>NC_056617.1:10948128-11300628 GCF_018340385.1 Cyprinus carpio | reverse complement strand
TGTACATTTCTTGCAGGCCAGCTGGACAGTGGGGAAATTAAACTGTCAGAATTGTGGAGCTCGCTTAGGAGGCTTTAATTTTGTGAAGTGCTCTAAATGCTCCTGTGGACGTGATACAACTGTACATCTCAGTAAGAGTCGTGTTGATCAGGATCTAAAACCTCCAGTTCTTTTGACAAGACTAGGAAGGTCTAGAGAACATACCGTGAGGAGGAAGAATGAGGTGGAGTCTCTCCCTCATACAATAAGCTCAGCTCCCTCTCCTTCCTCAACACTCAGCTTTTCCTGTACTGTGTCCCATGTCGCCTCTGCTGAAAGTGAACTTGAGGTTGAGTCAACTGAAGAACCACAGATTCTTGAGACTGTTGAGAGAGGCACAGATGTTTCTTTACCTTCTGAATTGCCACCACAGCTGTCTGATTATCAGGAGAGCTCAGAGGTAAGGCATGTGGGCTCTGCTTCCCAGAGTAGAACCTCTCTGGACAGAGCTGTGAATTCAGAGGAGGTCAGACTCAGAGTGATGGAGGAGCCATCAAGAAACATCTCACCCAACCTAGAGGCAAAGCTTTATAAGAGAGACAAAAACCGTCTGAAAAGCCTAAGAAGGAAGCAGAGGAAGAAGGAGCGTTGGATTCAGGGACAGCAGGAGGCAAAAGATCTGGTGAGATGTTTTAAAGTTGTGGGTGGTGCTGACTCATTTTGTTCTTATTTGTGAATTAAATCAATTTGGCTCCCCTTCAGGATGTTCATTTAGAATTCATTGAATTGCAATCACAGACATTTAAAACAATCACACATACTTTATAGTCCAAAAATAGTTTTCTGACAAAAAAATAATAATTTTTTGAATAATTATGGCAATTTATTCCCTGATATGCATTTCTTCTGAAATTTTTAGACATTTTTTTCTTAACACAGACATCAGAAATTTAAAAAAGGTTTTAATTTTGGCAGACAACACTATATATTGTCCAACAGCACTGTACATTATCAGCATTAAAGTTTGTGAGATTGCAATTCTATGCATAATGTCAACTCATAATGTCAACTCCATAATTATTAGCACCCTTCTTAAATATGAATGAAAAATGAATATATAAAATATATAACAGTCATGGATAATTCACACAAAAAAAATTGTTAAAAATTACACAGACAGATGTTATGAGTTTCATTTCATTTTAAAGGCCCATTTACATCAAGAATGATAATTATACAAATAAATATAACAATAGCTACTTTACATAATAACTCTGTTTATGTTCTGAAAGTGATTGCAATGATATCATTCCTTCCCTATAGGACTTCCCTATTCTTATATAATTAAAATGATTATTAAAACTTTATTGTTATTGCCACGTTTATGCATTTGGCATATCTAAAGTGACTTACACTGCATTCAGTGTATACATTTATTCAGAACCCATGACTTTGGCATTTCTAGCTCAATGCTCTACTCTTTGAGCTACAGGAAAAGTATAGTTATTGGGGTGAATACGGCTTTAGTTGTTGTTGTTTTTATTTACAATTCTGCATCCGGCTTGCTTCCTCAATTCTGAATGGTACACAGCTCTAGACTGTTAAATCTACGAGGAGTCAGATAAGCCATAAATATGTGAGCTATTATAAAGGTAGCTGTGGTGTACTGAAAAGAGTTCTAGCAAAATGTCAATAATAGATTTGTGGATCAGGACAGGCATTTTATGTGTTACTTCTACCTATCAGGCTATGAAGTGGGACCTAATGGGCAGCGATGATGAAGAAAGGGAGGGATACACATGTGCCGTATGTTTAGAGGTATATTACAGCCCTTACAAGTGCCATCCTTGCAGTCATGTGTTCTGTGAGCCCTGTTTGAGAACTCTGGCTAAGAACAGGCCAAGCAATACCCCGTGTCCCCTCTGTAGGACCCTTATATCCCATGTGCTCTTTCAGGAAGGTGAGTGGAACAAATAAACTCCATTTTCTCTCATATTGCTTGGAAGAACTTTATCTAACCACCTGATGAACCTTTTGTTTCAGAGCTCAATCAAACTACAAAGACTTGCTTTCCGAAAGTGTATCGTTCAAGACATGAGACCTTTCAGAAGACCAACTATTCTAAATGGCCCCTGCCCAACTGTCCAAAGCGTTTCCGCATCTTTTGGGGTTTGTAATACGTCATTTGCATTGGCATGTCTTCAAAACACTAGGCATTAAAAAGTTTTAATTACAAGTTGCGCATTTATTTATTATTTTTTTTTTATTATATCAGGATTTCAGAGACATGGCGGCCCTGCCAGTCGTTGGCAGTTTCCCCACAGAGCATTTGGCCTGGATGCATTGGATCTAGGAGACATGTGGGGCTGGCCATTTGACATTGACTATGTGATCATCTCTGTCTACTCTCTGCACTGGGTGATGGCGTTCATCATCTTCTGTGGCCTCTGCTACTTCCTCCTCCTCTGATGTATGGAGGATTAGTTCTCACTTTGTTTGCAGTTACTGGACAAATGAATGTTGTTGACAGTGGACATCTCATCAAGTGCCTCATACTTTTATTTCAATGTAGCTTCAAATATGATTAAATATTATTAAGGTGTTTTTTCTTCCTGGGGGAATCATTTGTGTGTTTGTTTGTGGTTTAGGTCTTACGGGGTTTGTGCAATTCATAGATATCACGTTAAGCAATTACCTTATAGCATCTGCCTACTTGACCTGTAAACAGTATTATAATGCAGCAGAAAAGAGAAAAAGCAATAATTCAGGGTGTAATGCTTAGTCCGTCTGTATACTTTGATAAGTTGCCCTTTTTTCTGTTACTATTAGGCCTACTTGGACCGGCTTAGATGCTTGTTTAATGCTAGAACCCAGGTTTATGTTGTACAAATTTAATGGCTTCTTTTACACAGTAAAATCTTTCAGAACATGTTTTGTTGTGTCAGTTCATTCTACTGGAATGAGATCTGCTTGTTTATTAAGATTTGGCAATGACCAAGAATGACAGCCAAATCTCATTTGGAAATGTGCTTTTTGTTCATCTTAATCCTAAAAGAGAACATCCTGTTTTAGAACCAAATCCTAACGTTCTGGAAACATTCTTCGCGAATGTTTCTTTTTCCTCACATTAAGCAATTGTGTTTCTTCGACGAACCCGTCTATTCAGTGATCGTGAAGCCCGTAGCTGTGGAGATCCAGCAGCGGCGCTCGGCCCTCGACAGGGGTGAAGGTGACTCGCCTGTTGGTGCGGGAGATGCAGTGGAAGCGTCGCGGGCGCTCGCTCGGCTCCGTCACATCATTCTGATCATCGAAACAACCCGCATCCAAGGATCGACCTCACCCTCTCATCCAGGACAGACGGATTAAAGACGTTTTCTCAGTTAGGTGGTTTTATTCGTGGATGCGTATGCATGTGTTCTGCACCGAACGGGCGAAAGAACCGCCCCAGATCCGCAGCCAACATTTTTCAAATCGGCAAGTCTTCGGTGAGGGATCCGGAGCGCCGGGAGAGCACCGAGAGCACGCGGAGAGCTCAGCGGGCGATGGATGACTGTAGAACGGTGAGCGTGCTGAAGGACAAACGCTGTCACTCTTCTGCGGATGCAATTTTTTTTTTCTTTTCTTAACAAATTAAAATGAATCAATTATATGCAAATTAACAGGTTTAGCGTTGCCACTACAAATAACTGCAGTAGAAATGTATAGCCCATCAACATTGATACTTACTAACTAACACATTAAAAGCCCATGTACGGGATGTGATATATTGAAATATGGATTCGTTCTAAGATAACTAAGTAGTGTTTTTATGTTTATCATTTGCTATTTGTGTTTTCATACTGCACCATTGTTTAGAAATGACATTCCTCCCCACAATCCCATGTGTTGCTATGTGGCATCTAGACAAAGGCAGCTAAACTCGTGTTCACCCTGCTGGAAAATCCAGTTTAAGCTGCTAGCTGTTTTGGAACATTTCTAGCTAGTCCAAAATGATCATCCAGCTACCATAACTGTTTGATTAGCTAGTAATTGGTTTGGTGCTGGTCCAAGATGGTCTTCCAACCAAACCGGCTACCATGTTCCAAAACACTGCTGTAGCTTAATCTATACACATTGACTTTCTAAAAATAGACTGAGCAGCATTTGTCTCAATTTTTAGACCGTTCAGGAGTTCAACACTCTTGTGGCTCTCCATCGTGAGCAGGTCATCTCCATAGGGGAGAATACAATTGACTGTCCTTCTTTAAGGGTACAGATGCACAAGACTCGCATCAAAGGATGCGCCGTAGCACAGGTCGCCTATCAAAACCTCATCGCAATCTCTGGGTAAGCCTGTATGTTAGAGCAGCCATGTAGATCTGATGGCATGTCTGTAAGATGCCATATAATGTGGTTTCTCTTTTTCTCACTGTGCTTTTCTTAGGCCAGAGGATGGTGAGATCCACCCAGAAATATGCAGATTGTTCATCCAGCTTCAGTGCTGTCTGGAGATGTACATAACAGAGATGCTCAAATCTATGTGTCTGTTGGGTGTTCTGCAGCTCCATAGGAAAGGTGTTGTGTCAATGACAGCCAGCAGAGGACAGCAGATTCTTTACATAAGCAGACATGAGTACATAAAGCTAATGTACTGCATGCTGAAATGCTACTGTCAGTCTGAAGTTGGCAGGGATGGCAAAATAACTACATAAAATAGTTCCTTTAAGCATTCAATTGTTCTTCTGTAAACAAAACAAAGCATAACTTTGAATCTTGTGTCACTTGCTTCAGGAAATGATGTGTGCCCTGAGCCAAACATGGACTACAAGGTCGACGAAAGCTCTGATGTGCCGATACTGGAAGATCGATCATCATCACCTGTAGATTTTCCTCAGGAATCCTGGGTCGTGTGCACAGACATTGAGAACATAGAGAGGTACAGTACGACAAACTGGATGAATGGATTAGGAAAGACAGCTTCCACTTTTTCAACAGCAACGTATTCTGGAAGTACTTTTCAAATTCATTTACTCCATAGGGATATGAAACAACCTACCAGCTCTGAGATGAATTGCAACATGACAAACTTTGAAGCAAAAAGTATTTGATAACCTGAGAAAAAGAAAACGGAGGACTGTAAACTGCAGCCTTTGAAAGGAATGCGCGAATCCCAATACATAATCAAATTAAAAAAAAAAAAAAAATCAGTGGGCTAATATAAAACTGCTGATTTATAATCATTAATTATAGATGTAAAAACAATACCTAGTATAGAATATAGTTCGCAATATTCCTGTTTTACTGTACTTTTGATCAAATAAATGCAGCCAGGGTGAGCATAAGATACTTCTTTAAAAAAAAAAAAAAAAACTTTTGTATATAAACTGCTTATAATATAAATTTAATGGGTCTTTAGGAACTTGTACAATAAATCCTTTTTGCTATAATCTCAGTTGACGTCCTATGTTGTGAAATTCTTTCCAGTGATATGCGAGAAATGAGGAACCTTCTAAGCAAACTCAGGGAGACAATGCCTTTGCCACTGAAAAATCAAGGTATGTCTCAAAATTGTTTAGGAATTTATTCTGATAATATAGTTTTTCCTAAAAAAATCTGCTCATATAGCTAGGAATGTGTTTGTAATGCTGTGCTTTTATGTGTGTAGATGACAGCAGTCTGCTAAATCTGACTCCTTATCCACTGGTGAGGCAGAGGAAGAGGCGATTCTCCGGGCTTTGTTGCCTTGTGTCTGGCTGAACCTTCAATACTCTCAAGTCTTCTTTTCTGATCATTGATCAGTTCACGCTTCACTCGTCTCCTTCGTGTCTCTGGAACTGTTTCGCTAATGTAACTTGTCCCTGGACAGTGTCAAAACTACTTAATCCCTTGTTGGAGGACAGAATCCCCTCGACTCAAAACCCTGCCAACTGAGTTTTTAAGCTAAATCAATGGTCTGTTTTTAGTTACTTTGTCATGTGCTGTGAAACCATACGATTGTATAAAAAAAAGCAAGAGAATTAAGTAAAATAATAACATCTGTCTCTGATTTTCTTTTATCATTGTCATAGAATTTGTTGTCGGTGAAAGGGAACATTTAGTTATAGGATTGCTGTATTTCATCTTCTTGCTTCGTGTTTTTTTTATTTTATTTTATATAAATTTAGTCACTGTGCAATGCTTTTAATTTAGTCTTCCATAAAGGGGAAATTATGAAAAAAAATTATATTAGTCATTTTAAGGGCACAAGAACGCTCTGCACTAAAGCCATTGCTATTCTAAGCTTGAAACATATAACACAATAAAATTCACTATGTACATTATACAAATAATTGTAAATAAAACATTGTATTTATTATAATTGATTTTAAAGATTTATTTTTCATTTATGCATTCAAGACATCAGGTTTGTGTGAATGCATATCAGTTTAATGAGAGTTTGCAGCATGATTTTTGCTCCTCATGTCAGGTGTCTATAAAGTGTGCATAGTTACAGCTCATATAAGCTATAAGTCATTTTATAATGATAATAAAGTTGTTGTTTTTTACTGTAATCGTTTGTTTTATTGCAACATACAGTAATTTGCATTCAGTTTTTCTTTGCCTTTAAAATTAACCCTTAAAAAACTTAAGATGACGTGCAAAAGAGACCTCTAATTTGGCATGAAGAAAGGCAATAACTTTGACCTGTAATAACATGTTATTCATGTACTCCCCCTCCACATTCCCATGGTCTAAAGCAGGAGCCAAATGTCAAAGTGAAGACTTCCAGCTGCAGGGGTTTACTGGAAGCAAAGGGGGATGGACAAATTCTGTAAAGAGATTTGTGAGAGAATGCTTTAAGACAATTCATCCAGGTCAGAATCAGAGTTACTTTCCAGAGTAGCTGATTGTGCATCTGTCTCTCTGATTTTAATGTTTATTCATATTGCAGTCCAACTCAGAGGCTAAAATTACACGTGATAGTGTGCTTACATGCTTTTGGAGGAGTCTGAAATTGAGTTATTATTCATTAAGCTCATGTACTATTAGGTTTCTGCAGCTCTTCTCAAGAAACTGTCTGTGGTAAGGTCTTGATTACTCAATATATTAAAACTGATGCGTATATGTTTGCATATAACCTTCTTCTTTCTACTTTCCCTTACGCTATCAAGTTCCAACTGGCTTTCTTCTCTATGGATCGTGCTACCATTCCCCTCGTCCTACTCTGCACCCTGGCTTCATTTACTCCCATTATGGGATGTTTCTGTGACCATTACCCATGGAGTTCATGGTCCTATTGCACCAAAACCTGTAACTCTGGTACCCAAGCACGAACAAGGTAACTGTTATTTAACATATTTCTGATGTGCAAAGTTTATTATTTTAATATGTACCTTTGTTTTGTTGCAGGACTGTACGCAATGATGAGCACTGGAACAAAAACAATTGTTTCCAGTACTGTCAGACTCATGAGACCAGAGCATGCAGTGTTGAGGCTTGTCCCATACACTGTCAGCTGACTGAGTTTGGACCCTGGTCCGAATGCTCGCCGTGTGCCAAAAAATCTGTGAGTAAAGCGCACAGATATTAAAATGAAGAGATTTATTCCAAAGTTAGTTTGGGTCCTTAAAACTGATTGGTCTACCAGTGTTTCAAGAGATATAATATCAGATATAATGCTGATATAGCAGCACTAAATATTTACTCACCCTCAGGTCATCTAAGATGTAGATGAGTTTTTAGATGATCCAACAATGGTTCCTCTGCTGTGAATGGGTGCCGTCAGAATGAAAGTTCAAATGTCTGTCAAGAGCTGGAAAAAAAAATTCTGAAAGTGATTCCAACGATATCATGTGGTGTGGACTTTATTATTTTCTCAGAATTAGAACAATTTTTAAACTTTGTTATAATAGTTATAGTAATCGTTATCATCCTTGGTGTGATGTGGTCTTTAAATTTCAGTTACATTGATATGCCAGTAGGTGGCGATAAGCGACAAGTCTTTATGAGTGAGACATTGACTCATTCATTCAGCAGATTCGTTCAAAATGCACTTGTTAAAATGTTAGAAAATGCCTAAAATGTGTGTTTCTGAATATTAACTGCTTTAAAAAATAATATCATGCTCACAACCATGCTGTTTTTCCAAATATCAGCATGTAGCCTTGTTCTAATATTGTGCTAATATTCAGCAATGTCAACATTCTTGCTAGTGTGAAATTGCTTAAATATAGTACACTGCCCTAGTAAGTGTGTGAATATTGTGTGATTTAGTTCAGAACCAGGTCTGTTTTGAGGCCAGCTCAATTTGGGGGGGACGACTGTAGTCCATCTCTTACAGAGGAAAGAGCCTGCCATCCCTCCAAGGAATGTGGGATTGATCCTGTCAACTGTAAAGACAAGTTCACCTGTGACAGTGGTAATTATCTTCCTCAACTTCTTCACAACAAGACAGCATAGTTGCATCTTAGGTTTAAGATTTGTCCTACATTGAGTTTTATAATCTAGCATATATTTGCAGGTTTAAATGCTTAGAAAACTGGTGCATGATCACCAAATTGCTTTATTGCCTCCAATTTGCTAGGAAGATGTATAAGCGCTACTCTGCAGTGCAACAAGCAGAACGACTGTGGAGACAACTCTGATGAAAGAGACTGTGAGCAGACAAAAAGCGTGTGTGCAAGTGAACGGATATTTGCTTTCATTCCTGGAGCAGACCTGATTGGTTATGGGTGAGTTACAGATAAAGATCATTTGGGTTTCTTAGATTGCAAAACATTTTTAAGGACGTGGTAAGCTTTCAGGGTGTTGTCATGCTGTCGGCAAAACAAATCGGCAAATCTGTTATTGTACTCATCTTAAAACTGATGAAAGTTATATTTAAAATTAGATTTGATGCTGCAGCAGAGCAGATGAGAGGCGCTGTTTTGGACAACTCATTCATGGGTGGTGCATGCACTCTACAAAGACACAGGAGAAACTACTACAGAATCCCTGCCAACATTGAGAGATATGAAATCAAGGTGGGAAAAATGTCATTTCTGTCTGTCATACTTTGTTAGCTGGAGTAGAAAGATATCCAAATGACACCATACAGGTAGGCTACTGTATGTTTATTTGTTTGTTTAAAATATATTAGCTAATATTCAGTATTTAATTTCTAATTTTAATGTTATTTTTAGATGATTCCAAAAGGAATAATTATCCATCTTTTATATTGTACATTATCATGCTGTAATGCTAATGGATAATTATAAAGGTTTTTGTAGTTTGTACAAATAAAAATTGGGAGGAATATATATCCATTAAAAACACGACGTATAGTCAGTATTGACCAGGATTTCAATATCAGTGCATCTAAAAAATAACTAATTAGATTAGCAGCTATTTATTGTTTTAAAACCAATCACACGAAATGGATCAATGATTGGATTTTCACATTTTGAATTCATTCCAGGTAGAAAATCTTGAGGATATTAAAGTGCAAGAAATCAACGCCCAAAAAGTCAACTTGGCCGAAGAATCACAACGTTTATTCCTCAAAGAGGCAGTGAAATCATCTCAACAAAAGGCAAGAGATCTCAAGCTTCAAACTATGATTCTCTATGCCTTATTTATGCCTATTTATTCAGATCTCTTTCTGTAATTTTTGTGCAGGACTCTGAGTTTTACAGGGTGCATCAGGTTGTTGCCACATCAACATTCAGACTGAAATCCTCTGGCCTCTACTTAGCAGACCAGTTCCTTCAGTTTCTGAACAGTCTGCCACTGGAATACAACTACGCCCTTTACAGACAGATCTTCCAGCTGTTTGGGACACATTATTTCAGCTCTGGGACATTAGGGGGGAAGTATGACCTCCTTTTCCAATATGATCGAGAAGAACTAAAAACCAATGGTAAGTAGACGTTATCGTCTGATTACAACATTAGAGCTCATGGTCACGTGCAGCTCATGTTACTTCATTAGATTGTTTTCCCTCATTTCTGAAATACAATGAAATTCAGTCTTTTAATTCAGTTGTATCTCCTTATGATTCCCAGGACTGACAGAAGCAGATATGAATAGTTGTTTTAGTCAAGATTCCTCCATCTTTACTATATTCTATAACAGAAAATCATATAGTTCCACATGTGGGAAACATACGGTACAAACCAAATATGAAGGTAGCACATGCACAAATTTACTATTTAATATATAAGGCTTATGTTTTAAGTTATGTAATCCCAATTTGAAATGCACTTGTCCACTCCAGGGTCAATTGTAAAAGCAGCAGAGAAGTGTATCACGACAGTGCAAGGAGGGAGAGCTGAATTTACAGCAGCCCTGGCCTGGGAGAAGAGGGGTGTATCGCCAGACAGCACCACATACCAGGACTGGGTCAAATCTACAATAGACAATCCAACTGTTATAGATTTTGAGGTTAGATGGAGAAACCTGTAAAATATTTGTGGGTATATAATAATTCAATTCAATTCAATTCAAGTTTATTTGTATAGCGCTTTTTACGATACAAATCATTGCAAAGCAACTTTACAGAAAATTAAGTTTCTACAATATTTAGTAGTAGCTTATCAGTGGTGACTGTCAGTTCATGTGCATATGGCAGAAATGTTTCAGAAAAAATCAATAAAAAGACGCAAACAAACAGACGATTAACACTATTAACAACAATTATGCAATCAAACTTATAGCAAAATTTGGTAGTTCTGTATGTTGTCTCTGGGTTAGCATCATCTGAGGTCCTCTGAGGGGTTGGCATCATCTCTTCTCAGGTGTTCTGGATCCAGACTGGAGCTTGTGTAAATCCTAGTTACCACGGGATGTAAATCCCGTGGCAAAGCAGAGAAACAAATAGAAACATAATTAGCGTAGCTGCTGTTCCAGCCAAGTAAAATTAATTAGTTTAACCCAAGTTAAAGAATAATAATGCACATTTGATCAGATATAACTGCAGTCCAAAATTATGAGATGCCTTATTTGAATGCTTGGCCAAAGAGGTGTGTTTTTAATCTAGATTTAAACAGAGGAAGTGTGTCTGAACCCCGAACATTATCAGGAAGGCTATTCCAGAGTTTGGGAGCCAAATGCGAAAAAGCTCTACCTCCTTTAGTGGACTTTGCTATCCTAGGTACTATCAAAAGTCCAGCGTTTTGTGACCTTAGGGATCGTGATGGATTGTAGCGTGGTATAAGGCTAGTTAGGTACGCAGGAGCTAAGCCATTAAGGTCCTTATAGGTAAGTAATAATATTTTTGTAACTGATACGGAACTTAATAGGTAGCCAGTGCAGAGACTGTAGTATTGGGGTAATACACTTTTATTCAAAAGTGAACTTAAAATAGGTGTAATAAATCATTAGATTAATATGGATTTGTCAATGTCTTATCTAGCTTTTGCCTTTAGTGGATTTGGTTCGGGGCTTCCCTTGTGCTGTGACGAAGAGAAGGCATCTTTATAAGGCACTGGAAGAATATCAGACTGAATTTGATTCCTGCAAATGTGCCCCCTGCCCAAACAATGCTCGGCCTGCTCTTTCTGGAACAGAGTGCATTTGTATTTGCCAGACAGGGACCTATGGAGCAAACTGCGAGAAACGAGCCCGGGACTATACTTCAGGTTCACATGCATGCCTAAAAATATCTGTATCCAGTATAGCATAAAATATTTCATTTAAAAGGTTAATTTAAAAGATAATATTATTAAGATATATAATATACATAATATGAATACAATTAAATGCTTAAAAAATAATTCATTATAAAAAATAGATAAGGTGTCAGAAATAAATTTCACAGACAAAGTTGATGGGCGCTGGAGTTGCTGGAGCTCTTGGAGTACTTGTGACGCCACCTTGAAGAAGCATCGCTCACGGACCTGTAACAACCCTGCACCGCAGCAAGGAGGCAGACCCTGCCAAGGCCCTGAGAAACAGGTGGAGGAATGCACCATCTCTATTTTCCAGACGTAAGTGCCCTGTTTTGTCTGTAGACTACAAGCAGAGGTATCAGTGGGGTCAGTGGCACTAAAATTTCTTGCAATTGCAATTTGCACATAATTACATGTGAGAACACATAAATTTTTTCTAAGCTTCATTCTGATGTTGATGAATTGGTATTGTTCTAAAATAGGCAGTGTGTGCATGCAGCTAGTCATTTGCCTACAATCCATACAATCTCACCTCTCTCTTCTGCTCACTTGTGCTCTCTCACACACACTAAAATGTGTTTTTCCTGAAACCACTTGAAACAACATGTCAAGCGTTTTTTACAATGTGACTGTGCTTTAGACCTTTCATTTCCCAGCTGTGCATGTGCCTATACAGGATGCTTTTTTTATTCTCAGACGTGTCATTTTGTTTAGTTGTTCAATTTCTACTAATATATTATTTAAAAAAATGATAGTCCAACAACAACAACAACAACAACAACAAAAAAAATCCATGATTTACATGTATGGCTTTCTTATACGAAATACAAAAGATATTTTGAAGAATGTTGGTAACCAGTTGCAGTTCCCATTGACCTCCATTATATTTTTTGAGTATACAATGGACACAAAAAATCAGTGAGACCTGAAAATGTTTGGTTACCAGAATTCTCCAAAATATCTTCCTTTTGTGTTCTGCAGAAGTAAGTCTTACAGGTGTGGAACAACATAAGGGTGATTTTTGGGTGAACTATTCCTTTAAATAAATATTAATTTACTGATAAATTACTGTTAATTACTAATAATTATTGCTGGGCATAACTGTGTTTATTGCATACATGTAGTTTCAATTTTATTGTAAGGGTATTAATTTAAATGCATTTTAAGTTATTGATCAAGCACAATTTCATGTGCAATGACATGTATTTTCACAGGCAAAATGTGTGCATTAATGATGATGACTTTGAGACTGAAGGGTCCCGTGAGAGCCAGTTGCCCCCTGGAGCTTCTGGCTGTCCAAAACCCCATTCACCTGCCAACAGCCACCTGAGGGTGAAGAAACACAAGACCTTTCTCTAAACTTAAACTTTTATATCACGTGCTATTTATTCCTGCCTGCTTCCACCAGATTTTCCCTCTAATTCCAGATCAACAAACGTCAGTACGATTATGGAGACCACGAGGAGTTTGTTTGCTTCACTGGTTTTAAACTGGATGGATACCAGCTCATTCACTGTTTGCAAGATGGAACTTGGGAGAAACCAAAGGGACGGTGCATTAGTAAGCCATGGAAATGCTGATTTAATTTATGATCTGAAAGCTCATTTTGTCCCGTACAGTTTTCACTCCATATGTTTTCCTGTCATTCCAGAACACATTTGCTCCAAACCAACAGTACCTGATGGCATGACGATATACCCAGACAAAACAGAGTTTCAAGTAGGAAGTGACATCATGCTGGCCTGCTTAGAGAGTGGCATGAGTCCCTCAGGGCGTCAATATTACACGTGTGGGAAAAGTCTTGTTTGGGAGCCAAACATCCCACAAGACATACACTGCAAGATAGGTACTTTCACAGAATAAATGAGCTTTTGTATAATATTTCATAACATATTCACACTTTAACTCTTTTGATGCAAACATGGTTAAATGAATAACACACGTTTTTCCGCAGATAAACCCTTTGTACCAGACAGCAACTGTAAACCAGGAGAGATTCATGATGGGACTAAATGCATCTGCATGTCCAAAGAGAGATGCAGGTGTGAATGTCAATAGTTTCAAGTTTTGTGGACCCTTATGTTGTGGTCTGTTTGGAAACGTGACCATTAAGCACCATGTATTTGTGTATCCTGCAGAAATTACAGAGCAGATTTGTGTGTCTTTGACGCTGACAAGGAGACTGCCATTATGATGTCCCTCTGTGCATTTCATGCTGACCGTTGTCATGGAGACAGATTATACTTTATGAATAATGGACCATGCAAAACCGACGCAGGCAGTCTGGACTGGGCCAAATTCAGGGCCAGTGTTTCTGAGCAGAGCTCGGTGCGGGAGCCCTGCGGTTCAGACACCTGTTACGACTGGGAGACCTGCTCAGGTACAGATCTGATCACGAATCCTTATGTAACATGTTATTTCAGAATCAAAGCAGCTTTGGTTTGTATCCGACTGAAATAATTCAACATCATCTTTTCTCCTTAGTATCAAAAACTTGTGAGTGCAAAATCCCCAGAGAATGTTCCAAAGATGGGAAACAAATGTACTGCTTGAAAATTGTGAGAACGCAAAGCACACGGAGCTTGAATCTGTGCTTCATGGCTGCCATGAAGTGCAGCAAGATGGAGTTTGAGCTTCTGCATGAAGGTCCTTGTGCAAGTTCTTAATTGTGCACCAATTTTGTAGACATTTTCACAGCTGAAATGCTCACTTATTATTGATTTGTACAGATAACCCATTGTTGTTTTATAGTCACACACAGCATGCTATGCAGTTATTCTTTGAGCTGTCTAGATATTGATGTGGAACTTCACAATAAAACATTATCAGACTTTCAGATGTGTTCTTGTAATTATCTGTTAAAACTTAAGTGTATATTTTTGCAACATTAAAATGCTTTCTTATATCCCAGCATGTGCAGAGACAAATAAAAGTAAGTTACTTTTATGTCGATTACACTGAAAAGTGTAACTGTGACTTTGATCGGTTATTGCCCACAATTTAAGAACCATTTTATTGATGAATGTGCACTTATTTAATATATATATATATATATATATATATATATATATAATATATATATATATATATATATATATATATACACATATATATATATCATTACATATTACTACACATTACAGTTAAAAAAAAAAAAACATACAGTTGCAACAAGCAATTGAAAGTTGTTGTTTATTCCTGACAATGTCCAATGCTGAGTTCTGTGATGTGTTTTTCTTGACATCTCCAAGCCCCGGCCTCACACTCTGAAACCATCTCAGGAGCCCCGCCCATTAGAGAGACACAAAGGTGGGCGGAGTCATCTAAACAGTCTTCAGGATCTTTACTTTCACATTTCGAACCTGGGGATACATTTGCATCTGGGTTTTACATATACATTTTTTGCACTTAGCAGATATTTTTATCCGAAGCAACAAACTGAGACAGACCAAATCCAGAAGAAATGTGGCAAAGCCTCCAATATGCTTCAGACCTACTTACAAAGCTACTTGAAAAACTATGCACAAGTGCACCTAGGGCAAAAGCAGCTTTAAACAGACGGTCACACCAAATGTTGATTTCATTTAGTTTATAGAAGTTAATTAATAAAGAAATCTATTTATGACATTATTTTTGACAGCATCCTTATTTTACAGCATTTTTACATAAGTGCCTAAAACTTTTAACAGCATTGTAGCTTTGCAGGGAGGTTTCTTGAAGTTCTAGTTCTTCTGGATTGAGTCTGTCTCAGTTTGTTCTTCATACAAAAAACACACCAGACAGACTGGATGATGGTGAGATCAGATCTCTATGTGGAGCACTGGCTGCTGTCAGACAAAAAACTCACTGGATTATTACAATTAATGGCAAAATGAATGTTCGGAAATGTAAACTGATATTTCCTACTGACACACTAAAGCAAAAGATAGAAATAACTGACTTAAAACCATTTTTTAGCTGCTGAAAATACTAGTGTTCTAATAATTTTGGCCACCACTATATATATATATATATATATATATATATATATAAATATATATATATATATATATATATATATATATATATATATATATATATATATATATATACACAAACACACACACACTCATAATGTACTTTAAAATAAATTAAAACTGCTCATAAGATAAGTGTCATGTCTTTTATCCTTACATGACAAGGTTTTGATGTTTTATAACAAGCCTACTGTCACATGTCTCCCACTCATGACAGTCCTGACAGGATGTGAATTTGGTTTCTGGCCAGCTGCATGCACTTGTAGCAAAGTAAATGTTTACCCCAGACACTGCAAGGCTCCGAGCTGGCAGATGGTCATTCTGTTCACCCGTCCAGGACGCACAGAGGCACAAATGTGGAATGACGTCCTGGTCAATGTCACATAGAGATTTCACAATAATGCATGCTGCTTTGTATGGCCATTATTACTTTTAGCATTCAATACCAGAACTAATAGACTTAGTTGCATTCATATGGCATTTTGCAAACACACTGACCCTTTGCTGATTTTTCCCATGGTTTGCAGAATAGGCTTGGCTGAGTGGGCATGGCTTCCACCATTCAGAAAAACAATGTAAGAATTAACTGAAACCAAGTACCTGATTGGTGTTTATTCGGAGCCTACAACCTGACTGCCTTGCATCAGACACTCTCAGGTACCAGCTGAGACCAAGACGGCACATTTATTTTTTTGTGTATCCCACTTGGGCATGACAGGGTCACTCTCTCCCCGATCAGATACAGTAAGCTTGTTTTGAGGGTGTGACAATGACATTACTCACAACAGCTTGAGGATCACATGCAATTTCTGGTGAATATACAATAAAAAGAAAAAGAGAGTAAGAAATCACTTAGCAATATATTAACAAATACTCAGAACACTTTAGAATTACCCATACAACAGCAACATAAAAAAACAATACAATTCTGGCCAAAATACTTTAAAATGTATTTTAGAGGAAAGAAAATATTCCAATCTTACAGTAGCCTATGTAGGCTAAATCAATTATGTGTATGGAATAGCTTATTCGAGCTCAAAACTGAATATATACAGATTTATTGTTTCATTTTTATTTACATTGGAACATTGCATAATGTTACTTCTTGATTTTTTTTTCAGATGTGTGCTCACAGGAGTTATATAACCAAATAAAGCTTTCTTCAAATGTGAAATGTGAATGTATTCTCATGGACTGAAATATATGGAGGGCAAAATATATTTTAATAATTCTTTTAAAATATATTTTATTTTATATATACAGATATATATATATACAGAAATGGCCATAAAATATATTGGTAAAAAATATATTTATGTAAATATATTTTGAAACATATTTTAGAATTTTTTTCAAATAAACATTCAAAAAATTTCATATATATATATATATATATATATATATATATATATATATATATATATATATATATACATATACACACACACACACACATTATATGAATTACTTTTGCACTGCATGGGTGATATCCTCCAGGTCAGGTTCTCTGTACACTCAGTGACTGGATTTCCAATGTGATCATGTCCGTCTATGCAGGTGTACTCAATCTTACTGCCCACTGGATAGATGTCTTTGGGGTCCTGAAAACATGGATGTGATGTAAAACACATGTCTGTTGCGAGATTTGTGTATTGAAGGGGATTTCACTTATGTGCGTATTCCCACACCCTCCAGTTCCCTTTATTAGAAAGTCACTTACCAACACAAATTCATTTGTCAAAGAAGGTGGAGTTTTACAAGTCTTCACTGGTGTCACTGAGGGATCAAAGCAATGGGGTTCCAGCATTCTAAAGTATGAAAAACTGTTGTGAGTTTGGTCTGAAAAAAAAAAAAAAACGAAAACCAAAGAAAAATGAAAAAAAAATTTGATCCTCACTTGAGATGTTCACAATCAGGGTCCTCAAAGCTCTTCCACTCAATGGTCTCTCCAGTGCAATTCCTGCTTCCGTTTCTTGGAGCAGGATTATTCCACGAACAAGTCCTTGACTTCTGACCCTGAGAGCAGCTACTCCAGGCAGACCAACAGCTCCAGACTCCTTCAATTACTCCTGTGAAGCAGGACCAGTTTGACATATTTGAGACAAGAAGAACTGCTTTCAGTGCTGAATCAATGCTTTCACAGGAAAACTTAACTGCATTGTAATTGTAAATGAGTTATGAGCTGGCTGTATTGATTATGGTGCAATAATAAACCACAAACCATGAGGAACTTATCCACAAGTTGTTTTAATGAATATAGTAAAAAACAAACAAAAAAATAAATAGATATGTGAATAGATACATAGCAGGAACTGATTCCACTGAATCAATTTTGCTTAATGAACGACAAATGTTCATCATCTTCAGAGATGTCCAAACCAAAATTAAATTTTGTCACTATCATTACTGACTGATTGTTCAGATGATCGTGTACCATAAAAGATACACATCTGCATTTCAGTTTATCTGCAATAAATGAACAAACATTCATACCAGGTTGTTCTCTGAGGACGTGGCCATTCTGGCAGGCATGCACACACACACACACACACACACACACACACACACACACACACACACACACACAGGTGGACACACCGTCAGTGAGCACAGCCATGCCGTTGTTCTGACACGGTCTGCTCCTCCAGATAGGCCTCCAGTGCCCTCTTGAGGTGGAGTTTCTTCAGCCCAGCACATGGCACCTCTTTGACCACCTCATACAGAGGCCGCAACTAGGAATATGACACCAGATTATGAACGCTTCTATACTTACTTTATACTTCAACGCACATGTTTTTGATGTCTTAATTCTGTTTTATTACTTTAGGGAACTCCTTCACTGATCCAGCCCATTTGGAATACATCTGTTTGTTACTGTCAGGTTTTTTCAAGTCTAGAGGACCAAGGCCAGAGATATAAGCGGGATATCCTCCGATAATGACTTTTTACTGGCATCTTATAATTTCTGTTCTCTGTGAAACATTTCAAAGGGTATGTCTCTCAATTGCTTCACGCGTGTAATACACTGGTGGAAATCAATATCCGTTTTACCTACATTAAACAAAAAGAAAGATTCACACATATTTTACACAGGGGTTTTGTTGATGAGGGAAAGCTAAAATGACCATTCTGGCATTCATCACACAAAACCTGGACTGAAGCATGCATAAAATAAAATTCTCTAGACCAGAAAAATCCAGCTTGATCAATCTTGAGGGCTGTGGGCCATAAGCAAACATTGCACTGCATTCAAATGTATTATACTAAAATATATTGCATGAAAATAATAATAATAATAATAATAATTAAACAAATTTAAATGTTTGGATTTTTAAAAATTATATTTAATCAAATTCACTTATATTGAAATATTGAATATTGCATGTGTCATGGTACTCTTGTGAACGTGCGTTGATTAACACGGAAGAGAAGAAATTGTTGAATAAAAAAGTTACTTTTTGTTTTCTTTGTGCACAAAAAAGTATTCTCGTAGCTTCATAAAATTACGGTTAAAACACTGATGTCACATGGAATATTTAAAAAATGTCCTTGCTACATTTCTGGCCTTTGAACGTGGTAATTACATTGATGTCTATGGAGGGTCAGAAACCTCTCGGATTTCATCAGAAATATCTTAATTTGTGTTCCAAAGATGAAAGAAGGTCTTATGGGTTTGGAACAACATGAGCTTGAGTAATTAATACAGAATTTTCATTTTTGGGTGAACTATACCTTTAAATATTAACATAGGAAAAACGGAAGTTGACACATACTTATCTCCATCGCTTGAGTCCAGTTCGAGCAGGGCCTGATACTGGCCACCCAGAGGGCCCTCTTCCAAAGGTGTAGAAGCACCTAACCCTGATTGTAAGCCTAAAACACATATTTCCTGAAAAGTTATATCTCACTTCTGATTGGATGATTGGAATGTTGTTCCAGGATCAACAAGGATGTTGATCCAGAAACATGTTGTACTTGGTGAAATCATGCTCACCGGGGCTGCGTATGATCTTGGTGTGAACGGGCCTTAGGTTTTTCATCCAACATTTATATTTTATTTTAGCTTTATTCAGTTAGCCTACAATAACAACACTGGAATCTTGCCTTGACTACCATACCATACTTTTTATTCTTTACATCTGAAATTCATTCTTTACCTTTTTTGTGAACAACTTCTTACCTTAATGTTGTAGATGCTGTAGACTACACAGATTGTGTGTTTTGGTAGATGCAGTGATGGGCCCTGCTCATATACAGGGCCTCTTACAGGGATTATGACATCATTCTGCCTCCTGACAGGAATTCCCAGCATGACTCAGCCGAGGGACAGTCAGTGCTGGCTTGTTTTCCCTCACACTGACTTTGCCATATTCATCGCTGGGATTACTGTGTTACCATTTCACAATCTGGTCTTTAAAAGTGTACATTCTTGTTAACAGTTTATGCATGTTGTTTTTGTTTCTGTCATTTGAAAATATCATGGGATTCATTAAGTATTGTAAGAAGGATGGTGAAATAGTGTTTTGTTCCAAACCCTGTGAAACACATAGACCTCTATCTTTAGAGACTTGTGCAATGTTTGTTATTCAGGTCGATGACCAATCACAGAGTGACACTAGGGTCAAAACTTGTCCTGAGTAGAGGTCCACTGAATGGTCTGTTTCTATGTGTCACAATAAAGCTTTGTAAAACAGTAATGAAATGACTATGCAAAGCAACAAAAAACGAAAAACAAACATTATGCCAACATTATTTATTTTAAACTGTGGCAAGAATTAATTAATCAGTATCAAGTTTAAGTAGCACAGCTGCATTATTCCGTGCTGATTAGCTTGCAAAAATCATTGGAAAAAACAACCATTAAAATAAGTTTCAGTACATTATAATGTTTAACAATATTATTACTAAAATATTTAATAATAAATCTATTCAGATTCCATTGCTTTTCATCCCTTGTGTTAAAACTATGTAATTTCAGAAACAATATAGTCTTACAGTATCTTAAACTTTACCTTAAAAGGTGATGTTTTTCATTCTTGGAGAGTTACTATGTTCTAGTATGTTTCGAGCAAGTTGTAATTAACATGATGAGAAGAGTCATGCATCTATTTAACAATGAATTCTGTATTTATGCCACATCCAAAAAAGCAAAGAATTGTTAAAATGAAGGCAGTCAAGTCCTCTCTCTTGCTCAGGTCCTTTATACTGGCAGAAGGCCGTCAATATAAATCCTCAGTATTATCTCATATCTGCTGCATCGGTTGTAAGTCTTTTGACACCTGAAAAATACCGGAATGACTTAACTGATATATCATGCACTTATACACAAAACTTTCCCACAGATAGCAGATCTAAAGGAAAGTGTGTTCAGTCACAACAGAAAGATATAACAGTGGCTGGTTTCTTCCGAAGTACAAAGTTTCAACAGCTTATAATCTTGTTTACTGGATGAATCATTTTAATTGCATATAACTTTTCAGCACAGCCATTGTTGATTGAAGTAACAATCAACAATCATGACTAACACAGTACCAGAATAAGGACAATATACTGTATGTTGTTCTGTTTTTTTTTTTTGTGCAGTCTAGTCTCACCTCAAACTCCGTCCCAGTGCATGCTTTGATGTCATCTGGTGTCAGTCCTTCCCAAATCTCAATGAGAGTTAAACCCTTGCTCTTATCGACATCAAACACCGCCTAGAACAAGTAAGAACAAACATCACACCGTCCTCGAAATGGTGCAACATATGTTATATTTCTCTGAAATAAATTGAACTGACCTTTTCAGTGATTATACGGTCAACACACTGTTTTCCAGTCAGAGGAAGTGTGCACTTCTCTAAGATTTTATGTTTCCCACCCTTTAAATTTTCAAATGTAACATTTTACACAGAGTGATGGGAAATGTTAAAACATAATGACTGTAAGTGAGAGTCTAAAGATTATTGTACCTTGGCAGAATGTTCCATAGTGACAACTACTTTTGTGGCATCACTGGATACCAGGTCCATTGCGCCACCCATGCCCTTCACCATTTTACCCTGAGAAACACATGGAACATGTCAAAACCAGGCAAGTGAAAATCATACTGCATATCAGTGATTATGATACAATAATACAGAGCATGAAACTCATACTGGTATCATCCAGTTGGCCAGATCTCCATACTTAGAAACTTGCATTGCTCCCAGCATGGTCAGGTCAATGTGACCTCTAAAAAAGGATATGAAAGGTGAAGAAGTTGAAGTGAAAGAAAAATAGGGGGAACAACATCAAAAATGTTCCATAAAATGTACCCCAAAAGCTGTACGTCTTAAATCTCATGCAAAAAATTCTAATTTCATGTGCAGTTGCAGATGTATTTAGTTTAATCATAAATGACCGATGCATTCAGACACTCACCCTCTGATCATGGCAAAAGATTCATCGCTGGAGAAATAGGCAGCTCCTGGATAAACTGTTACCGTTTCCTTACCTGAACACACACAAAAGGGCCAAGATCTGAGTTGTAAAGAAGGATTTTAGAATTATTTCACAATTACAACATATTTCTTATATAACAAATATATTTATATAATGTATATCATATATATTATTATTAGGATTATGTTGTGTGTAATGTGTACATACATTATTATGTGTCAGACTATACTGTGCATAGTAAGCATACTGTGTATTCTGTACACCTTTCATATTGTTTTTTAATCATTACATGGCAACAATGTTGGTGGATCTCGCACTGATTTTTTTTTTTATTTCTGCTACACTTGTGCATGTGGAGTAATAGTTTAATTGACAGAACATCAAATATGATAAAACAGAGTGATAAAGAGATCTGCACCAGCATTGATTAAATCAGGATCCACTTCACTCTCTGTTGGATAGGGACCCTAAAAATAAAATAAAAGAGTGGATTGGAAATTGAAAAGTGCAAATTCATTAGCCGGGAAATTACTTGCTCAGGTTATTTAATAACGGAAACTCACCAGTCCCAAAATTCCATTCTCACTCTGCAAGTGGACCGTGATTTCAGGGCTAATGTAATTGCTGGCCAGCATAGGGATTCCAATGCCAAGATTTGCTGGGAGGGTTGTCAAGGTACAGTATGTGGGAACAGGACAGTTAGAAACTTGTACTTTTTGATACCAATCATGTTGATATCTTTGGTCAGGCTACTGAAGGATACCATACATCCCATCCTCAAATTCCAGTGCGGCCCGTCGGATGATTCTCTCCCGGGTAATATCTGAGTCCTGTTTGACTTTAGGTTTCTCTTCCTTGCTAGACTGAACCAGCCTTTTCTATAAACAAAAAGAGTCCTGAACATGAGCTTCACATTCTTGTAAAGTTAAATGTGCACACAATAAACAATATGGTGAGAATAATGAAATCAACTGCTCTAAGTTTAAGTGTCTTTCTCACCTCAATTCGTTTTTCATAGCTGGCTCCTTGCACTACCCGGTCTACATATATAGAAGGGATGTGAATGTCTTCAGGATCAAAACTTCCAATATCAACAATCTCCTCAACCTGTGCACCAAAGTAAGTCATTTTCTTTTTTTATTTTGTGGGACCTCAAACATGATGATAGGAAATGTCAAAGCCACAAAGCCCATCACAAATTGAAAGGTCACAAACCTCCACTATTGTAACTTTGGCTGCTTTACACATAGGCTGGTTAAAATTGCGAGTTGTTTTCCTGTAAAAAAAAAAAAAAATGATTATGTTCAGCAAAGGTGAATAAAAAGTTTAGTAATTACATGAATACTGATATTCTAGAAACAAAGAATTGTAGATCGTTACACAGATAAAGCCTGACACCTAGTGGACAATCTAGGGTAAGTAGGATCTTGATTTTGAAAAACGTAAGATATTGAAAAATCATTTAAAAAGACAAATGGTGTTAAAGTGAACTTCTTGACCTGAAAATAAGATTTCCTGCTTTGTCACATTTCCAGGCCTTTATCAAAGCAAAGTCGCCCCTGATGGCTTTTTCCATGACATAATGTCTGCCATTAAACTCTCGAACCTGGACCAAACAATCAAAGGACAAGAATTTATATATTTATGTAATTTTTTTCTGAGGGTGGAAAAAATAGCAAAAACCATCAACAAGTTTTGACAGTGATACGCCTCACCACACCTCTCTGCTTTCACTTGCAATAGCAATGCTGCCATCTTTGTTGTATTTTATGGGTGATCCACCCTCCTGGATGAGAGTGCCATACCCGGTGGGAGTAAAAAATGCTGGGATGCCTGCACCACCAGCCCGTATCCTCTCTGCTAGTGTGCCCTGGGATAAAATTAAATCAATCAAACAGTATTTAATGTCAATGTGAATTTAAATTTTATTTATTTAATTTTCTTTTGCAATACATGGTTGTAACGTTTCTGAGTGAAAAAGATATTCAGTGTTGAATTTTGAAGATTGTCTGTATAGTGTGTGTTACCCACAACAAATCTGAATGCATGTTTGATAAAGCAGTACCTTTGATTAAGCAGTAAAATTTGTTGGCGTGCATATGAAATGCATCTACCCCACAACCCTAAACCTACCCATCCCCCATCGTATAACATCTGCACGCCAAAGTCCTTTTTTGCGTATCAATACCACGAGTTTTCATTTTTTATTTGGCGTACTATTTATACACACTTTCATGAGATCGAGTTAAAACTAGACATGGAGAATGTAAACGACAATGAGATAAATGATCTACCTGAGGAGTAAGCTCTAATTCCAGCTCGCCTGATAGATATTGCCTTGCAAACTCAGCGTTTTCCCCAACATATGAAGATATCATGCGTTTTATCTGTTTGGTTTTCAGAAGCATTCCCAGGCCAAAGTTATCAACTCTGTCATCAGAAACAATCATGTAGTTAGTTAGTCACACAAGAAATCACACTATACACTGGTGTTCCTTCAAGCCTTGATTCTTGAGGGCCCCCTTCCCTTTTTCCCTCTTTCCTGCTCCTTGACCCCATCAGACTATTTCCCAGAGTACATGACAGCAACCCGTTGTAAACATCCCAGTGAGTTCGTCCACATTAGGGAACTCTCTGGAAACACTGTGTCCCTTCACTGCCTTTACTGCCATGTTAATTAGAGATCTCTCTCACCCAGCATTGTTGCTCACGGCTGTGATGTCTTTTATTCCCGTTTTCAACAGGCCGCTGATTAAATTCTCCGGGATCCCACACAAACCAAACCCTGAGACAGTAAAGGGGGAAATTAAGCACACACAGGGATACCGCTTGGGGACACATTAGAGTTTAAGAGTTCCTCCTTATACCTCCGACAAGAAGCATGGAGCCATTAGGAATGTCTCTGACGGCCTCTGTGGGGTCCAAATAAAAACACGCACTCCATGACTGGGAAGTTGAGAAATGTGAGCAGCTGAATTCCTGTGGAGTAATGTGACAGGGAGAGCATGGCATACTTTTAGGCACAATTCAAGTGAAAATGCTGGTTCCCAGCTAACAAAGAACATTCTCAGAACTAATGTTCTGGCAAGGTTCTCTCAAAGTTATGGACAAACATTCTTTCAACAATGTTAAGAATAAAATGTTCATTCAGAGTTATCTGGTAGTTAATAATGTCAAATGAATGTTTCATAATGTTTGCAAAATTATAAAATGAAATGTTTCCTTAACTTTCGCATGACTAAATAATAATTATAATAATAATAATAATACAAAGTTCAGAAAAGATTTTATAAAAAGTTCAGAAATAACATTTTCAAAACATAATGGGAATGTTTGCAAGACATTCTTCTAACATATTTATTTGATGGGTTTTTCTCTTCTTTAATGAAAGCATCTTTACAGTGAAATTCTATTAAAAATAAAATGCTAGGCACTATAAAAAATATAATATAAAAAATAAAACACTATCTGTTGATGCTCACAGTGATGTAAATATAGCTGTTTGCTTCAGGCTTAAGCTCTTTGAAGAGAAGTTCAAAGCAAACAACAACGCATTCGGAAGTCAAAAGTGAATTATATGATATCACATGTTTATTTTAATGTCTTATTAGAGCTTTTAAAAAGAAATGGATTAATAAAATGCAGAAAATCCATGAATATTGTGATTTTAATTATCCAAAATGAAATGTGCAGAATGCCAAGTTTCATGAGTCACAAACAACCTGACAGCGCAATGTGGACACGTGGACATATTCTGATATTCTGTGCAAACATCATTACTGTTCAAACAATGAATCAATACTGCAGAATTAGTTTATTTTAAAGCTTATTTTACATTGTTATTTGAAACTTTATTTTAATCTGTTCCTTTGTATATAGAAAATATAACTTTAGAAAGCTTTTTGTTTGAATGATTGATTTGCATTTTTATTTGTGATAACTGATCAGGGAACAAAAAATCTTTACAAACAAAGATTATTCAAGGATTGTCATACATTTATTTTAGTCCCTTAAAACATTACACAAAATACTCATAAACAAATAAATAAACATTAATGAATTCAAATTATTTGCCTTAAACCTAAAATAATGCAATTATATTAAAAAAAATTTACTTACCTTACCATGACGATAAATACGTCCCTGTGGTTTTAATGATATTAGTGTGCCTCTGAGAAGAGTATCTGACCTAGATAGTAATCTCTGAAAAGCCATTTTCGGAAAAACTTAAACTTTTTACAGGAAAGTAATCACTGTCTACTACAGAACCTGGATCAATCCTGCTCCGTTTTAAAAGAGGGCAAAGGGCGGGTTTTCGGGGGTTTAGGGCAGTTTTAAGAGTACTTTTGTGCTGTGTCATTATAGATCAAGTCACCCCTATTGGCCCATTGGCTTCCATACATCAATAGAAGCTATAATAAATGATACAAAATCATAAACCATTGTTTCCATTTAGTTGTAAATTCAGTATTTCTGTATTACAGATGTGGACTTCATTAAAAAACGCCACTTCCAAAATACAGCACCTGAATCAACAACCCTCTCAGTGTCCATGATGTCAGTAAGTACCCAACGTGAGAAGTTATAAGAGCTATAAGAGCAAATTAATAAAATTTTACATGCCATGCAAAACTATAGAAGACCAGGGTTAAGGGGTTAAACACTTTTGAGAAGTCTGACAGCTGGTGAGAAAATTCCAGACTAGCACAATAACAAGTGGAGTGGAACGGACACTGGACACCACAGACACATGGTTGAGTTAATGACCTAAGATATGCTGTGTGTCTGTCATCTGAGATTTATGAGAGTTTAAGAGTGGATCATGAAAGGTTCCTCTAAATGTATACCATTATGATTCTGGAAATGACAATGTTTTGAGATTTATAATTAATAGTAACATTGAATGTCTCCAGGAACATTACAACAACAGACATAAAAAATGGGTTTGTTTGTTTTGGTTAAACTCAGAATGATATTTATAATACCTTTTAAATGTTTTCTTAGCTTCTCATTAGGCTAAATACATGAACATGAGCCTTACCACACTAAAATTCAAGTTTCATGATTTTTGTATTAACTGTTGGATAAACAAGTGAACACAATGATTTTCATAGCTATGATAAGTTTCATTTCATTCATTTCAGGTTAGGCATGTGTTTTATCTGATGCAGGTTTTTTTTTTTTTTTTTTTTTTTTTTTTTTTTTTTTAGATACACTTTCTGTATAAAACCTTCCCATTTCTTTTCTTTTTATGTGTTTCGTAATTATTTTAGTGTTTTAGTGTAACAGACTTGTGATTACTTTAAATAAAAAATAAATAAAATCTTGATTTTCATGGCCATTCACTACTAATGCTCAATAGCGTTTTTGTAGTCGAAATAACTTTTCGCTGTAGTAAAAAGAGTAACAACAACTAATAAAAGCCCAACTTTTGAATTCTCCACTTTGCCCCACAAACTTTTCTACGACACATTTGTTCTTGTTACTACTGCAAGACCCCTTAAACACGTGCCCTACTCCAGTCACGTGTACCCATTCAGCTCTGCATTGTTGAAAATAAATGTAGGCTAAGCTCCTATATGGAGTGCAAAGCACCACAAAACCTGCCAATAGCTATTAAAAATGAGAATGAATTCCACAGCTCTGAAAATGACTTTCAATATCTGCAGCGTTAGAAGAAATTAATTTAATTTATATATATATATATATATATAGAGAGAGAGAGAGAGAGAGAGAGAGAGAAATTAATCTCAGCTCTGACCGCAAAGCTCTCTCTCTCTCTCTCTCTCTCGCTATAATATATCCGCTATATTCTTCTAACAGCGCGCGGTTATAAAGATCAGCACGCACGCGAACAGTGGTGAAGAGAAATAAATTGCGTGCCCTTTTTCCTAAGGCAGGGGATCTCAAAGTCTACATTCAAATGTCCTAATCTGAATTTTCATCAGTGTCAAAGGACTGGAACAATTAGTTAGGCTATTAAACATGTTTTTAATAAACATACATAACATGCATAACAAATAAACATAATAAAATTTTTTAAAAAAAAATAAGGTGCCCTTTGCATTCAAAATACATTAATAACAGTTGCAAAAGAGGCAAAACAATTAATTTAAGTGTCAGCAATAGAGGCCGACTAATATGGGTTTTTCTCTTTTCTTTTTGGCCGATTTTCTTTTCTTCCCCCTTCATCTCACAAAAGGGAGTTTGAGTAAATGTTTATTGCAGGTTACAAGATAGTAATAACTACTACTACTAGAAGCCTAATTAGTAATAATACATGGCTCAAAACTTAAGCACCTTCTCAAAACTTTTAGTTTATGTTTATTGACAGACACCAGTGTTTCCCATAAACTTGTAAATGCAAATTAATTCTCTGCCAGCAGGAGGCGCTGTTGGAGCGGGAGATATAGCGGTTTTCCCGGTAACGGCTGTAATCAAATAAGCGCTGCTCACAAAATGCTACTTTATCAGGCATTACAGGAAAGACGAAATAAAAATCTAGCTATTTGTGCCAGCATAATCTAAGTAATAATAATAATAATAATAATCTCGCCTTTGCTTTCATTTCGCACCATCTCCAAAATACATAAAAAAACACACTAAAATTATTTACACGTTTAACAGTTTATCAAAGTAGGAAATTAGTGCTCTTGAAATACGAAATGGAGGCGGGTCATTTAGTATATACAAAGTCATATAGTTGCAAAATCCGTGTATTATACGCGACTTTGGGCTTCTTTTTTGGTAAAGTTAGTGAAAAAATCCCAGGTCGAGGGTTGCGGTTTTTTGGGTTTATTTAAAAAAAATACGGTTGCTTGTTAGGAAAACCTGACTAGCAACTTCGTTTCTTTTCATCTATGTTCACTGTATTCTCCAATGCATTGATTGACACTCTGTCTGCTCACAGTTAATAGCCAATCAGTGCAAAACATATAAGCGCTGTAGAGGGGTGGGATTACTTTTTTTCCTTTATAAGGTAGCCTAATTTTTTATTTTTACAATGTTTTTGTAATGTATTAATTATCACTGTAATAAAACAAGTAGGCTTATATAGCATGCCTATAGCCTACTAATACTAATAGCATCTATTTTGGTTAGAATAGACAATATATTAGTAGCCTATAAATATGTGGCTATGTTACAGCTCTCCTTTGAAGCTCTTGTGTTTTTCTCCTTTTCCATCTCTCCAATCCTATTCTGCTCACAGGTGACTGGAGATGAGTTTTGTTCCTGCTTTGGTGCAGTTTGCTGATTTTTGTAAAACAACTTATGTTTTTGCTTTTCAGATGAAAGGGTAATTTCAGTTTAATATGATGCAGGCTCAGTTATTGGTAATAAATAATTGATAATAAATAATATTGAATATAATAAATTATCAAAAATATTGGGCTTGTTTTGGGCTTGTTTTTGAGTTGTTTATTTGTCTCGCGAGAGTTGGCAGCTATGACCTAAGTCTGGACTTTGAGAAGCACTGTCCTGAAGGCTGGTAGTGGGAAAACACTATGACGCGTGTTAGGGCGGAGTTCCCCACATACATTTATTTTTTCGCATGCGAAACTCTACATGCAGTAAACCGATTAGTGTCTTGGTGTATAAGGTTTACTTTTAAGCTCCCTACGCAGGGTGCTTCAAGGAAAAGTGGCGCCTTTCTTCGAATGTGCCCTAAAGAAAAACTGGTACGTTAGCGCCAGATATCCAGTGGGTAAGCTGAGGTCCTGTCACAACCACAGGACACGTTTGAAGCAAAGCGGTAGAAGAGAAAAGTGGGATAATTTATGATGCTTTTTCTAAACCGTTGATTTAAGATGTATTAACCAAGGTGTGCTACTATAATACGAAGAAGTCAAGCTTCCCTGAGGAATACTTTCATAGAAGTTAAGGATCTACAAATCTGAATCGCACTCTTGGAAAAGGTGAGTTCAGTGTAACGTGAGTGAGACAAGCGTGGGATTTATTCTGTATCTTTTCGACTTTAAGCAGCGGTTGCTGTTGTGGAAGATTAACATTATGTATTCTATTTTTTAAGGGCAAAACAAAATACATATAATACAGATGTATCATGTAAAATAAAAAAAATAATGCATGCATTTTTAATGCATGTTCTGTATTTCCGTTTGGAACACTTTCTTTACGTTTATCACGATGTTTATGCGTGCATTGTAACTAATAAGGTTAAGGTTTAAGTAACAGTTCATACATTTTCATGACATATTGTGGCCAGATGTGGAGGATTAGGCTATATTCAAAATGTTTTTAGTTAAATATTGCAGGAGTTAAAATAAATGGGTTCAGTTCTGTCTTCGGCATGATTGTGAGTGTGATATTGCTTTTGAACAGTTCTATGATAAATGTAATTTTTGTCGAGTATTGTTTTCAGACACATTCTGCCCATTTAGTTATATTTCTTCAAATGGTGTAGGGGACCAAAAAACTGTTCCTTGGAACACACATCTGCATCAACTTTCCAATTAAGGAGGTGCTATCATCACACAATTAAACCTACGCAAAGAATCATGGGAGCAAGGTGTCCATCTGTTGTACCCTTTGAAATCGAAAAGATGCCAGTTTTGAGCAATTATATTTGCAATGGCCCTTCAGTATGACTGTTCTTACTTTAAAATGCCCTTCGGAGATAGATTTATTACATTTGGAACGCAATATTCCACTCCCTTGCGGATTAGATTTAGCTCCATTCCTGAATTTCCAATCCACCCACTCCAAAAACACTGACAGCAATCCTGAAAAAAAGGGGTCAACTTTAAAAACCTGCTACTTGCTGGAGGCAAAATTAGACAACATGACATTATTTGTGAGAATAAAAAACAATATGTTAACTTGCTTGTTCCTCGCTGTTGGCTAACAACTCAAAAAAAAAAAAAAAACTGATCTGGAACGCTGTGAACACAAGCAGGGCTACAAATGGAGAAAAGACCCAGTGGACAGAATGTTTAGTGCCACTACATTTATTTGACACGTACTGCTGAAATACTTTAAAGATGGTTGTTTGATTGATACACATGTACTTTACTTACACAACTACTCTTTACAATGTCAGCGGTTCATTGTTTTGTTTTTTTCTTTGATAGATAGTCCCTTGTGGTATTGTGTATAGTTGAACTGTCACGTTAAATAATGAAGGTTCACAGACTCCGATCTCAGACTCCTTTCAGGAAGCTCCATATCAGACACATAGCATTTCTATTATTAACTTCCTAATTATGCGCTTTGACATTGCAGAACAGGTTGTACCCATTTTATCAAGGACCAAGCCCTTCACCCTCAGTGAGAGTTTGTTATCTCTGTACTGCTGCACTGTGTGTTAAGGCCATTTAAATCTAATAGAGAAGGCTTGTGATACAGCTGAAGTGCAATACAGCAGAGTCAATAGATGGATTTCTGAGAAGATGTTTCCTGAGAAGATGTTTTCCAGAATCAGATTGGAGCGAAGCCATGTTGCAGTGAGGATATATTTCACAACTACTGGCTAAAGCCTTTGGCTTTAAATGGATGTCAGAGGACTGTGTTTACTGCGATTTCGTAATCCTGTCAGTATCATGGACTGATTGGTTTCTACAGTGAAACAAATGAATAATTTGACTTCTTTATTCAAATAGAAAGGGAATGGCCTAATAGTGATTGAAATGAATTAGAGTAAAGACTTATAAGGATTTATGACTATTAGCTGGTGGTTGCTTCCATTTTTCCAATTTCATAATGGACCTTATTTTGGTTTTCACAGGGACTATATCATGGAGACCACCCTTTTCATCTGTATCTTGTTGACCTGTGCTGTGGCAACACAAAATGTGCCTCCTACAATACAAGGTTTGTAATTTATATATATATATATATATATATATATATATATATATACACAGTCATGTTTTGCACTAACCCAATGAGACTTGTCTGGCTTGAGAGGTTAGAAATGTCTTTGAGAGCCTTTTGTATAACAGTTTAGCTAAACAACAAGAAAACATGATGTTTATTATTCTATTTTTAGTTATTGTGAAACACTAAGGTAGCTCCTTGGCTTTCTGCTAGTACCCAGAGAGTCCAACGGACCTCTGCATAATGCAGACGGACTGGATTTTACATAAGTAATTAAATAAATCCATAAGTAAAACAGATCTTTAATAATCTCCAGATCTCCAAATGCAGGGTACTCTCTCTCTAGTTAAACCAATTATGGAATCAATCAAAAGACCACCAATAAAATATCAGAAGGCTGAAATGTGAACTGCCACGCTCTTCACAAGACCATTTCTCAATGCTTTCGTTTTGAAGTACTATCTTTTGAACGGCTCTGTCCATTATGAATTCAATCAGATATGCTCTGCAGGTGCTATTTCATTTATACATTAGTTTCTATGGGAACATAAAAATGACAACTCTGACTCATTCCTATCCTTTATAAGGTAGATTATTAAATAAAATAAAAAAAAACATATATATTAAGCTACATGGCCAATTTGCAAGGTAACCGGTAATTTTAAATGTAAAAAAAATGGTCAAACTCTCAGACATGAGACTACATGTTTGCAAATGAAGCAGGTAATTTCTTTCTGTAACTGAAACATACTGACATATCAGTAACCCCAAACAGACACAAACCATGCTAGTATGATGGCTCTTAATGATCATTCCTCTGTATTTCCTGGAAAAAAGTGGAAAAAAAGGAACTACACAAAAAGCTATGATGATGTAACTACCTGAAAAAAAAAAAAGAAAAAAAATACTGGCAGTGTAAATAACCTGACCATACATAATGTTCTGTGGCATATAAATAAAACATCAATAGTTCTTCTGTTACACTCTACACTCTACTACATTTAAATTTAGCTATTAGTTCAAATCAAATTCAAATCAGTTAAAGTTTTATCAGTATTGCTGTCTAAATGCTGTCAGCTGAGCAGCTTAGAAAGATCCTTTTAAAGAGCTTGCAGGCAGTAACGCTGCACTGCCACTCGAATGCTTCTACATGCGGAAAAATGCCAGCATACATTTCCAGGAAAACACAGCTGACAGTTATAGCCCAACTGGGATTTATGTTACATCCTGTTAGTCCAAAGCTGGTTTAAACTGAAGGACATTCACAGAATTTTTGCCCTTTTTTTCAGAATAATATTCTAGCTGTAAAACATTTGATCATTCTGAGCTGTGCTTGAATAACGCATTAAAAAAGCAAAACAATTTCAACCTAATTCCTTATTTATAAATTGTTTATAAAATATGAAGCTGTAGAATATAAAATGAAATTACTGATGTCGTATTCATATGTCTTTTGAAATATTTCTTTTGCTGTAAATGCAGCAGATGCAGTGACACGTTATAATAACGTCTAAATGACATTCCTGGTATTTTTTTCTGGTCCATTAGACTTCTTGGAAGCATGCCTTAAAGCAAGTATGTTCCATTCCAGCAAGGGTTTAAGTATTTTCTTCACCTTTTTTGCAGGTCAGACTTCAACAATACCTCATCTGACTGGCTGCTTTTCTCGAGAGCTGATGACTTTCCGTTGTCAGTGGGAGACTGGATCCCTCCAGAACCACACAGAACTTGAGGATCTGAAACTTTTCTACATATTAGAAAAGTAATTAGTACCACACAACCCCATAGAAAAAAATGCACTATTGATACATAAAAAATGTATGATTTTAAGTATTATTTGTCAACACAAATTTTGGCACTTGCAAGTAAAGAAAATTAATACAAGCTGCAATCAGTGAAGCAGTTAAGTTGCTAATGACTGTTCTTCTACTTAACGATTACCAATTTTCCACATGTCTGCAGGGATTCTAAGAAATGGATGGAATGTCCAAGTTACAGTTCTATAAGGAAAAATGAATGCTACTTTGATTCCAGTAACACCATTATATGGTTCCCTTATGTGGTCCAGCTGCGTTCACGCTCTCTTGACGTTGTTTATGATGAAATGTCTTTCAACGTGGAGGACATTGGTAAGCCATGTCGCAAACACAAACCCTGACTCTTTGTCTTTTCTTTCTTGGCATGTTTCAAGTACACAATCCCTTGTAGCAAGTTATATTCAAAATATTTTCACATATATTTTTAAATATTTCCGAATATACAAAAAATATTGCTAATATAGATTTTGATAAATATGTTTTCAATAAGTTTTGGTTACCTATTTACTCATGCTTTTAGCTCATTTTTTTTTCAAAATATACAGTATTTTATATATTCACGTATTTTTTCACGTCTTGTTATGTTGCTGCTTTATGCTAAACTGCTTTGAAAACTTTTTCCATATGAATCTATACTCCATACACCATAATGGTAAATCAAAAGACAGGTTTTTAACATCTTTGCAAATTTATTCAAACTAAAAAACTTAAATGATTCCAAATCAAATGAGTATGATTTGGACAGAAGTTGAAATGTAGCTCAGGGGCATTCATATTGCTTATAGATGTTATTACACTTCGAGTGAAAATAAAATAAAATGAGTAAAATTCAAATGAATGGGTATGATTTGGAAAGGCACACACGTCTAAATAAAAGGTCTAACAGCTGAAAATGCATATCAGAGCAAAAACCAAGCCCTGAGGTCAAAGGAACTGCCTGTAGAGCTCATAGACAGGTTTGTGTCAAGCCACACAGAAGTCCACACAAGAGTTAGTGTGGTGTTTGGTTAGTGTGGTGACCAAGAACCTGATGGAAAAAGATCACTGCAACACTCTACCGATCTGGGCTTTATGGCGGTGTGGCCAAACTCAATCCTGTCCTCAGTGAAGACACATGAAAACATACTTGGAATTTGCAAAAAAGCACCTAAAGGGCCCTCAGACTCTGAAAAACAAGATTCTCTGGTCTGATGAACCTCACTTCCAAGCATCATGTTTGAAGGAAACCAGCTCTGCTCATCACCTGCAGAGTACCATCCCAAAAGTAAAGTGTGCTGGTAACAGCCTCACGCTGCAGGGCTGTTTTTCAGTGGCAGGGACTGAGGGACCTGAAAATGTGCATCTGCCCCCATCCAACCTGACAGAGCTTGAGAGGTGAAGAGGCGAGGAGAAGAATGGCAGATAACTGCCAGATGCTGATAAGCTTGTCGCATCAAACAAAAAAGACTTGAGACTGTAAAGGTGCTTCAGCTAAATATTTATTAATAATACTTATGCAATGTACTTGTTTCAGTTTTTTTTTTTTTTTTTTTTTTTTATAAATTTACAAAGTTATGTGACAATTCTGTTTTTGCTTTGTCAGTATGGTGTATGGAGTGTAGATTGATGTGGAAAAAAAAATTAATTTTTAAGCAGTTTAACATAAGGCAGCAAAATAAAACATGAAAAAAATAAATATATATAAATACACACCAAATGCACTTTTTTTTATATATAAAAAAAAAAAAAAAACATACAGCACATATATATTGTGCTGTATAAAATAAAGCTTTCTAAAATACTAAGCATTCCCACCATCCTTTCAGATAACTAAATCACTTTTTCCATTGCATTAATGTGCAGAATTGGTTTAAGCATGTGTTCATTATTTTCTCAGTGTTTCCAGACCCGCCTGTAGGACTGAACTGGACTCTTTTGAGCATGGGCTCAACTGGCTTAATCAATGATGTTGTTGTGAGCTGGGATCCACCTCCATCTGCAGCAGAGAATGTGAAGACAGGATGGATCCAGCTGGTATATGAGACCCAGTACAGAGAAAAGGGTTCAGATCATTGGAACTCAGTAAGTCTCATGCAACGCTGTGCAATCAGCACCAGCAGATTTCTGAAAAGCTTCTAATGAGAAACAGACCTGAAGTCAAATGTTCCTCTAAAGCTTTATTAAAAGTGATTTCTAAGAAAACTTATGAGTCATTACATTTGATTCACCATGGTAAAGATTATGACCTGGATTTTGCTGCCATAATTAGACCATGCTTGGAGCTCATTATCTTCAAGGTTGGAGTGTTATCATGTGCCTTATCCTTGTTTGTCTCTCTACAGCTGGATAATGGCAAAGATACACAGGCATACATCTACGCTCTGCACAGCAACATTGAATACGAAGTCAGAGTCAGGTCAAAAATGAGAGGCTACAACTTTGGTGTCTTCAGTGAATCCATCTTTATACTCATTCCTAACAAAGGTCTGATTTAAGATCTACCTGTCTGTAGATTTTGTTAGGAATTTAACTTAATTTTTTTTCAATAATGTTTTGAATGCTGTTTCAATTTCAGAATCAAGAATCCCTATTACAGCTGTGTTGGTCTTTGCTGCCGTTGGTATTGCGATTATTTTGATGCTGGTTGTAGTTTCACGTCAACAAAAGTAAGTGCCTGCTTTATTATTTAACAGTGTAAAGGAAATCTTTCAGCATTGTGTATGAATACCATGATTTCCTGACCTCTCATTAGTTTCCTCTGTCCTTTCCCTCTGTACTTTGAATGTTCTACCTCACTGCAGCATATATATATCCCCATTATTGTGGTTTCAAAGAATAAGAGATACCTAGAATTTATACTGTAGGGATGATCATTTAATGAAACTCAAATATAAATATTCTAATATTTTGAGATACCGAATTTTCGACTTTCATGAGCTGTAAGCTCTAATCATCAAATTTAAAACAAAACAAAAAAAAAAAACTTTTTAAACATAATACTCTACATTAAAATAATAAAAAATACAAGAAAGAAACATAATGCATTAAGAGCCAGGTGGTATATATATATATATATATATATATATATATATATATATATATATATTTTTTTTTTTTTTTTTTAGATGCACCCGTATATACTTATCACATAGTTATTAAGAATAAAGCTTTAACTTCACTGTGGCCTGTTTTAGGTTAATGGTGATTTTCCTGCCGCCAATCCCTGGACCAAAAATCAAAGGAATTGACCCCGTACTTTTACTGGTATTTGACTTCACATCCTTTTTTGTAGAACTTTGAGGGTATTTTCTACAAATTAGAGCTTTTATATTTGGGTTGTTTCTTTACAGAAAGGTCAGCTGACTGAATTCACGTCAATCTTAGGCGCTCACCCCAGCTTGTGGCCAGAACTGTACAGCAACGATCCATGGGTAGAGTTCATAGAGGTGGACATCGACGAACCGCACGAGAGCCAGGAGGAGCTTCTTATTACCGATTCTCCGGTTTCCGACTCTCCTCAAATGTCCAGTAGTTTCAGGGATGATGACTCGGGTCGGGCTAGCTGCTGTGATCCGGATCTGTCAGATCACGATCAAACAGACCTACATCATCCTTCAACCAGCAGCCACGATGGTTTCCACCCATTGGCACGCGCACAGTCTGGACCACAGCAACCTGCAGCCTTCTCTTCTCAAGACACTACCTGGTCAAACAGTCTCTACTCACAGGTCATTGATGTCACTCATCATGGTGGAGTTGTACTTTCTCCTGAAGAGAAAGAAACGATGGCTCTGAAGGATAAAAACCACAATAAAGGGAAAGAAATCCAACAGTTGGTGGTGATCCCTGATGAAAGAGGCTACACCTCAGAGTTTGTTGCCAGCACAATCAGCACCCACCACAATAAACCAAACCCACCGACAGACCAATTACAGAGTCAAGAACAACACGGTGCATTCAGAGACCTTCAAAAACTTAGCACTGAGACCGTCACGTCCACTCAGTCCATAGCATTTCCCATCCCTGCAAACCCTACCAGTCCAGAGTACACCATGGTAGATGGCGTGGACTGGAAAAACAGTCTCCTCCTGAAACCAAATACACCAACCGCCCCACAGATGGCAGCAGTGAAGACTTTGCCCACTCCTGAGGAGTACTTGACTCCTGACCTACTCGACAACATTACACCTTAACTAAAAGTGGAGTATGCTTTCTCTTTGTGAGATATCTGACATGGTTAGCCAACATCGAACAAGATCCATGAGAAGGGAATTTTGAAACAAAGCCAGTTCCTAAGCTTTCTTCAGTGGAATAGATGTCATGAAACAAATCTATTGGCAAGCTAAAAAAATGGCTGTATTAGGCCTGGAGACTTTTCTGTATTCTCCTAATTTGGAGGGTTAACAGCTTCAGGGGTTAGTTTGAGCAGATATGGAGCAGAAGTTTATTAGCTGGCTGTTTACTGTCATAAAAAGATAACAACTGATATTTTATGCTCTCATATGTTATATAACAGTTATATTGCTTAATTACCGCTCCATATTTTGTGCGTTTGTATTGTTTTCAGTGCACTAACTACCAACTACGTGTCTGTGTAAACTGTAAAGTGCCTACTTTAGAATATATTTAAACTTGTGTTTTAACAGTGTTAAAAAAAAGTGCACATTTAAATCAAAGGGGTTTATGTGAACTGTTACTGGCTCTTGTCCTCAGTGCCATTTTATTCCATAAAAGACTGGACAGGTTTTTGTGCCACAGTGTTGTAAATATGGTTCATTTTGTTTTCATGACAAGCTTTCTTAGCTGCAACGGAAACACACATACACACACACACACACACACACACACACACACACACACACACTAAAAACCATCTAAAAGAACAGCATTTTTTTTTTTTTTGTCAGCAGGGTTGTCTACTCATTGCTATGTTTATCATTGTAAGATGAATGTTTTTTAAGCTATAATGTGACTATAATATGTTAAGTACATACGAGGTATCGTATCTCTGAATAAATGGCAGCAATGAACTCTGATACTGGTTTTGCACTCTGTCACCTAACACTCTCGTTATAATACCTCCAGGATCACGTGATTGATATTTCGAAGAAATGAACTGCAAGGATTTTCCAACTATATCTGGTTTCCCACGTGCTCCTTTCTAGTTGTTGATCTTGAAACCAAGCATACCGCGAATATATGTTGAGAAAGTTGTTTATCATACAAAATAACATACACTGTTTACCATATTTATCTTAAAAGCGAGGAAGCGTCATATATTTATCATTTGTTACTTATTAGACTCTGGTCGAGATGAAAAAGCTCACTGCCGTCGACTTGACTAAACTTGTCAAAGATTTCATCCAACTGGAGCATGTAAGGTCTTTAAATGTATATTTAAGATATTAAAATAAGCCTTGTGAAGAACGTAACGTTAGTAGTGTTGTTACAACAGCTCCTTGAGTTCGCGATGTTCTGAGGTAAATTACTGTTTTGTATGATTAAAAAATTACGGAGATGAAAGGGGAAAATAATACTCTTGAAATACAGCTGGACGAGACTAGCAGACTTCTAAAAATCGCTCAGAACAAGGAGAAACAGTTAATTGAAGGTAAGACAATTATGAGGTGAAAAACACAAGGTATTAACCACAGAAGAGGGTCAGACTAATCTCGGCTGCCATCTAGCGGTGTAATAACAGAACTGTTGAATCTTTACAATTTGTGTTTAGGTTTTATATTTCTGTTACCATTCTTGAAAGTATTTTGTACTGTGAAAGTTAAGAAAAGTTATTCGTTGATTGTTACAGTATTTCTTCGACATGGCTTTATTTTCTTCACAGAGAGAGATGGGCTTTTGGAGACTGTCAAAGGTCTACAGCAAACCTTACATCAACAGTGCGACCTCAGAGGTAACGGTAGAGCAACTATTAACCCGAGCTCTTCGCTTAATATAATTTAATTACCCATCCAAAAAAAAATAAAAAGAATAATCACAACTCTATCTAGTTGAAAATGAAAGGCTGAAAAATGCAGCTCTTCAGATGAAGAAAGAAAACGAAGCTCAATTAAAGGTAGGATTGTAATGTATTCAGATATAGCACTGATGGGATAAGCATAAAATGTAAGAAGTTTTGAGTGTCTGTGCTCGATTCTGCCCCTGTGTGGTTCTAGGAAATCAATACTAGGCTTCAGAGGATGGCAGCTGAGATGAAAGCCCTACAAGATCAACACCAGAGGGAGTTAGAAGACTGTAATAAAGAAACACAAAGGAAACGTGAGGGAAAATCACAACACTTTTTACCACCCTTATCAACAGGAATAAAACCAAAGAGACAGCCATCAGATACTCTTAAACATTTTGCAGTATTACACATTTTCCATTTTGTTTTCAAAGTGGATGCTAAAGATACTGAACTGAAAGTGGCTCATGAGAGAAATGAATGCGCTTCGGAGGAGATGAAAAGGCAGATGAGGGAGAAGGAGAAAGAAATGCAAAGCCAAATCATTAAACTTCAAATGGAGGTCAAATTTAATTTGTTAACCTAGTTGTTTTGTAAATGAATTGAAATGTAATAAATTTCAGTACACTAAATGTTAGGTAAAAACATAATTTTTCTTACTGCTGTTTATTTTATATTTGTTTTGCACAGTTTTACAGCTGCAAAAGTGTTTTTTTTTTCTTTGCAGTTTGGTGCTAAGCTTGCAAGGGCCCAGAGCATGTCCACAAAGAGTCAGCCGCAGACACAAGCATCTGCTCCTCATCCACAGAATATCTTTAAAAGAGTGAGTCATACAGCAGCATTCATCAAAACACCGTATGGCACTGAGGAAAGCAAGGTTTCTGATCACACCTTTATTTCTTTCTCTATATTGAATCATCCTGTTTGTGTCTCCAGAAGCTCCAGTTCATTCAGGAGGAGAAAAACAAAGAGATTGAGGTTCTGCGTCAGAGGGTGAGAGATCTGGAACAGCAGAGCCTTCACGGACTGATGGACTCTCGTCTGAAGAGGAGGAAAATCTGAGACTTAGTTTGATCTGACCGTTGATACGTGAGGGCCTTCATCCAACTGTTTGACAGTTTATTTATTTTAAAACACATTTCCCTCAGAATATGTTCTAAATATTTTTCAATTAAGTTCTGTTGTGTTCTTCATTTCAATGTAGGTGTTTATTGCCTTTCCACTATAATAAATGAACATTTATGAACATATAATTGTGAAGACTGTGATATATGAGAGGTCATTCAGAAGGGAAGGATATGGCAGGTGACATGGACTTCTAGGAGATTACGGCTCGGGTGCTTTTGCATTGGACACCTGTAAACACAAAAGCTTGTAATCTCATCAGTAGAGATGGCTGGTAATTCGGTGCCTTCTTCAGTAACACACACATGCACATGCTCACAATACACTCTCATGACATCAAATACTAGGATAATGCTGATTCATTCTGAGAATTGGACCACTGAAATTAATTAACGTTAAAGTACAGTTTAAATCACTCAGCAGCTTAACAGTTAAAACAATGTATTTAAAATAATTTATTCCATGCAGACATTATTGCATGCAACATTATCAGTGCTACTTTAGTAATATATAATTTAGTTAAATATAGTTTTTATCAATATTTTAAATAAGCTTTTATTTTTTGTTTTCCTTATAATTTAATTTGTGTAATTTTATTATGTGTGCTTTGGTTATTTTAAAAAAATTTTAAGCTTTAGTTAAGTTTTAGGTTGTTTTAATACTTGTTAGATTTAAAAAAAAATAATTTGGCAACTAACTGTACTTTTTATCAGATTTATTTCAATTAACAAAAATGTTTTAATAGTTTTAGTTAATGATAACAACACTGAACATTATGTCGTATTTTGAACTAATTTGGAAGACAATAAAAGCAGATATCATACAGTGATAAAACAGCATCTGGCACATGGGAGAATGTAAAGCCTCATCTTTCACATTGAGAGGGTGACGGACGAGTAATAATCATATCAGCCAAACCCCTTTATGTGTCAAGGAGGTCCTGCAGTAATCTCATTAGTAAGGCTGTTACATAACATCTGATCCTACGTTGTACAGTCAGAGATCAGCCTCATTAAGATCACTGACGATCATGTCTATAAAGTTTTCTTCTGACCTTCTGTATGATTGTATCCCACCAGATCAAACATGACAATATCTCCCACGAGTGTTTCAAAAGAATCAGTGGTGCACATTTTTGCTGGTTATTCACCCTCCTTTGGTTGCGGTTCTTGGCTTTTGTTCATCACAGGCATCGTCTAGGACAGCGGGGAGGATTAAGGTAACTCTAAATAAAGCTGGCAGATTAGGAAACATGATACTAGCATGTTCTCTTTCACTCTGACAGAGTCATGGACAGGGAGAGCTGAAGATTTCCCTGGAGTCAGGAAGACTATCCAGGAGTAACCACATCAATGCTTTCTATTCATGCAGTTATAGAACAGGACAGATAAAATGAATGCCAGTCATATGTGACCTTAACAAGAACCTAATGAAACTCTTTTTTAATTGGTAAAAGAAGCTAAATATTATCGTTCATTCTTTAGAACATAAAACTTAAAAGATATGAACGTGTGGACATATACGCTGACTTCTAATCCTACAAAAAAGAAAAGCAGCCATGCATTGGCCTATTACAAGAGCACAGCGGTAAGATCATTTAATTTACATATGCAAATGTTATGTATAGATTTAGAGTCAAAGTTCAATTGACATGCTTGTTAACTTTTGCAATAAACAGTATAACAGACTATTTTAATGATTAATAAGTGTAAGTAAAACTGTTTATTTATGGGATTAGGGTTCATATGGGATGTAATTCATACCAGCTAATAATGTTCATTCTGATTGTTAAAGAATTAATTAATTTATGTTGCTTAATATGATTTTAAATTGTTAGTTGACCCAAAAATTTAAATTCTGTCATCATTTACTCACTGTCAAGTTGTTCCAGCCTTGTATGAGTTTTCTTCTTCTGTTAAACACAAATGCCAGTAGCCATAGACTTCCATGAAAATTGATGCTGATGACAGAATTTACATTTTTGGTTGAACTATTCCTTATTAAGGAGTTTGTCCTCAATCAAGAACAAGAATATCAGATATTTTCACTGTTATCAACATACAATGCATGTGCTGTTTATTAATTTCTATGCATATGAATATTGTGAGCTGTAAATATTATTTATCTCTGTTTTTTTAGCCTTAAGCAGCTGAAAAATGCTTGCAAGGGCAAGTCAGGTGTTGCCGCAGGTGCATCGGCACAACATTTACACTCTGACGGACAGCTCGGAATGTGGGTCAGAGACAGAAGAGGATGCAGACCCTTCCAAGCACCTGACACCCCTGGAGAAGTTAACTCTGGAAATGTGCAATGATGAAGATACCATAAAAGAACTGACGGTGGGCAGAAGGGTGGGATTCTATAAAGTCCGCGGTCAGATCGGCTGTGGGAACTTTTCGAAGGTCAAACTGGCCGTCCATGCCCTCACCAAAGGTAGAAGAGATTTAGCATAATCTAACTTGTTTTGAATAAACACTTAATTTCTTGAGTCTAGGTCAGAATTAAGAGAGTAACAGGATTAATGTGTAATGACCTCATCCTGATTTTATTCCACATGCATGTCCTGTAGACAAGGTGGCCATTAAGATCATGGATAAGATGAGGCTCGATCTGCAGACTCAGCGGATGCTGTCCAGAGAGATCTCCAACATGGAGAGCTTGTATCACCCAAATTTATTGCAACTCTATGAGGTACTAGAGACGCCAAGTCGGTTGTACCTAGTTCTAGAGTTCGCTGGAGGAGGAGACCTCCACACCAGAATCAGCTCAGGAGGAAAACTCTCTGACCAAGAGAGCAAGATTGTATTCGCCCAAATCCTGTCAGCAGTCAAATACATGGTTAGACCTTCTATATCAAAATATTTTACTTTTTAAAAAATAATCTAGATTATATAAAAAAACAACAACACACTAATAGTAAGTCATAGTAAGTACAGTAAAATTGTGAAATGGGTCAATGACATGATCCTCATTTTTAACCAGATCTATTAATTCAAAAACATAAAAATGCAGTGCATGGTTTGAATACACCTCTTCTATGAAGAGCAAATTTCTGCATTAAAATGTATTTTAATTATTTAAAGTAAAAACCTAAAAAATAAAAAAGTACATTTTGAAAAACACCCTTATTTACATCATCAACTTTTATTATGTTTCACTAAAGAGCTTATTTTTAATATTTAGTATTTTTTAATATATAATATTTTTAATTAATAATTCATTAAATTTGTGTATGAATTATTACTATTTATATATTGTTAATACTATTTTTCGAAACCATATAAAACCAACAACAACAAAAAAAATAATTACATGTTTTAGAATTAGATTTTTAACAGATTTTTTCAATTTTTATGGTGTATGTCATTGACCCAAATAATTTTAATCACTGGATGACAGTTGAATTAATGACATTTTCTTTAATTTATACATCTGTGTTCATTTCAGCATGAGAACAACATCATCCATCGAGATCTGAAGGCAGAAAATGTTCTTTATACAACCAACTCCTGCATAAAAGTGGCTGATTTTGGCTTCAGCAAGAGGGTCAACAATTGCAACCAAGCCCTAGACACCTTTTGTGGTTCTCCTCCTTATGCAGCTCCAGAACTCTTCAAAGATGAGTCTTACATTGGGCCACCTGTGGATGTCTGGGCAATGGGCATCCTACTTTTTTTCATGGTGACTGGCACACTGCCTTTCCGCGCTGACACTGTGGCCAAGTTGCGCCAAAGCGTGCTGGAGGGTGCCTACGTCCTGCCAACCTGGGTATCAGCTCCATGTCAGCGGTTGATCAGGAGCATCTTGAAGCCAGAACCTTCGGAGCGATGCGCACTGGACCAAATGCTGGGCTGCGAGTGGCTGCTGCCGGTGGAACTCTTCCGGCCTATTCCTCCCTTATACCAGCTCAACCCCATCCATCTAATAGAGGCCAGCCCAGCGGAGTTAGACAGAGACCAGAAAGAGGTAAAAGGTATCCTGGAGAAACTGGGAGTCACTCAGGAACATATTCTCAATAACCAAGGAAAGCGCATTCGCAGTCCTATTACAGGGGTTTACCGCATACTACTGCACAGAGTTAAAAGAAACAATGGAGCCGAGTCTGCGCCTATAATCAGTGGAGTTGTCAAAGATCCTAAAAGAGACAGTCTCCGTGCCTATAGGAACCTACGGCACTCCTCGAAACTGTGTGTGCTTTCTTAAAGGCATAGTTCATCCCTTTTATTCAGTCTTTTTGTCCATACTACAATGAAAGTCAATAGGGGTCCAAAACAATACCGGACCCCATTGACTTTAATTGTATATGTTCAAAATAGCACTGCAAAATATCTTCATTTTGTGTTTCACAGAATAAAGAAGGTACATATTTTGGACAGCAAGAGGGTTAATAAATGAAGAAAGTTTTCATATTTGGGCAAAAAGACCATCAGCCTAATACTATTGGAGTTGTGGCATTTTACTGTTAATAAACCAAATCAATTAGAAACTATATGTTAATTATTATTAACTTAAACAGTACTTTTAAAATAGTTTCCTTTCAGTAACTACTTGCACAAGAAATTTTACTTAATTGTCAGTGGCTTAACTTATAATATTTACGTGTTTCAGTCAGCCAGTTTTTTTTTATTTTTTGCAAATAAAAATGTATAACATTTGTCTGCTTTTACTTCTTTCTTCCATTTTTGTGTACAAACTTTCACTAAATAGCCCTACATGTTCAGTTTACACACTCTCTCTGCTCTCACATAAAACCCCCTCCCATCACAGAAAACAGCAGCAACAATCCCAGAAGAAACCATTGGTTTTTTGTAAACAATACAGCAACTGACAGGGAGCCATACGAGTGCCAGCCCAACACTCACCCCGCGACACTGCCTTCACCTCCCATCTGCGCTGCTTGGCAGATGGAGTAGCGTCATGGCTCAGACATCTGCCGAGGTAACAATGAGTTCCTTGTGCTGGGGCCCCCAATTTAATGGGAAAGCGCGCTACTATTGTGCTGTAGCTATACACATGCAGATCACCAGCGGCTGCAGATGGCAGCTGACACTATATCCTGCCCCCAATCCAGAGTTACTTCAGAATGAAAACTTTAGGAATGGCCATTATTCATACAGACGTCATTTTATGTTTAGAGAATAAAAATGAGGCTGAAGGATACACGTGCAGTGAGTTCAAGATACATGCCGACTACCTTTAACATGTTTCTCCAGTCATTAGGAAATTGATGCATTTTGAAATGTGTCAGCTAAACAAGTAGGCTACAAGATATAAAACAACACTGAACTTACTGAACATCAATCCCCGGCCTCGTTTTCATTCTCGAAATATAGCCTAAATATATCCATGACATACCAGATATGGTGTGTGAATGTGTTAATAATGTAATGTGTATTTGACATCTGCTGAAGAGTGAACACATGACAAAATTGTTCATTTTTAATACATTTATTGTTTTTATGCATTATTGCATCATTTATTCAATGCAAAAGTTGTAATGCAAAGTCAAACAACATTTAAATACTTTTTCTTTTCTTTTTTTACATTTTATATCAAATATTTCTAAAGTGAAACCTTTAGAGATTTTTAAGCTCGTTTTTTTTTCTTTTTTATCATATTAATATTTCTAAAGTGAAACCTTTAGAGTTTTTTTAAGTTAGTTTTTTTCTTTTCTTTTTTTCACCTTTTTATGTCATTTTAATACTTCTAAAGTGAAACCTTTAGAGAATAAGACAATTCTGGAAAGTGGAAAGCACATTGCTGACAATAACGTACGTTATATTGTACAGCAATTACATTTTTAAAAACGTATGAGATGTTAAAGTCCATTTTTAAAAATGTTGCTTCGACGCACCGCCGCGTCCTCTGCGTGTCCAACGCATGCGATATTTGCTCTGTGGAACAGAGGCAAAACTCGCTTCTCCTTCCTCTCCAAACCTCATCCGCACAAAGAATGAGGGCCATTGTGTCGCTCTCGTGGCATACCTGACCTCGTTCACATAAAGAATGAGGATCATCTTGGCATGGACGGGACGAGGAACGACGTAGAACCGCGAGGGCCACTCGGGCCTGCCTCGCGCTGCCTGGACGGTTCAGCCTCCTCAGGAGCATCCAGGGATGTGGAAACATCAGCATCCTTGCTTCGAAGGATGAGTCGAGTATTCCTCAAGGTTTACAGCATCTCAGCAGAGAAGAGTAAAGCTCCAGATCAACGCTCGGGCAGAGTGATCTCAGGAACCCACTCGTTATAACTGCGACTTTCTTCACAGAACAGGTGAAGCTTCTCCAGAGCTGGATCCTCCCATGAGTCCTCAGCTGGGTTCTGTTGTGATGAAGAAAAATGCAAGTTTAGCATGGCACCCAAAAAGTTGCAAATGCATATAGTTTCTGCTTTTGCTAATGAGTGTTTACTATTTTCTTTTGTGCATAGGCTACATACCGTGATAAGCACGCAGTGAGCATCCTCAAATTGTTCAGCATTGTCACCAACAATCTCATAAAGACGTTGCATGTCATTCACTCTAACGATGCTGATGTCGTTGTCGAAACAGAAGGCTTGGATGAGAGTGAAGTGGATTTGGAGAGCGATGTCACACTCAAACTCCTCATCCATCGCCAGGACGCAGAAAGACACGCTGTCTGGGTCACTGAAATACAAGAAAAGGCAAATTATAAGCACAACTTGTACTACTAAACCAATCGAAATGCTTAATTAAAGATGTTGGATGAAGGAAAAAACAATAGACAGCATACTCACACATTCATAACTTTGGCAGACTCGTAAACGCCGATGGTAAGGCAGTCGTTCGCTTTGGCAGAACCCAAAACTTCTTCCAGTGCTTTTCCAGTGCACTGAGCTCTCTCGCTGGGCTTCTGGATGAGAACTTCCTCAAGAGTCATGATGATGCTGGTAGTAATTCCACAAGGAGCAAATAGCAGAACCGAAGCTGGATGTAATCCGAAAGGATTGGTGCTCTAACGGCGTGGGCTCGCAGCTTATATACTCTCTGGCTCGTGGTGGCTATGAAAGAAGCGTTCTCTGATTGGTTCGTGTGAGTGGTGCATTGGTATGCTAATGTTATTGTCACACTCCGGCTCGTGGCAGATTGATGAGGGCTGTAAAGTTACTTTTTAAGACTTGCTGCAGACTTCAACTAATTATTTATCATTTCAGTTTAATCTTATAAAACCGAATGTGTTTGAGCAGCAGGCTATGTTATTTTTATACTTTAATCTATTTGTATTTAATATATTTTTTACACTATTTACAAAAGCTTATTTATTTATTTTGCTATGTTTTTTGTGTTTTAGTTTTAGTGTGTGTGTGTGTGTGTGTGTGTGTGTGTGTGTGTGTGTGTGTGTGTGTGTGTGTGTGTGTTTAACTCCAGACCAAGCAGGTTATACACAGTTTAAAAGTAGCCTTATATCTCTCCTCACTCTCTTTAACAACTTCGTTATACTTGAAATACATTTCTCTTTTAGACCTAGGCCTACTTTGATTTAAATATTTATTAGGTATTTAGCAATGTATTTAGTAAAGCGAAATATAAATATTAAAGAGGGTGAAATTAAATTTTTACAAGCTATGTTTTCCCCTGAAATTCAGTATTTTTAGTAGAGAATTTAATATTGAAAGTGAGCAAATGTGGATTAGGGATCGCATCCCCCCGCCCTCAGCGCAAAAGACAGGTGGAGTGTGGCCATCTGTGGACACTGAAACGGTCCTATTGTGAGTTCAGAAACTTCTATTATTAGACGCTTTTACAAATGCAAATAAGTTGCGCGTGCCATGACGCCCCGCTGCCCAATCTGGCCTGCAGCAGCCACGGACCCCGTGATCAGAGGCAGCTTTCCAAATGTATAGGCCACCCTGAAAATTCAGAAATGTTTATATTCGTATATTCTCCATGTGCAGAAACATTTGAATCTTTAACGCTTTCAATCACGCGCGTTTAGACTTGGTTTAAATGCGTTGATATTTTGGTCATTTTATTGACAGGTGATTTTAAATCTGTACAAAGATAATTTGGGGAAAAAATACTATGTTATGAATCATGTAGAAAAACATCAGAATCGCAGATCATTACGAATGCATGCTTGTTGCTATGGAAGAAAAGAAAGGAGTTTCTGGGTTATTTGAGAGGCTCAAGATAACAGGTTGACGCTGACTGATGCAGGCCTATTGTTTCCCTTCAGAACAGGAGCAGATGGAGAGGCCTCACTTCAGGATGCCCCCATTGGCCCCTCGCAGCCCAGCAGCGCATATGACTATTGTGTGCAAGTTTTTTTGTGTGTCTAGAATGGTGCATAGATTCAGTTAAACTTTTGGTTAAAGTGAAGCTGCATCTAGGAAAAACTGCAGACTGTAAAACATACATTTAATATTATACAAGTTGAGTTTCATATATGCAAACGATAAAAATTATAGCCTAAAAACTTAAAAAAATAAATAAAAGAAAAAATGCACTTTCAAAATACAGAACGTCCTATAGAGCTTAAATGTGTGCTTTATTTACATAGTACAGAGCACAAAAAAAGGAGGAAGAAGAAGAAAGAGCTGGTTTCAAATAGCAAATACACTTGCAACGAGTATAAATGCATTGTTCTAGTAGGCCTATCACATCTGCAGTCCGGTCATCCCGTCCCTGCCCCCCTTATAGTGCGCGAGAGTGACAGGTGTTCCAAGACAAACCTGCTCGAGCGCAAAGCAGACTAATCGAACAATTGCTTTTACTTAGTCCCTCCGGCAGCTGCAGATTAAGACAGTCATCTGTTACAAAGCCATTGCATATTTCTCTATATGACTTAGCTGTCATCAAAAGAATAAAAGTCAGTCAAAAGTTTGTTCAGATGTGTTGAAGATCTAAATAAAGGTTATAAGCATATAGGAACTAAACAAACATAGGCCTATATTGTCTATGGCTTACACATTAAACAAGTTAAGGTTGTTGATTCTAAATGCAGCTAAGAATATTTATATCACGTTTATTATCGAAAGGCACCATAAAAAGTGTTTGTATCTGTAGGCATAGACAGAAGTCTCAATTGCTAAATACAGCAGAAATTTGCTCCGCTGATCCTTTATCTCCCCCCACCAGCAGATGGGGAGTGTTTCCATAGCAAAAGAGAAGCACGTTCAGATGCCACGCGCCGTAAGTCCGCTCATCTTGGGTATGCAAATTAGCCACGCGTGGCCTATGTGATACAATCAGCAATATAACCTCCAGCACATAAAATCAACACCAAAGGTTTGGTGAATTCACCCATCTGTGATAACCTAACCACATTAGATTTTGTTTTTAATAAAAATGCTTGCTCGAGCTATATTTTGTTTGTTATTAATAGGCTACATTTAATTAACCACTTGACTCTATTTTTTTTTTTTCTAGAAACAATTAAAACACGTCAAAACGCATACACTCTAATGTGATTGATTTTGATTGTTTTAATATTTTAGGCTAAATTTTATATAAGGATGTTTATCGTATCTGAAACAGGCCAGCGTTGACCACCAGCCTTTTTGCATTATAGTTCATAAAACAGTAAAAACATTTCAATTAACAATATCTATTGACAAGCATAGTAAAATGCTTAAATGTTTAATCTCGTTTTAGATGATATAATAGCATGTCACGTTTCTAAACTATTTCTGTCAGCTACCCATGCTACATGATGTGCGCATTACTTCTCAGCTTGTTGAATTTACGCCACGTCTTTTGAGTAGAATAAATTGCTCTATTTAATTAGGACAAAAGTGAAAGGATCAGAGTTTGATCCTTTCTTACAGTTCTATTGATGTCACGCATGTCTAAAGGCACGCGCCTTGGATACGTCCGTTTCTTTTTTTCTGAACAGCCAATCAGAACGCGGGGTGCAAACGCGTGCCACTCTCCCACTATAAGTACTGGTCGCGTGTCTGGAAACTCACTCACAACTTATCTCTCTCCGCTCGAATCTCTACTGTACTTCAAGCACAGCTACTGCCTACTTCAACCCAAATATGATGAATGAAGGAAAATCTCTTGCCGAAGCCCTGCTGTCTGCCAAGGCGGAGGGTCGCCTCACTGTTGGCGTCTATGAATGCGCAAAAATAATGAACGAGTAAGTTTGGAGGAACTTCCTCCATGCGATAGCTAATCCATGTCTATCTGACCATATTATTATGCTACTGTTTCGGGGTAACTCATTTCAAACCTACTTTTGTTTTCACAGCGACCCTGATAACGTGTCTTTCTGCCTTTTGGCCACTGATGACTTTGAGTGCGACATCGCTCTCCAGATCCATTTTACTCTGATCCAAGCGTTTTGCTTTGACAACGACATCAGCATCGTCAGAGTAAACGACCTGAAACGTCTCAACGCTCTTGTTGGTGCCAAGGGTCAACTTGAGGACGCTCACTGTGTCCTTATAACGGTGAGAATATTTTCATAGCTAACATCTATATGCAAAAGCAAGTTATTTTCTCTCAAGACTTGGTTTTTAAAACCATTTTTCTCTGTTTTAACAGAACCCAGCTGAGGACTCATGGGAGGATCCAGCTCTGGAGAAGCTGCACCTGTTCTGTGAAGAAAGTCGCAGCTATAACGAGTGGGTTCCTGAGATCACTCTGCCCGAGCGTTGATCTGGAGCTTTACTCTTCTATGCTGAGATGCTGTAAACCTTGAGGAATACTCAACTCATCCTTCAAAGCAAGGATGCTGATGTTTCCACATCCCTGGATGCTCCTGAGGAGGCTGAACCGTCCAGGCAGCGCGAGGCAGGCCCGAGTGGCCCTCGCGGTTCTACGTCGTTCCTCGTCCCGTCCATGCCAAGATGATCCTCATTCTTTATGTGAACGAGGTCAGGTATGCCACGAGAGCGACACAATGGCCCTCATTCTTTGTGCGGATGAGGTTTGGAGAGGAAGGAGAAGCGAGTTTTGCCTCTGTTCCACAGAGCAAATATCGCATGCGTTGGACACGCAGAGGACGCGGCGGTGCGTCGAAGCAACGTTTTTAAAAATGGACTTTAACATCTTAGACGTTTTTAAAAATGTAATTTCTGCATAATATAACGTACCTTATTGTCAGCAATGTGCTTTCCACTTTCCAGAATTGTCTTATTCTCTAAAGGTTTCACTTTAGAAACATTAATATGACATAAAAAAAAGAAAGAAGAAGAAAAAAAACTTAAGAATCTCTAAAGGTTTAACTTTAGAAAAATGTGATTTACAAAAAAAAAAAAAAATTTAATTATGCTGTTAAATTTGTTTGTAGACAAAGGAAAATGAAAAAAAAAATTGTGGAAATGATTACATTTGTCTGAAGATTTTACTTTAGATATTTTGTTTGAGTCAAAAATGAATAAAAATAAAAGACAGTTTTGAATTAAACTTGTTTGTGAAGCAGCTTATTTTTGTACATGTCATGAAAACTACTGAGTCAGCAGGACATTGTCAGTGACATAGGCCTCATCTTTGGTTGCAGAGAAAACGTTAATAAGCAGAATATTTAATTAATGTCATAATTTTTACTCACAAAAACTGAAAACGCTAAATGCATGCTCTCAATTTTTATGCTAGTTGACTTTTATACTAAAACATGACAGAGTAGTCCCCACAAAGGCCTAAAAACTATAAGGTTACTTATAATCTACATTTCAGGCTACATTTATCTCTAAATCAGCCTGATTAGCCTATGAGTTTATGATGACTGAGATGGATGTCTCTTATAAAATCAACCAACAACATTTAGATCTTATAATGAAAGTTATAATGAAAAGCACTTTTATGTAGACATTTGCTCAACAGCACAGAAGAAATCATAAAGCTCAACCAGTATAATCTGTAATGGGACAAACCTGATCTCACCCATAAAGATGAAAACAATCATTCCATAATTACATATTTGGAGTTCTGAAATGAAGGCCTTTCTTTGAACAGCTTTAAAATAAAATAAATTAGGATTCCATGGTAACTCTATATTACTAATTAATATCAGACTGCTGATGTAGGTGTGGCCAAAACATGGAGACATGTAAGGGGTTGTTATCTCTGATGTTTGATGTAAACAGACAGCAAGAAAGAAGTTTTTTTTGCATTAGTATTGAAGAGAAAAATAACACAGTTATAATGAAATATATTTTAAAATATATTTATTGCATTTTATTATTGCAACTGCACTGAAACCTTCACACAAGTTTACACAATTTTTTTACTTCATTGCTTTGAAGCTTACATTTTTTAATACATTAAACATGGTTTAAAGTGCATTGTTTATTATACAAGATATTACACAATAGTCTAATTCGTCTCATTGTGATAGAATGTGTTAAATGCATTTTCAAATGAAATTTAAGCCACAAGAGTGATAGATCAAGAAAGCCTTGGGGAAGATTAATTATTTACAAATTAAACTACATATATTTTTGCAACTACAGCTTCTAATAAAGTGTGTCTGATAAACTAAAGCAACATCAACCTAAATGAATCATCAGCATAGTGAACTGATTCAAAAGAATCTCTAATTGTGACTGTACTTCCTCCTGCATATATTAGTGAAGCTCTGCTCAGCTCAGATAACAGAACCTTCCTAACAACAGCATCTGATTGGTTAAGAAAGTGCCATCTGGTCACCCTCCCACACTTTCCCCATACAGTCTCAAACTTATTATTATGTTGTGAAACAAGAAAGTAATTCGGTATTTGAGATTGTAGCTTTTAGCACATGTAACCTTTGGTAATTGGCATGCTGTCCATAGACTTTTAAAAAAACTAAATATTTATTTTTAAATATGAATGTAAATGAAAATAACCAATAACTCTTGGATTGTTTTTCCCATTTCTTTAACTTTCTTTTTGCCATTTTTACTTTTTACCTATAAAATGGTTCTGCAGTGAACATTTTTTAAAAGTAAAAAGAAATAATTCCATTAACATGAAGCCATAAAAACCATGTATTGGTTAGTTCGCAGACTTAGTTTGAAACAGATTTAGATTGAGCATTGCATGAAAGGTATCTCAAATCAACTACTTTTATACCACATTAAAATAATGAGCATTATTGCATAAGTTATATAAGATAAAATCAAAAGTTATAAGCAACTGCTTCTCAATTTATCTTTTATTCAAGCTATGCATTTAATATTTTGAATATTCAGAAACATATCATGACCTTGCCTCGGAGTGCAGCTGAACTTGCATCACCCCTGCAACTCTCTCTTTGTTTTAAACTACCAAAAGAGTAAAGAAGCAATCAAATAAGTCCCTGCAGAACAATAAGTCAGCATGCAGGCGAACTCCATTGTGCTCTTTCAGAGAGCCAGTGCCTGCAGAATACAAATAAAGCCAAGCCCTAAAACCTAAAACCTACCCAGAGACTAGGCCACAAAAACCTCTCCATCTGCTCTGCTGCATAATGAGCTGGAGTGAAGGTGCCTCGCAGGGGAGGAGAGGAAGAGGGACGGGGGCGGCCCTGTGCCTGGCACAAGCCGGTCGCTATACAACCGTCCCCCCGGGATATCTGCCTCTCCCCCACTCCAGCACAGAGTGGCCCTCACAAAGACCTCCAACGGGGACGTGTTCTACTAGTAGACCACTTTGGAGGACTGAGGGAGGGCCTACACATGTTCCAGAGTCGAGGTCTGCTGTCACGTCCAGACACTGATTGATATAAGAGCATGCCATGTGTGTGGAAGAGTGCTACACTGCATACACCCCCCCAGCTGTCTTAGTCTGTTAGGGGCTTTAACTGCCTTATTATAATATAACATTATCCCTGTGGCCCTATCGCATGGTTTGGAGTGGCCTTTTCAGTCAGCCCTCATCCCCTCCTCCCAAAGCAGAGACACCCCAGGAACAGTAGCAGATGGTAGTGAAGGGTGAATTGGGAAGGGGTCTCCTGTTGCCCAGGCTACCGCCATTGGTATTTCTGTTGTCCCAACAAACACCTTAGCAAGAACCAGCCCTGGGGTGATACAAAACGATGAGGGAACGAGCAAACGGAGGAATGTTTTGATTGTGACGTCAACAAAATCAATAAGATTTTCGATGAGCTACACTGTTAAATGTGTTTGTAAAAGCACTAAAGTGCACTTCTACTATGCATACGTCACTTCATGTATTAATCTGATTTGGAAAATCATTAATATTAACATATATAATATTTTAAAATGTAAATTATTCCTGTGATGACAAAGCTGAATTTTCAGCAGTCATTATTCCAGTCTTCAGTGTCAAATGTTCCCTCAGAAATCATTCTAATATGCTGATTTTTGTGGGAACCATAATACACTACTATTCAACATTTTGGGGTAAGTACAGCCAAAAGTGACAGTAAAGACATTTATGATGTTAAAAATATTTGGTTACACTTTATTTTAAGATGTCCTTGTTTGGAGTACTGGCTGCTGAAAATTCAGCTTTACCATTAAAGGAAAAAAATTACATTCTAAAAAATATTAGATATTAGAACAGAAAACCCTTTTTAAAAAATTCAATAATATTACATAATTTAACAAAGTCGCTGTATTTTTTTTTTTTTTTAATCAAATAAATGCAACCTTGGTGAGCATAAGAGATGTTTTTCAAAATTATTAAAAAGCTTAATTACTCCAAACTTTCACATTCCATATTGGCTAATTCATTCTGGTCGTCTGTTGCCCAGGCAGGCTGGAAAGCAGGCCTACAGATTATAGCATGTGGTAAGAGAGGCTCTAGTCTGCAGTGTATGGTAATTACTCATTATGAGAGCCAGCCGTCTTTATGAACGGGGTCAGAAGGTCAGCCCTGCTGCCTAATGCTGATAGTCTCGCACGAGCACCAGGGCCTCCATATCACCTGCTCAAACGTTCAACTACATGTGGAGCTTTAGTCTCAATAAATCTATTGGCAACCCAAACTAGCTTGATTTATATGGCATAAGTTGATGCCAATATTTAATTGTAGCATTTCATTTTATTTCAGCATTTAAAAACGATTCAAAATAGTCGGCAGAGGGCGACTATTTACACTAAAGGTGGTGATACTAGTGCAATTTCACAAGCAAAAAAGGTAAATGGTGTAAAGATGCTTTCAAAAACAAGTAGCTTTCTGTTGGTGACCAACTTAAACACACTGCAAAATCTGCACAGAGAAATCTTTCGTCCTAACATGAAATTCCAACTTGGATTTCATATTGAAATAACTGGATTTTGCCTGCAAAAAACTCACTAAACAACAGTAAATGTAACCACAATTTGTGTTTAAATTATATAAGTGTAAATAGCGGTAGATGTTTGAAACTAATTGCACTGCATCTTATTTATATACTACAGTTTTTTTTCAACTGCTTACACAATTTTAAAACTTTGCCTATTTTTTTTTAAACTTTACACACAAATACAAGAATTGCACACACAAAATGCAAAATGCCTCACATCTCGTAAAAAATGAAGCACTGCATTCAAAATATCAAACTGCAAACACCTTTGCCATAATATTAATTCCTGTTAGATTTTTGTGTGTTACATAGAGAATTGTGTATTGTGTTTTGCAAAAAGTGTTTTATGAAGTTGAAAACTGAGTCAAAGGCTGATATTTAGTGTTATGGTTTTGCAGAAGTGTGACAAGTAAAGATTTTGTGTGTAAGCAACTGAAAAAAACAACAACCTGTAATTGCAAATAGTGATAGATGCTGTTCACACAAAGTATAGACAAGTAATATGCTATTTGTCGTAAAAGTAAAACATCTGAGCATTAGAGAGTGGAGTTAGTGGAAAAAACCCACTTTTGTCCATACAAAGCCACATGGGCCAATTCACCGCGTGAGCAAAAACAGCTGAAACATCCTTCAAAATATCTTCTTTTGTGGAAGAAAGTGTGTGGAACAACATGAGGAGGAATAAATGAAAGAGTTTTCATGTTAAGATGAACTGGCCCTTTATCAGGTGTTGCTCACTAATTGCATATTGTGTACTTCTGTCTCCGTCTACACTTGCAGCGATAAGAAAGCATGTTTGTATTCATAGCCAATCCATTGTCTCATTACAGAAGTGTTAGCCTTATATCAGCGCCAGATCAAGGGCGTGCAGAGCTGATCTATGCTGGCAACTGTTGACAAAATGCAGCTCTATCTGCCAGACATTGTTATGGCTCTTGAAGATCGCTGGAGGCTTACCACCCTTTGCAGTCTGTCTTGATAGCGTTGGACTAGGCCGGATCGGTTGTGGTTTAGGGGCTTTGGGTCAGGGAGTTTGTCTGTAGTGGCCAGCTGTGCCGTGCCTCTGTTGTTGAGCGCAGCTTGGGCCCTGAGGGTTGCTGAGGAGCCGTATCAGATGGTTAAAAGGAGGAGGTGCAGAAAGGCTCCCCCATCTATGAGCAGACAAAAGCTGCAGCCTCCTCTCCTGCTCCTAAACTCAAAGACCCAAAGGAGGGGGGAATCAGGGGTGTGTTAGAACACAAAAGTGCACAGAGACTCCTGTCAAAGGAAAATAAAGGGAGAAAAAACTCCCCTCCCTTTGTTGAACTTCTGAAAGAATGGCGTGGTCGCAGTGGCAGCTGCTGCGCCTGCACAGGACATTTGAGATGCCCCTTTCATAAATACAAAGTCTGGAACCGGTGGGGGTATGTAGAGGACAACGGGTATTGAGAATTGTGTTCAAAACCAAAGGCACACTTTGGAGATACGACCATCTAGTGGCAGTAAAGGGAGGCGGAGGGATGGGGGGAAGGTGTGGTGGTCTGATCTGCTGAAAAAAAAAAAAGAACTTTTAGAGATGACAGCCTTTAAAGCGAGTATATCCATCACTTCACAAAAGAGTCCCACAGGGCGGCCATATGGGCAAAGGATCCTCATCTTTTGTCTGGAAATCACAGGTACCTTTTATCACAACTTAAACAACCTCTAAGAATTCAGCAAACAAAAGTCTTCATATTTAGCTTTGGGGTATTTATACATTTATTCCCCTTTAAAGCAAGTCGTGTGCAGTTTAAAAGCGGGTGCAGTTGTGTAGATTTTAGTTTTTAAATGACTTTAGCTTTAAATGACTCCTTTATGACTTTAGCAGAATTTCAAGAATTTAAAAACAGCCTGTGTTTAAAAATACTTTTGTGAAAAGAAATGTCTGCAGTACATTTATTATGCATGCAGCTTGCTTTGTTTTACAGAGTGCATGTGAGAAGGAGCTACACAGAAGCTTTTTAAAGGAAAAACTTCAAAGAGGACCAAGATAATTAATCTAGAGAGCCTTGTAGAAGCTTATCAGATCTGGTGCGCTTACAAACAGTGGTGACTAATGTATAATGGGCGCCCTCTTGTGGTACTTCTGTAAAATACAGCGCTGGTTATTTTCATCAGCCTCTGTTTCCTGCACATTTAAAAAATAAATCAATAAATAAATACATTTTCTCAGTACAGCATGTATAAATACCTAATATAAAATGTAAACATATCAGCCATGAGCTATGAGTGTTATAATCCAGCGGTTATTAGTTATTAGCGGAAATAATATAGACTACTATACTATACATTCTCTAACTCTAAAACTTTTTTTTTTTTTTTACATTTTATTAGTGCTTCTTATAATAATAACAATAATAATAATAACAACAACAACAATAATAATAGCCTAATAATACATTAATATTTTTTGCAGATATGCCAGATTTATAATAATTTGTATTTGTTCTGTAAAGCCATTCTTTGTTTATGTATTAAAATATTGGCTATATTTCTATACATGATAATATAATATTTAAATTAAAGACGAATAAAGACTAATAATGCAATAACAAAATGTAACTCACACTATAAAATCCCTAAATCTAAATCTCAAACAAACAAACAAATAAATCTAACATTTTTAGAGGCATTATATCATAATTTTCTTTTCTGAATGAACTAAAAGAAAACTGTTTATGCAACAAAAATCCAGTTCTGCAATTAATGCCAGATAAAATTTTATTTTAGTGTTCTTGTTACACACTACATGTACTTATTGCTACACATTACACGTACTTATGTACTTAACAGTAAATTATACATAACTAAATGCATAATTAAATCAAAAACAGCTAACCCTAAGCGAAACCCTAGCCTTATAGTATGTTGTTAATTAGGCTATTATTACTCAGTACTTCAATGTATAATAACACTTAAAAAGTACACCTTTAAATAAAGTCTAACCAAAAAAATTTTATTAACCCTATGGGAATCCAGTAGAAATTTTGAATTTAATTTCTAGCTTTAAAAGATGAATATCATTTGGTGACTTCAGCTGATGATGACAGTCTATCATGGGTTGCTGTCTCCACCTAGTGGTTACAAAGGCCACTTACAGATGAACTACATCAATGAAGTAAAAGCCTCAACAGGCTGTGTGTGTGGTCGTCTGGTCGAGCTAGCCTGAATGATTGCATGGTAGCCTAGCTTAACTGCAGGTTTTATTATAGGCCAATATATATATAAAACACTGCAGCTAACCACACAGTTGCCTGGGACTGGATTTTATAAGAAAAGACATATGTGTGAACAGATTATGTCAGAGTGACCCTGTTATGTCTTTATTTTTTTGCGAAGATTTTGATATAAAATCCGTAATGCTAGTGCCACCCAGTCCATCTGATCTCTAAAAATAATATATATATAGTTTTACAACACTGGAGCCAAAAGTTTAGTACTTTAAAAAGTATATATATAGGCTATATTATAAATGACCTTAGCTCATGCGATTCAATTCTTGCATCAGTGATTTGTGGTATCATTAGTACAGTGGCGCATGGGATAAAGAGATGACTTGCAAAGAATTGTGTTTCTTTTTAACCAAATTACTGAACTAACTTAACAGTCCTGGCCATGACTCAACCCAAAATCCCATACCAGCGCAGAGAGCTGCGCTCAGACTCCCTCTGAGGAGAAGGAGATCAAATGAATTCTTGTGGTGTGCTGTATTGAAGTTCATTGTGGGAGTACACATGGACCACAGCTATCGTACCACTGCTGCCTGCTGAAAATGATCATCTTTCATTTCTGGATGATGTCGTTTATATAAAAAGCAAATTTAGCGGTAAAGCTGGCAAGTTTGCAAGGTCTGTGGATCAGACTGTACAAGGAAACAAAGAGCATCTGGAATGATGCGTGTCCAGATACAGTATGTATGACATCATAAATGAAGGTCTTGGCATTTCATGCATATTGCATGTGCAAATATTTTTTTCATGCATTTCTTGCGTTGGAGTGATTTTTGCTTTCATCTAGGCATGTTATTAAAAAAACAGTTTTCCCCTGCATGTTGTCTTGTCTCATGACATTTAATTTTGAACAAAAGCATAAGGCTGAAAGTACCACCTACATCAATGAGACATTGGGGCTCTGTTGCATCACTGAAGGCTATTTTTTTCCTGAAATATAACAAGAGCAGTCTTAAATAAATAAAGCCTTAAAAGCAATAAAAAGTTAAACTCAACAGAATTTGTGGCATAATGTTTATTACCACAAAACAATTTCCACTCGTACCTTGTTTTCTATAAAAAAGAAAATGAAAAAAAGTAAAAACTGAGGTGAAAGGGCATACTTCAGAACCGAAGTTTTAAGCTTATAAATGATAAAACTATAAAAGTATAATTTTCCTAAAAAAAAAAAAAAATCCCATTACAGCTCAAATTGCACAGGTTCTGACAGGAACTGAAGTCGTCTCACCCATTTTCTCATTACTTTAGGGTTTTAGGTGTTGCATTATCATGGCAACAAAGTTGTAAAACTGGATGTAACTTTTCAAAGGAAAGGTTAAGCAATTTTTTCTTGTTTGAATCATGTTTGAAGTGAGTAATTCAATATTAACACCTCATTTGTGCTGCTGTTAACTGTAGTGAACATAGTATTTCTTTAAAAGAATAGTTCACCCAAAAATGAAAATTGGTGCAAAGTTGACATTTGTTAAGAACATTTTTTTCACGTTTAAGAGGTGTTTGATCTGTGCATATTTCTCTCTTGATTCAGATGAAGCAACTTTTTCACTGGAGAAAGCAATAGGCCTTTTATGGATAGATGAATCATATCTGTGATGGATTTGTTTATACAAACACGCAGGTTTTTGCTGCACAAGATATTAATTTTAGGAATGGTGTCTTGTCGATTACTTGAACTCTTATACTGACTGCACCCATTCACTGCAGAGGATCCACTGATGAGCAAGTGATGTAATGTTAAATTTCTCAAAAAAAAAAAAAAAAAAAAACTCATTTGCATCTTGGATGGCCAGAGGGTGAGTACATTTGCAGGAAATTTTCATTTTTAGGTGAACAATTCCTTTAAACTCAGCCATGCTCATGGTGGATTTACATTACTATACAAGCAAAGAGAAAATAATTCTGACTCTGCCTTTAGCACAGCAGGTTATCAAACTTACATCGCCTCCTGTAACAAAACACCTAAGACTGCTGCTGTTTAAATGATACCTTTAATCTTGAATCTGAAATAAAAATGATTGAGTGAAGTCATATGCTGTGATCTACGTCCATACTTATACATGTTACGCATAATCAAACAAATTAGCCCACAAGCAAACCCCTCTGAATGTCACGGGCCATGCCAGATGCCTCAGTGGACCAACAGAAAATGATTATGCACATAATGTGAGCTAATAACGTTACCAGCAAATTATGCAAAGAGGGGGCTGGAAAAGCATCCGCTTCCTAAATGATGAAATAAATAAACCCTGATGAGTTCTTTCTGTCCTGAAGCGGGCATCTGACATCACAGGGGTCAGGTTGTCTAATGAGGCAGCCAAAACAGCAGCGTTTATAAGCTTGATTAGAGACATTTAAGAGTCAATGGTTCTGAACTACAAGGAAAACTTTGATGAATGTTAATTTGATTTTCATAAGAGGCTTTTAGAAGCAGACGTTTGAAGCACAAACAGAGAGAGAGAAAAAAAAAAACACTTTGACCTGTTGTGTAATGTACAAATATTTTATGCAGCTTTAAAATTCAGCATTTGGAGGAAACTAATAAAGAGAAACTTAATAGCCTCATTTGTTTTTATGTGCTTGGTAAAATGATTCTCTATCAAACTTGCATATAAAACCGATTCTATTGCCAGCTGAATTGTAACAATTCTGTTTTATCATCTTGTTTCTCCTAATTCATCAGTGTGCACTCAATACTCAGTTTGCCTGAGGAGTCAAGCATTAAAAACGCATTGCTGCACATTTTGCTTTGTTAATATATTCAAGGGCTCCGAGCGCCACAATGTGTCATTGGTGATGAATGGAAGCAAAACAAATGCAAACTTGTTGCATATTTCATATTCCGATAAATTATATGCTGATGGTCCATTATTACCACGCTGAAATGCAGCCGTTCATTTACAGTGAGGAATGTTTTTAAACCCTGGCCATCATAAATTACACCCATTCACACACACACATACAGGGGGCCGGGTGCACGCAGGGGGGCTGTAATAAAAACCTAAATAAGAGTTTTTAGTCTTACATTACATCAGAATTCTTAAGAGACCCTTTAGACAATAAAGCTTTGAGTGTGAAATTTATTACCGCTCAACTTAAGTACATGTAACCATCTGTAAAATACAGAGAATGTGACGTGATTAGATATTTTTGATGGGCTAATGATACAAAAGGTGAAATTAAACTGCACTGCACTACAATTACACATGACAGTGATAATGTACTTATTTAAACGACAAGCCATCAAAAAAAGTATATGTGAACGTAAAAAAAATCTGAGTTTAAAATATTTTTCGAAGTCCTCAGAGTTCACTTTTACTTGATTTTTCATTGACAACTGATACGCATGATGACACTGAAGACCAATATTACTAAATCTGTCTACTGAATGCCCACTTTTTCCACTAAACTGGAAGTAATTTTATCAATTTTTCCAATGGGATTTTTAAAAAGTCTTCAATAAAAGGTTATAGGCCTAAGCCATAAACTAAACCAACGAGCCACGGGATGAATCCCAACATTATACATTTCGATTTGAAGCAATGAAGTGTTTAAAAAAGACAAAGATACTCTACAGCTTAAATAAAGGATTAGAATAACAATCTCACAAAGCATTGCAAATAACATAATCTGTCATTTAAAACCAGAAGATGGATTAGTATATACATTGATTATGTATATAGAAACAGCATATATATGTATATATATATATATATGTATATATACATTATATATACTGTATATATATATATATATATAAGCATATACCATTGGTTAACAACTGTGTTAACTCACAACCGGTCTGTCTTTACAGCTTTACAAGTTATTGTTAACAATCAGTTCCCCTACGGAGAAAATGAATGGGACTGTTGCACTCAACAAGAAAACATCTCATTGCTAAACTGCTGATTGCAGCTATTAACCAACCAGAATCGAGTATTCCAGGGAGCAGTTTAATAATAAACAAAGTCTAGCGACATGTACATCCATTTTAGACGCCAGCATTTCTAATTCAGTATAAATGCTGAGGCCCGAACTCTCTCTTTGCGTACTTCCTTTTTCTTTTCCCTGAATGGTTAAGAACTGAAACTCAGAGAGCGATGTATTGACTCAAATAAAAACAATGTCAATCTCATCGCTGCACATATGGCTTTTGCGAAGGCTGAAATAACAACACGGATTTGTGTATACTAATAGATGAGGTGAGGCAGGCTTTCCCTCCAGGCAGCTTTTATTGGTTTAGCCTTTTTTCCTTTTCTCTTCCTTGGCTTTGTATGGCTCAGAACTGGAGGTGGAGAATTGATGGACTGAGTGAAATAATTTATGGAAGGGGGAGTGAGATCTAAGAATCGTTCCACGATAAATAAAGGTGGAATTCTGGCATGCGTGGGTGAGTGGGTTAGTACAAGGTACACGCATTAAAAGACCTAATCCAGGAGAGACGTGGGGTGTTCAGCTAACTGACAGAGTGTTTGGCAGCTCCTAAAGCTGGCTAATCAGACGTCTTTACTCGTTACTACCTTACTGCAGCAGAACCGCGTTCCCTGCCAAATGTACAAGAGCGAAAATGCCGAGTGCACATTCCACGGGTCAGCACTGAGAACCACATGCCTCGAACTGGGTTTAAGCAGCAGGACCACATGGTATGCAGCCAGGTCTACAATCCATCAATGTGTTTGGATAAGGTCTGATTCTGTTACATGTCAGTCAGTTATGAATACCTTCAGTCAAAAACACTTCCAAAGCTCAAGCTGTAATGCTGTCTGGCCTTCAGACTAATTTGTGATATTCTCCACTGGGTTTATTCTATTCCTTCTGAACATTTTGTCATCCATTTGGCCATTTTATTGAATGTGTACACATGCTGAATATTGACTACTGTTATTTTATGACAAGGTACAAAACAAAACAAATGAGGGCTATGCCAGGGTAAGCACATAAAGGAGTACAACTTACCTTGTTAAAAAGACATTGTGGGTTGATAGTGCACACTGTACAAAATACCTACAGACTCATGGGAAAATATGACTTTTTTTTTGCAAACCATGAAATGCACTGCAGTTTCCAGGTAAAATGATAATAACAAATTTTGGTCTGTTCCTCACACAAAGCTATTACGTGGCTTCAGACAACTTAACTCTGCAACAATTATATCCTTAAAGGGCATTTATTTCCAGTAAATGTGTTTATGTCCACTAATTTTGCACTAAATATATCCAAACATCATTTAAATAAGATAAACTTGAGAAGCAGAAAATCATGACTTGTTTTCAGAGAATGTATCAATGTTTTTGTATTACTGCATCAGCAAACCAATAAACATTATATATATATATATATATATATAATATATATATATATATATATATATATATATATATATATATATATATATATATATATATATATATATATATATATATATATATATTATATATATATTTATATATATATATATATATATATATATCACATGCACTATGAGTTGTATGCAAAAGTTGAATGTGCCAACACACAGTTTAAGTGGCTTAGATGCATCAGAAAATGTTTGAAGTTGAAATTTAAAATTATATTTTAAAATGTTGCTTTTTTTTTAAAACAAATTAATCTGTATTGATGAAAAGGCATTCTCACTATTAACTTCATATTCACCTTTAACTGCATTATTAGCATATTAACATATTGGCCATTTATTAGTACTTTTAAAGCACATATTAATGCCTTATTATGCATGATCATATTTTAGATCCCATACCTAAACTTAACAACTACCTTGCTAACTATTTATAAGCAGCAAATTAGGAGTTTATTGAGGCAAAAGTCATAGTTAATAGTTAATTGTGAGAACTGGACCTTAAAATAAAGTGTGACCGATGGAAAATAATGGGTCTGTATGGTTTAAAATAAAACTCACTGCAGAGATGTGCTCCTAGGGCAACAAAATGCACAGCAAAAACATATGCATGGTCACGTTTTTCTCCTGATCGGGTTTGCATCAAGCATGATCCAGCAGCTTGACCAGTGTTTAGAAGAAAACTGATAGGATTTATGAGGAGGCTAATTTTGTTTTTACAAACTAACACTATTATATATAGCTGTGTCAAATCCAGTTGCTTCAGACCTCTGATCTCCTGAACTGGCAGACATAACAGCAGATGTTAATGAAAGATGAGCTACAGGGACTAAATGTTATGGTTTCAAAAGAGTTGATGTTTATTTTATATTACCATCATCTGCAGATCTCCAGATTTAACTTGTATTTTTGTCATAACAAAAACAAAAGTAAGAAAAAAAAAAGGCTTGCGAAAACAAAACAAGTTCATTCTTGCAACAGTCTGAAACATTTCTGGAACAATGCATGTTTTTCTACACAATAGGCAGCATTTTCGGTCCCTCAGTACAGCAAAGACTGTTTACAGCATTAAAGGGAGACATTAGCTTTTGAATGTTTGCTAGCATATTGTTCGGGTCCATATGAAGTCAGGCATCAATGTGAATCCGAAATAAAAGACAAAACTGGATCAAACAGACTCAAAGCTTCCCTGGCCTTCACCCTCACCCTCATTCATACCTTAACCTCACAAACTTCACATAGTTCTCACACACATTTACTAATTAAATACCTACTGCTAAAGATGTCAAAGAATGTGCTGCAATTAAATAGATAAAATCACACTCAGAAAAAAAAGGGTCTAAGCAACTGCGCATAAGGTAATGACTAAGGAATGGCACATGAAAACTTCACATAGATAAGATTCTGTCAAACAACAACATCAGATATGCCAAACCACAGTGATTCATGTACAAACTATGTATCATTGTTAACAGCAGATGGTAACAGACAAGGACACCAACACTGTTTTCTATCCTTTGTACTCCTCTACTGTGTTTAGACAAAGGTAGCCAGGCTCATTAGTGTCTAAGTGGACATAATTTGGAGCCGTTTTGTGGACAGCATGTGGAAAAGGCAGGCAGATCAAAGACAGAAGAGAAATATTCTGAACTCATACAAAGAGAAAGTCAGAGTGGAAAATGTTTATTTGCAGCAGTGCCATGCGAATCATTTATAGTTAACAAGACAGAACACCAGGAACGAGATGTTACATGTCATATTCATGGCACCAGTGGAAAAAAATAAAAAACAAACAAAAAAGCACAAAGAGTACAGGCAGTCACCAAATACTGAAAGTCACCTTTAAAACATCATCATAGTGGATTGTGAAACCCAAAACTTTTCTGAATCTTGTTAATAGCCACTAGAAGGCTAGTCCTCACTTGACTGTGATGTTTAAGGGCCACTCATAAACCCTCACGCTCTGGTGCTCAGGGGTCCAATTTAGATACATTCTCTGAGTAGCTCTCAACCAACTGTGAATGTACACAACCTTCAATTCAGTGAAAATCTCCCATCAATGACTCCTAACAGCCCTTAACTGCGCGTTGAGTTTCATTGTTAACAATGTGCGGTAAAAAGAAACCCGTTCTATCTGCATCTACATGTGTCCTGAGGAGTCAGCACCCTTGAGTGCACCAGACGTTCACATATCACATTTCGTTCATTTTCCTCTTTACTAGCTTCTGCTGGGTTGTTTATAAGCACAATATAAGTCTTAACTCTAAATGGGTCTTTGAGGCAGCAGCTGTGTCGAACAAAACGCATTTCAGACAGTGTTATTATTCTATTTCACGCTTTTCTATATCCTGTACCTGGAGTTTTCAGATCGGCTGTGGCAAAAGGGAAGCGTTACTTGATCCATCTCCATACGGGCTATTATCTTTCTGGCCAAGAGTGAAATAGTGCCTTATTGAAATCCCACAGCCAGATCCGCTCGGTGCCTTCACACAAAACATGTTTTGGGTTAATCCCCCTGTTGGAAGCCGGGTTACAGACCCTTGCGAGAGGAACATGATAAGGGTGGTGAAAGTGTTTTGGAGGCCATCTTTCTAAAAGGATCCTGTGTTATGCTGAGAAGAAATTATTAATATCAATAATACATGTTTAAACAAACAATGGCGGGAGGGAAAGCGATCAAGCGAAGAATGTTGAGCTTTTGGCAGGAGAGAAACTCAAGGAAGCCCATTTCTGACACATAAGAAAAAAAACATTCCTTGATAAATCATGATTATGAGATAATATGTCAAAATTATGTGATGCCAAGTCATAATAATAAGTTAAAAAGTCATAATTATTTTCAGCTTTTATCTCCTATAATTTCAACTTGTCACATCTTATTTATGAAATTTATCTCATATTTTAGTTTTTTTTTAATCTCATAGTAACATGACATACAAACTTCATAAACAATAATTATGATATTAAAAGTCAAACTTTTCTCATAATTTCAACTTTTTAGGTCAGAATTTCAATCTTACAAAAATGGCAAGTCATAATTATGAGACGAGTTTGACTTTATCTCATAATTATGACATTGATGACATAAATTGAAATTATGAGATAAATGATCATAGTTAGGAGATAAGTAAAAGTTGACAAGATAAAATTATGAGATAGTAGTCACTTATGAGATAAAACAAAAATAAGTACATTAAGTGATTAAGTAAATTAAGTAATTTTTGTCATATTCTCATAACTTCATCTTTTAATTTCATAAATATGGCTTGCCATACTTTTTTCCCCCTAATGTGGCAAAAATAGGCTTCCAAAGGGAACTGGATGCATGAGGGAACATTTTAAGAAAAAAAAAGTACCTATTAAATAAATACGTGGTCACAAAATATTTACTTGAATTAAAATTATTTTAGAATTCTAACCTGTATATTAAAGCTTCTGCTGAAGAAAAAAAAAGTCCATTAATACCTAAGTGCTCTGAAGTCATTTTTGCTGCAGTTAAAAACTAACAAATGAAGGTACCGGTTGCATTTGTATGAAACAAACATTTGTGTGAGAAACATAAAAGTAGAACAAGTTTTATTGACTTGGATAAGCAGTCTGCCAATATAAATATCTGACTGCAGAATAACACAACTGACCAGTCAGAATAGAATATTCCAAAGAGCTGTTATTATGAGATGATATTACATTATACAATATTAGACTGCTAGCAAAGCAGGGCCTGCTTTCTGAATACAAGTTAATATTTGGGCCAAAGCAAAATCCATTTAAGAGCATTTATTTATGCTATTGCATTCTCAGTGACCGCCACTGCTTCTGTCTCCCAGCAGCCCCAAATAATAATCTAATGACGTTATGCTGAAATCAGATGTCTGGCATGAAATCTTGTTCATCTATCAATAGTATCTCATCCAACTATGAAATCTAGTACTTGGGAAATGGGGCCTGAAATGACATCTTCAGTAATACTTGCTGAGCCTTACAGTCTGGATCTCTGGAGTCGTTCCTCTGGAGCGCTGCTGTCATTCTGCTTAACATCTAAATCTTATCAAAACACGCAGGCGCATCGAGAATACTTGCAGCGATTTTCTGTTTTAGTACATGCTTGAGGTCAATGGCAATGCTATAATCAAGCAACTGTGGCTCTATCTGGGACCGCTGTATTGTGGTTGGCATGGGAAACTCAACTTTACCAGACCTAAGATTAAATTTAGAGAACAGCACAGTGGCAGTGGAATGAAAAATGGACTGAGTGAAGTGTAATTTTATTGGTCTGGATATCACAGAAGGCAAAGCTAAAGCATAGTCTATAATTACACTTGAGGGAAGATCAAGCACAAATCCTGCCGCAGAAAAAAGGCAAAATTATGATTCTGATAGAGCAAGTGAGATGGAAACATGGATCTCACCACCCTCCGGGACCTCCTCCCTTCATCCCACAGAATATGTCATTAACAAAATGCACCCTTGTTTAATAGCCTGCTATTAAACAAGGAAAACCCTAATTATGTTTTATGAAAATCATTATTAGCTCATTGCATTAACCTTATTACATAAACACATGCCATAAAAACACAGCAATAGCACCATATGTCTAAAAGCGATAATAGCGAAGGCAAACTGTAGTACATTTTATGTAGCCTACAAGACAGGTCAAGCAGGAAAGCATTTGTGCTTAACCTTTGTTTGCAATCAAGCTCTAAATCAAATCTCTTTTAAATAAACTCCAAATGCTCTTTAGTTGACAATTCCTATAGGCTTCCAAGCGAAAAAGTGATGATGTCCAATTAATGCTCATTTATTTCCTCAGTGGGCAGCATGCTAAGCACAAGTGTATTTCATTAGTAAACCAGCAGAGGGTGCAATAATCAACCGAGAGGGGTTTACATTCTTCCCCTCCTAACATTTAGTGGATGATAATATATATAATAGCTAAATTTGGAATGAATTAGCAGTTTTTTCTATTAGGCTACGTCGAAAAACTTGTTCTGTTTTACCAGAGTGAATTATTCCTAAAATATTCTTAATTTAAAAAAGGTTTTTAATGTAGAGCCCCTTGATTCTCATTTGAATGTTTCATAATATCTTTTAAACACATAGCTTAGCACTGTTAGCATCCATTCTAAAATCTTGAGTCAGTAGCTTACCCCCTCCATCTTCTTGACAAACCCATAAAACTGGGAGGACAGTCCCATAAATCAGTAAATATGGCTAGTAATTTACAGCATTCTGCCGCTTTTGATCCATGATTCATTCGCTGTTTGTGTGCAATTTTGACTAATAATGGAATGCGCCTTCAATCTGTTTCACCACAAGACAAGATTAATACAAACAATATTCATTAAAAGCCATTAATGTGTCTTATGCACTAATAGAGGCCAACAACCTGTGCTTTTTCTCACCCCCAGCATGTGCCAGCAAATGAAGTATGTTTCAATATGCCTATTAAACCAATCAAAAAGCAATCAGGCCTATTTTCTTTGTAATTATGATCTGTTTGTGTGGCACGGTAGTTCTAGGGGGTGAGTGGGGATTTGGCCTTCACCGCTCTGGAGTAAATATGAAAATAAACCACCTCTCAGGAAAGACCTAATTAGTCTGTCGCTCTTGGTTCTCCATTCGTTTTGTGGCCCTGACAGTTGCGGTCATGAGTGTCAGATTTAATCTGGCGTTGGGGTCGCGTGAGCCCTGGAGCGCTGGCGCGAGATCCATCACTCTGAGGGGAAGCAGCACCCATGAACATTCAATAACCGTCCCACTATTGCTTGCTCCTATCTGCGCTGATAGATGTTTTTTATATAGCTCATTACAATGTCTTCATTGTTTATTGACATCCCCAAGTGACAAAAATATCTCTAATTTTGCGTTTCACAAACGTCTGCATTTATTTGGCTGGAATGTGCAATCGCTATCCCTAGGCCTGCCTTCAAATGATGTAGAATTGCAATCACTGATGCTTTGTTTGTGATATGTGCGCATGCATTTATTCTGCATTATGATGGAGGGCGAAATGTGAGCATTCATAGACCTATGGCTTCATGCGTGAACTCACAGAGAAGTTCACCGATGAGTAATGCCATGAAGATCACAGCTGAAATCAACAAAGAGTGAAATCAGAGAAGTTACCTTCGGATTAATCTTGATTTCTCGTTTGGTAAACACTGTCTTCATCATACCTTTCTTTGGGAAGTCTTAAACTTGCACTGAATACTCCCATTGTGTTTTTTGCTCTTTGTGATTTCAGCCATAAGCTTGTCAGTGATACAAAGGTAATGTAATTGATGACCTAGTTAACAACTTGTATTGGCACCTTATGCAAACTCACTAGGTAACTGTGTGGATATATTTTGAAACCAGTTTATGATTTTAAAAATTCTATGAAATAAATATAAAGACTGGCAAAAAAAAAAAAAATCTATAATATATTAAAATATTATACATATATACACTACCATTACAAAGTTTGGGGTTGTTTTTTTAAATTAGTCTCTTATGTTTGATAAAGTAAAAAAGTAGTGTGAAATATTCCAATTTAAAATAACTGTTTTTTTTTTTTTTTTTTCAGTTTATTATTAAACAATTTATTCATATGATGGCAAAGCTGAATTTTCAGCAGGCATTACTCCAGTCTTCAGTGTGACATGATCTTTCAGAAATCATTTTAATATGCTGATTTGGTACTTGAGAAGCATTTCCTATTATCATCAGTGTTGAAAGCAGTTGTGTTGTTTAATATTTTTGTGGGAACCATTATTTTATTTAATTTTTTTTCAGGATTCTTTGATGAGTAGAAAGTTCAAAGGGCATTTATTTGTTTTGTGATATTACAAATGTCTTTACTGTCACTAATGATCAACTGAATGCATCCCTGCTAAATAAAAATATTAATTCTTAAAAAATAAAAATAAAAATTCATGTGCATATTACTTGTTATTTCAGTTATTTAGTCAGAATATATGGTTCTTTATGAACTGCCATCCATAGAAAATAATAAATTGTGTATTTGCAGCTTCTATTGCCAGTGTTATTTGATCTACAGATCTAAAGTGAACTGACCTCAGTGGCCCCTGTTGAGAACTCCATTGGTCACGCAGCTGATGACCTTAACAGTGACCTCACCAACATAAACACATTATGCAGATGGCAGACTCAGCTTTTTGTCTGCAATCTTAAAAAAAAACTGTTTGGTCCAAGTTTTTTGGTTTATGCACACCTGTATCAAGCATTTTTGCTCACGTGTGCCAACACCTGTACAATCCCTGACAGCATTCTGAGCGAGCAGGTCTCCTCACTCATTAGGTTTCATTAGTGAGGTCTGAGAGAAATCCCTGAAAGATGCACACAGATGTCTTCAGAGGAAATACATGCTAGTGCATCATTTACTAAGTTGTTGAGGTATTTTTGCCATCAACAACAAACTAATTTCTGCTTAATTGTAAACTGGAAAAGGTGTAAATGAATGTATATGAATGAATTAGTATTTTGTTGACTTTAACAGCACGGCTGCCAGCTACCCATTATAAACTGCATATGAATTAATTCCCTTTTGTTTTTCCTGTGCCAAATCAACTCATAATGGAGTAAATTTTACTTACAGCAGGTGAACATAATTATTTACTGCATGCAGTGTTTATTCTAAAATGTCTTATGAATTGCTATGTTTCCATGTATGTTGTATTATTTGTATTCATTATAATATGTGAACATGTAGAAACTCTGCCATGCATGTAGCACAGAACATTAAGACTGATTGAATAAAGTGACTGAAATATTTTTAAACAGTATAAACGTACTAATATGTACAACAGTGTACATGTTAATTGAAAGATGGGAGGAAAAAATGATATTTCAATGATTTTGCATTTGCTCTCAAAAATTTTGTGTTCTCTTGCTAAAATATTGGATTTGCTTGCAAAACCTTTTGCATTTTCTCATAAATGTATCGCAACTTTTCATTTGCTAACAGAAGCATTAAAATATAGTTTTCTCTCCCACCTCATATTAATTCCATTGCAAAAGTTGTGCAAACAAGAAAGTTTCTTAGTGGAACACAAAGGTTTTGTGAGTGGATGCAAAAGAACTGAAATATAATTTTGCATTCAGTATGTGCAGTTCAGGGGTGTTTTTTCTTAAATTTTGTATCACAATGCTAAATGGATTGGTAAAAAATGTAATTATGTTCACATGTCTTGAAATTAAATAATTGTGTGGCACAAATAGCCACAAATATGTGTGATCAGAATTCCCATATAAATAACTGTCAGGCTAAATTTTATGCATTCAAAAAAACAGAAATTTTTAACTGCCAATGCTGGATTTTTTGGCAAGGCATATGCGAATAGTTGCCTTCTTTACTGGGGTTCAAATGGGTCTTACTCGCCACCCCAGAGTGACAGGAGGTTAACCAGAGAGTGTGGGAGACTACTGCCTCTCTGCCCCCTCAGGGTGAACGTGTCAAAGGTGCCAAGACAGGACTGCCCTGCTTCCCCACGGGTCACTTCCAGGTGTCGGTACTGAAAAGGCGGTTACACTCTCAAGCACAGTCTGTCAGCCTATTTCATCATCATAACCCCCAGGAATTCCTCAGCAGTTGGTTTTTTACACTTTCGTCTCTAATCAATTTACACATGCTGTGAACACTTAAGCTATCCAAAGTTTCCTTTCTTTGCAGAGTGGTATTTAAAATGCTAAGTCTGCTTGAGGAATACATTCAGCTCGTATATCATTCCTAGGGGGGTCCGCAATTTTCTGGAATACTTTAAATTAATGAACCAGATGGTACTTTCACAACAACACCTGCGATGTTTTGGCACCATATATCCCAAAATAAATTTGTACCTGGAAAGAAATCTTGGCAGTGACAGTTAAAATGATCTAGAAGCACCCTGGCCCTTGCTAACCTGTTAATATCTCTCTAACATCTCGACTGACTCTAATGGAGGTGATTTTTTATTTGACTTCTTATTTTTTTGGTTGCAGTTCAATGTAATCTTTCAAAGAGACACATCTGTCTGGGATAAGTTCCAAAGGAGCAGAGGGGCAGAAAATGTAAAAGCCAATTTCCATGTGTCGGGTACTTATAAGTTAATGTGCGGTAAGAGCTTTGCAATGGGAAACCTGCTGTCATCGTCTCACTGTTTGGGGTAAATTTATTAGCTGGACAGATATGACCGCATGACACGCTGAGTTAGGAATGCTGGAAGTGTCCGAGTCAACGAGTGTATGCTTTGCCATTTATTTTCATTATTTTGCCTTCTGTAAAATTGCCAATTACTGTTAATCTGTCTCAATTTATACACCCCCCACAACGCGTCATTCAGAATAAACAAGGTACAGCATACATATGTCAGGTTATTTAAGCCACCTGGACTGAGATTGGACATGGACAGACTATAAAAGCCCTAAAGTGTCTACTGTTTGTGCAGACTCTATAAGCAGAATAAATTAACATCAGAGGAATAAAATAACAAGTGAAAATCTTTTTAATCCAGCTAGAAAGTAAACATTAATATTTTAAATATTAACCTAATGTTTCATATTTTTAGATTTGGCACAATATTTTAATACTTCAGGTGCCAGATTCATGAAAGATTATTAAGAATAAAATTCTTCTTTATTTTTCTTCTTATTTTCTAGCTTAAGAATAAAGTTATAAATATTTTGTATTCTCTAAAACATTTCTTTATACTGTTCTTAATGTTTTTCTTAAGATTGTTCTAAAGAAAGTTATTAGAAATCATCATACATAACCTCTTAGGATAAGCTCCAACCTGTCTTAAATCCACAAAGGTAAGAATATTAATTAAATTTAGTGGGTTGTTTTGAACATTAAGTGTTGCACAACAACAAAAAAAAAAACTGCTATAAAACCACTGAACAATAATGTAAACAATATTCTGACATTACTGTGACAAATATATTATTCAAACACCTTAGAAGTTATTGTAAAACATTTCTTAACTTGTTTCTTTACAAGAATGTGGCTCTAGGATTCTTTGATGAATTAAAAAGTTCAGTTGAACAGCATTTATTTGAAACAGAATTCTTATGTCACTTTTGATCAGTTTAATGCATCCATGCTGAATAAACATATTGGTAACACTTTAGTATAGGGACCAATTCTCACTATTAACTAGTTGCTTATTAGCATTCCAATTATTAACATATTGGCTGCTAATTAGTGCTTATAAAGCACAAAATCTGCATGACCATATTCTACATACCTAATCCTACTCAGTACCTAAATTTAAAAACTACCTTACTAACTATTAGTAAGCAGCAAATTAGGAGTTTATTGAGGCAAAAGTTGTAGTTAATGGTTTGTTAATAGTGAGAATTGGAGTCTGACCAAAGTATTAATTTCTTTAAAACAAACTGAACATTAGTGTACATTTTAGAGTGAGAAAATGGTGGGAAAAGTCAAATAAAATGGGACATTTCAACAGTAAAAGGCACCTCAGATGCCTCAGGGATCACAGCGATCTGACAATTAACTTAGCTGCCCTTTCCCCAGGTGGCTTAGCTCAAGACAAGCGTGCTAGTCTAACATCAGGCTAAACGAGGAAGGAAGCACTATGATGCGAGGAAATGCATTATAATTTTTCAGTTTACACAAAATCAAAACTTTTAAACTAGCGATTAAAAACAAGCTGTGGGACGCAAGACGTAGTAGTTAGATGGTCTTTTAGACAGATCACATAAATAATAATAAATGAAAATGCAAAAAGTGAGCATGTCTCTTAAACATTCCATAAAAAATAAGAGCTGCAAAGTGAAAACAAACTAATCAAATAAATCAAATAATTATCTGTGGGCTTTAGTGATAAAGGCCACTGCAGCGCTCAGAGCAGTAATGTGCAGTATCTAGTGATTTAATTAGAGCATAATGGATTTGGCTAATCAGTGACACAGTGTGTTGTTTTACGGTCCTCCGTTGAGAATTCTGCTCATTTCAGAGCAGATAAAGAACAGGAGATTGTATCGCTCCTCACTGACAAATTGCAACCCAATTCATTACCGGACCGGGATGTGTCGGCGTAAAAGATCAAATAAATAATAGCGCCACTGGACAATCCTATAATTCATGGCTTTTACTTTACATAAAATGTTGGGTTTCCCTCCCAGAGTCACCAGGATTAAGTATCGTATGAGTCACTCTCAGATAGGACCACATGAGAGGCAGAACTGGCCTATTATGTCTCCGTCAGCCTTGAGCTTTCTCCAGAAATCATTACTGTATGCGGCCCGCTCATAAACCTTGACTTTTCTTCGGTTAGACTGCCATGACAGTGTTTTTAATCAGGCAAACATCAACAGCCCTGTTTATCTAAGAGTCAAAATCATTTATCTTCAAGAAAAATCACAAAAACACCTAGATAAAATTATATTCTGTGGTATTCGCAAACATTAAGCGTTTGGGTTTTTCTGAAATAGAAAAAGTCACATTGACAGACTGTCCTCTTCTATCTGCCAATCTTTCCAAGTGTGCCAATATCCTGTCTGTGCTGGCACCATGTGGGGATTCACATGGGGCGCCCGAGGCATGGAGATGTGATTAATTTAACTGTGTCAAATAGTTTTACTAGCAGGTTTCACTGTGTTTACTGGGAGGAAGAAAATGGTGCTTACACAATTATATCCAGTGGAAAGTTCACCTTCTGTGACCGACATGGGTAGTGTATTTTATTTTCTTTCTTTTTGCAGTCAAAGGATAATACTGATTTTAAACCAAATAATCATTTTCTAACTTACTCTTTACTTTAGAGAGTACGGCATAATTGAGATAACACTCATTGTTCAACATTATTAATATACAAATTACTAAATATTTCTACATACATGTTTTTTTTTTTGGACATTCAGAAATGTCAGACCCTTCTCACATTATGATATTTCAGTAATATCTAAAAGCTCATCACTTAATTTAATTAATCAAGCAGTGTCAGTGAGTTCAGATTCAAACAGGTTAAGTCAAACAATCAATTGATTCATTTAAAGATCTGACTCAAAACTATGATTCACTCATGAATAAAAGAGCTAGTGCATATTTTATTTAACTTATATTTCCATCCTCTGTCATTCAAAGCTATATGTTCATTAGGTTTGCTTTGGCTTCCTTTTCTGAAGCTTATTTCATGCAACAAATAAAAAAGCAAGTCAAGCAGCTTTGGAATAACATGAGGGTGAACAAATAATGACAGAACTTTCATTTATAGGTGAACTGTCCCTTTAAGAAGAGTCTAGATTCAGCCTGTCTGCTTAATTAGCAACATATGCAAAATCTGAAGAAACTCCAGACTTACATAGACTTCTTGGATCCGGCTGTTAAATCAGATCCAGTTGGAAAGAGAAGCCTGATAAACAACTGAATTAATCTGAGTTATACTGATGAATCTTAAGCAGTTTCTGTTATTGGTAACATTTGTATTCATTTCCTTTCATAACCATATTACCAAAGTTAGCTTTACTCTTTCGTTTTAAATGCAATTTACCATTGTACAATGTAAAAAATAAAATTTCACCTGATATACAAAAATGCACTGAAGATGAATTCAATTGGCAGCAACACACGATTCATGTTTCTGATTTACAATTTGCAAAGCTGCATGTCCTACCTTAGAAGAAACATCGCATTGAAGATCAATATAAAAACTATTATTAGTTGCTTAGCAACATGTCATCAAGACAGTGCATTTTGGAGAGTATCCACTGAACATAAATTGCGTATGCAGTTTTGTGTCAGCTGCGACACGCGGATACATTGTTTCAGTTCAAATCAAAGAATCTTTGTAAATGATGTAAACAGCGTATTTGTGGGCACAGCTGACACAGAACATCATGTGCCGTTTACGTTCAGTGGATACTCTCCAAAATGAGGAGACGAATTGTTGAATAAAGTCGTTTTTTTTTCTTTTGCGCACAGAAAGTATTCTCGTAGCTTTGTAAAATTACGGTTGAATCCCTGATGTCACATGGATTATTTTACCGATCTCCTTGCTGTGTTTCTGGACCTTGATCGTAGTTGTACCCTTGCTGTCTATAGGAGGGTCAGAGAGCTCTCGGGATGCATCAAAACATCTTAATTTGTGTTCCGAAGATGAACGGAGGTCTTACGGGTTTGGAACAACATGAGGGTGAGTAATTAATGACAGAATTTTCATTTTTGGGTGAACTGTCCCTTTAAGGGTATAATCTCAGTGGTGCTGCTGGACTTTTGTTCTTCCACCTCTCTGCAGACACAGAGCGCGTGTGTGTGCATCTCTACGGATGTGCGGCCTAACAAAGCCTTGTCGAGCAACACCTAACTACATTTCACAATATACACAGGGGGTGAACTGGAGAAATCTTTCACCGACCCCTTCACATGTCAACACGATAACAGTGGCCATGTATCTTTCCAGTATATTGACCAAAGAAATCAAAACACCATGCCTCATTTGCTGCGCTAGGGGATGGACTTTGAATTCATTTTTGGTTGAAAAAGCATCAAACTACTCTTGATTAAGCTACTAATGATGCGTCAGTGACAACAAGCTGCCTCGTGGCTCTAATTGATCTTCCTATCTTCCTCTGCGGAGATCTCTCCAACCTACAGCGTGGGACGGGCTATTTTAAGAGATGATATATTATTCCTCTAAAAGTCAGTGGCTGAGGTGGTGAAAAAAGGGGAGAAATGACGGCTCCCCTTACAAGATGGCATAATGAGTCTCGCTTGCGACCGAGCTGTGAGATCCGCCCATTAAAACGAAACCCCATGTTTGCCATCGTTAAAAAAGCAGCTGCATTTTCACAGGTCATGACTGATAGGCCACTCCGAGCGCTCTGATGCAGGCTAAGCTAATTGTTGAAATGCTCATTAAATCAGATAAAGTAGCACATAAATCAGACTGAAGGTTTGAACTATGGTCAGCCTGTGCCGTTTGGCAGGAGTAAACCTCCCAGGGACATTTGTTCAGTGCCTTAGATCTCATTACATCTTTTTCTTGACAAAGTTCCAGCACCTCTGATACTGTACAAAGCCTGTACTTAAACACAGCTGGTTTCTGTGGGCCTCGGATGAAAGTGGAGCTTGATACAATGTTGCAAATCTGAGCATGAAATGAGAATTGTTTTATGTGTTGGATTTGGGTTTAACAGCCTTGTTGGTAAACCTGAGACACAGAAATGGCAACAAAACATAGTATGGGCCATAATTCTTCACATAACGTGGCCCAGGCTCCATCGTAAATTTAACCGAACAAGCAATTAAACAATACTGACGTAATGCTGTATATAAATGGAAAGAAATCTCATAAATATTGATGGGATGGATTGAATATTTGGATCAGAGAGTCGTGACATGTACTAGGCGACCAGACATCGTAAATAAAGGTTAGCAATGATGAATGAAGCACATTGGGAGATATGAAGCATTGATTTTATTCACCCTCCTCTGACTCTGATTCGTGACCTGTTGGCAGTCTGAAGGCAACACTCCATCAGATCCTGCTGCTCTCTTGGAATAGCAGGGTAATGCATTAAAAGCCTCATTTGGAGCACATGTTTTGGGTGGGGGAAGCCAAACGTTGACATGCAACACAATTTGAGCGTGCCTTGCTAAATCTGCTTTGTGATTAATAACTTACTGGCTTTTGCTAACCACATGCAAACGGATATGCCATCTCTCATTACCGTTTTATTATTGACTAATCGATATTTCACCGCTGTGATGCTTCCACCAGATGTCAACAAGCAAATTGAGATACATTGTTTCTTAGATTGAAAATAATCCAACAGGCTTTGTTAGCATCATGATGCACATATGAGCTCTGTGTATTGTCCGAGGCTTTTTACAGATATTCCTACTGCCTACCAAATAGGCATGAACCTGTTGTAGTCACAAAGCTTTATTAAAATTGTATATAAGATAAGAAATTTATGGAAGCTTGTTTCTGCCTCAGAGTACAAAATACAAAAGATAACTATGAGATAAAACTTTAAAATAAGAGTTGCAAAATATAAAGTCACACTGCGATATTTATGTTCCTAGTTGTTAAATATAAAGTGACATTATGAAAAAGATGCAACTGTGAGATAAAAAGTCAAATTGTGGGATTTAAAAACGCAATTGCAAGATATAAAGTCACACTGTCAGATTTAAAGTCATACTTGTGAGATAACATCGCAACAGCAAAATAGGAAGTCACGCTGACAAATAAAGTCACAATGTAAAAAACTTTTGCAATTGCAAGATATGAGGTGACATTGTGACAAAGTTGCAATTGCAAGATTTAGTCACACTGTGAGATTTAAAGTCACAATTGTGAGATATAGTGACATTTTGAGAAATTATCATCGCAATTGCAAGAAACGAAATCAAAATATAACAAAGTTGCAACTGCAAGACATAAAAGTCACACTTTCAGATTTAAAGGTGTCATCGGATGCCCATTTTCCACAAGTTTATGTGATTCTTTAGGGTCTTAATGAAAAGTCTGTAACATTGGTTAAAATTTCTCTATGGTAGTGTCAAACAACACCATTTTTACCTTGCCAAAAACAGCTATTTTCAGAGCAAGCCATTTTGTTGCATGCCGCTTTATATGCTAATGAGCTCTGCTGACCCCGCCCCTCTTTTAAACTTATGATAATGGGTATCTCATAAACTCTAGTTGCATTCATTGTGAAACTTGTTCACTAGCATATTGTTAGAAAAGGCGATTTGCAAAGATTCATAAAAGAATCTTATACTCACTTCTTTCGTAGGTAATTCACTGTGTCTTCAGCGGCTCAGATGTCGGGAGTAAATGACGACTGCTATGTTACATCCAACAACAGAACACTTCAATTGGTTAGGAGCCATTCTTGTCTACTCCTGCTCCGGTGTCGAAACAATGGTGGACTGATGACAGCTCACTCAGGGTGGGTCTAAGGTAAAACGCTAGTATCAATCAACAATCGTGGGAGGGGCCTGGGTCTGTGTGACATCATACAGACAGGCATCTGAGAATGGCTTGATATGAGAAAGGGGAAATGATTTAATGAGATATAAAAAAAAAAACACTGGGTGGATCTTTATCATTATAGGGTGGCTGTGTACACTCACTGCCAACACACATTTCAGTTCAAACAACTTGTAAAAGTGCATGTCGCATCCGATGACCCCTTTAAAGTTGCAATTGTTAGATATAAAGTCACATTATAAGATATAGTCACAATTGTGAGAAATAAAATTACTTATAGAAAGTCACAATGTGAGATTAAAAGTTGCAATTGGAAGATTGAAAATTATAATTACAAGAAAAAGTTGCAATTACAATAAATAAAGTTGTATTTGTGAGATAAAGTACGGAGCCCCACATATTACATGCAAGAAAAAATATATAAATTGTGCGCACGATTTACTAATTCATTCCCTCAGTGTACTAAAACATGCACACGATTACTATTGCGCTCCATCGATTTACTATTGCGTTCCCTCGATTTGCTAAATCGTGCGCACGATTTAGCAAATTGAGGGAACAAATTAGTAAATTGTGTGCACAATTTATAAATCGAGTGAACGAAATAGTAAATCGAGGGAACACAATAGTAATCATGTGCACATTTTTGTACACTGAGGGAACGAATTAGTAAATCGTGCGCACGATTTAGCCTACAATTTTTTTCCTGCATGCCATGTAATAAAGTCACAATCAGCTTTTTTTTTTTTTTACTCTGAGACAGAAATGAGTTTCCATCAATTTTAGAAACAAAACAGAAAAATAAAAATACCAATTTAAATTAAATTGTATAATCAATTCCCAGAATCCTGCCGTGTACCACCTGGGGCAGTCTGTGTACCCCAGTTACAGAAGCACTGCTCTAAATGAAGGACAGCAGGGTAACTCCCTTTTCTCACACCTCTCTCCTCTTGGCAGAGAGAAGATTCCTGAGACAATGTACAACTTTGACACCATCCATTATTTTAGCGAACGCCTAATTTCATGCTTACAAATCCAGAGCCAAAAGAAATATTCATTTCAGCCATCTCCAGGAGTTTAGATAATCTGGCACTCTGAGACAGCATATGGAAAAACTGAAGCCGAGGAACTGTGTGCGACCAGGGTATTTAAATCAAGACCTCTGAGGAGAGGATAAAATATCTCTCACAAAATGTTTACATTCACAGTATTTCTTTACGCTGTAGCTTCATCTGCTTTTCAAAGGCTCACTCTGTGCAAATATGATTTAAGTAAATGACACGGTTTCTGTGAAGACCAAACAAACCAGTCGCTCCCCATGCATAGATGCATAGACCTTTTAACAAATTTGTACAAATCGGAAGGCGAGAGGTTAAGTTTGTACTTTCTGTGTTTTGCAGTATATCCAAGAAGCAGTACTTACCGAACATATTCCTACGGGACGTAATTGGTCTCGCTACATCTGTAGCAAGGAAAATTCAGATTGCTGTAAATCAGGATAGAAAAAGAGAAAACATCATACTCTTTGCCATAATGATATGAAGTTCATGTCCAAAAACCACATCCTTCACATTGCATCTGGCTGCTTGGTCAATGTTAAACCATAAACCACACCAGCGACTCAGCACTCATCAGTCCACCCATCTGCATATAATTACAGATACATAGAGCTTGGCAGAGAAAACTTGCTAACTACTTTAAATCATTCTCGAACTGGCAGCAGTTATAAGCGCTGGGTTTGAGTAGATGCATGGTCAGATCATTATATGTCAGGCTCAAAATACATGATCAAATTCCTTCCTGTCATCATGTCTTACTATTTGGCAGAGTAAACACAATATCTAGAGCTCTGACAGTGCTAACAGTACCATCACCAAGGTAACACTAATAAAGATTTAGGATGTTCATTATTCACAAACTTGAACAGACGAAGTAAGCTCAGTTCAAAATTAAATGTGTTTTTGCTCTACAAAATGACAATTTAGGCTTAATTGATTTGTCCCTGGTTACAGTTGTAATGCTGAGCTTGAGTACTTGGAATATTTTTGTTGCTGTGCTACCTGTGGTCAAATGGAAACTATACACACAAGCTAAATGAAGCAGTGCTAATGCAGCTCTTAGGAAATGCTTATTAGCTTTAATATATGAACAAATGACTGTGACGTACTACAGTTTGCTATCCACACAGGGAAGAAATTCAGTTGAGGTCTAGTCTCGACCTCAGGTGGGAAGTGTACTGATGGCCACAATCCGTTTGCTGTCCGTCTGATGCATAGCCTACTCTAAACAAAAATAGCAAGCACTGACTGAAACAATCTGACTGGCTAGAGGTAACCTGGCAAACTTTGTCAAGTCATCTTATTTCATCTTCAAAAGCTCTCACTGGATCAACCCAGTGATTTTTGGCATCAAATCTTTGAAAAATGTTCCCACAAACATAATAATCCCCTTACAACTTTCTGAAAAAAGAAAGGTACAAAAGTGGGGCGGTATCATTTCAAAAGGCACTTATATGTTCTAATATGTTCCCTTTAGGTCATAATATGTACCTCTAAGGTACTAATATGCACCCTTAATTTAAGGGGGAAAAGTTACAAAGGTATACATTTTGAAATGGAATGAAGGGACCCCCTTCCCAAAATGTAAAGGGAGCTATACATTTCCATGTGTAAAGACCCATTTATACTGTGAGAAAAAGTGAGACATAATGAAAAATTATATTATCCATCCATCCATCCATCCATATCAAATTATTAGAATATGTTCTAAAAATATTGATTTTGTTCATTTAATGTGTCTTTTTTTTATATAACTATCTTATGATATGATATCATAAACTCATATCATAAACAAAGTTATGCCTGTGAAAATCACAAAATCTACAAATTTTCTTCTATATTTTTTTGTGTGTTTTTGCATGGTCATTTGCAAGAATAGTTTAATTCATTTATTTATATATTTTTACCAAGCTGGTATATTAACATTGTATAATGGACTATATCACAGCTAAAAGGGGCAAACAGTTCTGAGTCCACTTTCAAGGTCAGAGATAAATTTGAAACTTTTTCACTAAGCTTACTTTTGAGTTCACTTAAGGGGATAAGATTTGTTTTTTTAATCTAAATTAAATTGATTAAGAGATTTAAAAGTAAGCAGAGCTATTTGCTGCTTAAAACTAACAAGAGTAACTTGATTCCATCATATGTACTGCAAAAGAAAAGGCACACCTCTCAGCCCATACAAAGCCAGTACAAAGGAGATGCTAAGCAGAACCTCAACAGACCACAACAGAGCCATAAGAGCCTGGACCAGACAGGATAATGTTCCTCTAACACACTTAGAGCAATTGACTTAATTATACCGCCCTTGGTGTTTGACGCTTTCTAAAGATCAGCATGGTTAAAGACACTTCATTCAGTTTCAAGCAAACACACCAGCATGCATCTGCTCACAGGACCTCCCATGACAGCTCTCTCCCGAGAGCAGTTTGACATCTCCCTCACCCCTGAACACACACGCTCAGACGCTCTCCTTCTTGCCCCGCATATGACACTGTCCGGTTTATCAGCTTTAATTTTACTCTGTTGTCTCTGCTTACTGCTGTAATTGAGCTGTCCTGTCGCTGAACCGGCCCAGTGGGATCTGTATGTAGTAATCAGCCAGGTGCTCCCAAGGGCCTCTCACTGTCTGTGACAATTGCTACAGATGCCTGCAGCGCTCTCCTGCTCACCTGTTCCACGTGCCGCATTGTGTCCCACATCTAAAGCATTCATGCATTTGTTTTAATTGTTAATTAGGACTTGTAATTGTTTATTAGGACATTTTCCTTAGCAAGGACATTTAGTATGGTGGACACAATAAATGATGAAGAAAACTGTAATATCACATGGGTAAAAGCATCTGCTAAATAAACATGTCAGTGTAGGCTACCTTATGGTGCTTTTCCACTGCATGGCACGGAACGGTATGGTTCACTTGTGGGGGGTTTTCCACTGGGTACAGTACCTGGTACTTTTTTTTTTTTTGTACCACCTAGGTTGAGGTTCCAAGTGAACTGTACCATAACCAAAATGTGACGTGTAAACTCTGCTGATCATGGATTGGCCGGAGAGAATCGTCACTACCTGCGTCACTAAATTTGCAACACAAAACACAACAGAACCACTAGATTTAAATCAGCATGGTGAGAATAAATGACAGCATTTATATAATATTCAAAGAACAGTTGGAAATGAGAGGAGAATTTTTGGGAATAGAAAGGAAGACTGCATAATATCTCGCCTTAGAATTGGACACACTGCACTTAATCATTATTTATAATAGGTAAACATGAGTCTGGACTTTGTGTTAAATGTGATCTTCCTGAAACAGTTACACATATTTTAATAAAATGTAAAGGATATGACAACGAAAGATTACAACTTACAGAAGCACTTAATATAGAAATAAATCAGATCTCACTTCAGAAATTGTTAAAGTGACTATAGAAATGTTTCACAGATTAATTATTTCAAAGATACAGAGGTAATAAACAGGATTTAAAGAATTACTACTAAGTTTATTCATTTTTTTGTTTGTTTTATTATTATTATTATTTATTTTATTTTTTTGAGTTAGTTTTCATTAACGTCAATGCTCCACACTCCCTCCTAGTAGGTGACGGTAAATGCACCTAAAGCTGGTTTGCCAACCGCCATAAAACGTCAAAGAAGAAGAAGATTTAAATCCGCACAGCCAGCGAAGGATCGAAAGCAACTGTTTTCAAAGAGTGCACCTTTTTTAACAACCAAAAAGTGGTTGTTTCGTTGTCTGTTGCGGAAGTACAGATGTTCCTCTTGTTGATAGCAGAGGAGCGGATCCAGTGAGAGCTTGATGGGGCGATGCAGAATTAAAAAGTTTTTCAGGAGTCGCAGCAGTAGAGGCGGCACAACTATAATGACATGAATAATCCCGCCTACTCTAAAGCTATACTACACTGCAGGTGAAACCCAAACCAAGCTGAGCCAAGTCATACCACGCAGTGGAAAAGCACCATTAGTTTAAAGTTTATGTAAATTATGTAAAATTTCAGGTAATGTTAACAAGAGTCATGTCTCAAACTATTTTCCATGTCTGTGTTCAAAATATAAATGGAACTTGCCTTGCTATCCCAATACCCGGTGTGTTAATTAATAAACAGACAGCATATGTATGTTAAAGTACCTATTAGTTAATATTAGATGCATTCGCGCGCGAACAATGCCATCATTTGATAATTTCCGGTACTTCCTGCAGATTTCGTCACGACTGTTCTTAAAAATTTTGCAAATTAGACTCTTCAATCCCATTTGCGCTCTCAGTGCTTCAATTCCATTGGCCAAATGTGTAGAAAGGGGCACAGCTTGTGTGTATTTTTGAGGGAGTGTGAAAAAATAGTTATGTTAAACGTTAGGCCAACATAACGTTTAAAGCGCAAAGTTTTCATAGCGCGCCAAGCTAAAGTATAAACACCACTTCAGGAAATTGATACTCTAACATAAGCTTTGGTTCGTTGGTTTACATACAACCAATGAAATATTTAACGATTTAAATGCAGTCAAAAGTTGCTTAAAATGCATTTCAAAAGGGGGCATTCTATAAACAAATATGCTCTATTCAGCTTCTCTATCAGACATTTTATTCTACAAACAAAAACTAAACCTCACTGGATTCAGATGTGTCTTTTGCTTTCTCTGTGAGATACCTATAATGGTGTAAATTCTCAGGTTTGGGAGACAGCTCTTCTGTTTTCCATGCAGGCTGTTTGTCTCATGGTCAAGGAGGCTTGACTTCGCATTAACACATTTTGAAAGTACACAGTCACTCACTGGGCTTTATTTTCTGCGTAATCTCTGGCCTTGGAAATATCACATTGCCCCAGGCTTTCCCTGTATGAAAGGAGAAATGAATCCTCTCAGCTGTAGTGCAGTTATTTTTAGAAAGCTGAATGGGGTTGCAAATACACCATATAGAGCCAGATACTGTTTCATTTTAGAATTAAAGTAAGCTGGCCACTAAAATCTTTTGTTTCCATAAATTCCGTACACTAAGATTTTATATTTTCACACACGGATCTCTTTCCTCAGAGGACAATGCTTCATATGACCTAAAGAACACGGGTCAAGTGTGCAAATACAACATGCATGATCTTAACTAGCTTCAATACATTATCCAGCCTCATTTTGCTTAGAGAAAATCAGTTAGTTGAGCAGAGTTCAGAGGTAAATCTTTTCTTTACAGTTCCTTAGCAACCAAGAACTTATTTGCATATAATTGTAAAAGGATGAATAAACACTTTTGTTTTTTTGTTTTAAAGCAATCCTTCACTTTAAAGGCCAACAAGTGGGCACATAGCGCTTTGAAGGCCAATGCATTTTCCAGCATGCGTTGGTTCTCTGGATAGTTTGCTTTTTTATCACAAACAATAACCATAACTAAGCATATAAATGATGACAATAATTACATGTAATAATAATAATCTATTTTATGTCTTTACGAAGGTGAAAAGCAGGAAATTGCTGAAATGCATAGTGTGGACAGCATTCTGTCTGGCTTGTTCTAAAGTTCAGGGGGCAGAAATAGAACAAGGCATAAGATATTTAGAGGCAAATCAGAGAGAACACTAGACACCATTCAACACCATGTCACCAAGGAATCCCCCTCAAGCCTATTCTTGTTTAAACTGGCCAATGCCCAAGAGCATGCACTCATTCATTAATATTCATTGAGTCCTGAGTGTAATAATAATGATGGGCAAATGTTACCATTTCTATCCCTCACTCATAGAACAATCAGTTATCAGAAATCCCTCTCTGCCTTGGTGTAATTCTCTATTTAATAAGGATTTGAAAGGAAACTGTGCAGGTTTCTTAAGGCTCAGCTAAATCATACAATACTGCTGATATTCGCTGCAGAAGAATATTTGCACATTGATCATTGGAAAGCTAGGAAAATGTTATTTTAATTGTATTATCACCTGAAACACTTTAGAATAAATACTATCAGCCCTTGTATTGTAACCTATTGGACAATACTAATATCTTAAATCAGAACACATAAAAAAGACATTGGAGGATGTTTCTTACAACAATGACAAATTTATTTAATCATTTATTTGAGCTGCTCCAGCAAGTGTATTTACAAACAATGGCATTTGAAGATATAAAAACGTGTCATATCATAATGCAAGTCAGCGCTGTACCGTCAGAAACGTCACAGCAAATGTCTAATATTTAGGCAACACAGCCAAGAAGCTAAGGGAAATGGTGGTTTAGATATCATGGTCTTCACAGCTGTATGAAGAAGCAGATTTGGAAAGAATTAAAAAATTATGTCTAACACTGAAGAAATATTCTCTGAGACAAAGACGATGAGAGACTACAGGAACACAACTGCCTTGTGGTGAAAAACCCAGGTTCAACAAGACCTCGTTTCTTAAAACCTCAAGTTTTGCATATGGACAAAAACAGATCCTGCAGTCATTTTACAAAAAAATAATGTTTCCTGAATTAAACCTACTAAAAATGGCCTTCTAGGTTTGTTCCCATGACAATAAATGGACGACAGCATTTCTTTTCATGGTGCAACAACAGAACATTGCAGACTTTAAAATGTTCCACAGGAGATTTAAAAAAAAATGTACATGGGTTTTTAAGCATTTAGCAATGACAATTCAGCAGTGTTTTTAAGAATTGACCAGCACAAATTCCTAATTGTCTTTACTGAACCATTAAATATTACTCAAAATAAAAAAAGGTACATTTAAAAAGTATTCTGTTTGCAAATGCATTTACTTCCAGAAAACATTAACAAATGTATTTGATATTATGACTTTCAAACTGGTTTATTTCTTAGCTCCTAATTTATCTCTTATTTCTTTTGTACCAGTGGTTCCAAATAACTATATAATATGATTTGCTAAACAACATACGGATACATAGCATCCATGTGCTCCTGTGTTATCATTTTAAAAGAACCATAGTAGCTAGCCAAACTTAACCACATAAAGTCAAAAGCTACCTTTATGTTGCTTACCAAGCTATCAATAAGTAGATGTGAATGAAAAACATGAAAACCATTCAAGGAAAACCAGGACCGGGGCAAATATTTACCCTGTTTTGTGTCTGTAAAGGCCATTACTATTGATCCCAGCAGGAGATCTCATCTTTCTCCATCTCTGGCCAAGTTCACCAGAGTAACGCTAGCCTGCGGCTAAACTGGACACCGCGCTCCTCCCGTGCTGCTGTCGATTTTTTAATTCCAGAAATAACCCACATGAGGCCTCGCAGTATGTGGTCTGCGTGCCAGGCACTTTGGACAACATCAAAGAGCCTATTAAATCACGTTAGGGTGTCAGCTGCCACCGGGGTGGAAGCAGCGCTCCGCTACTGTTTCAGTAGATCCCAGATGAGCGTTTAATGTGCATGGCTCCGTGTTAAAAAAGTAAATAAATACAAACAGCACGGTTGAAATGCACTTTGACAAAAGAAAATTCATGTGAGAATTCGTTTCAAGGAAAAAATTTCATTACTTTCACTTCACGCTTAGAAAAAAATAGTTTTTACATAATTAACAATTCAATTGGCAAGGTATGAGCTCATTTTGTTGACCGAATTAAAATGTTAATGCTGTTCATACTGATTACTCTTGGGTAAAAAGACATTTACAAAATGAGTGCAAAACAATTTCCTCCCTTCTATCCATGATAATGGACACCTTCAATGAGCGACGTGACCCCTGACAGACATGATATGGAAACGTACTACTGTTTTTTCCCCCTGATATCATTTCAATGATTGACTTGCTAAAATATTAACCCATTAACCCATATCATAAGTTATACGGTTGTTATTCGTCTAAATCAAAGGTAAGTTGACTGCAGCTAGGCATTTGTGTTCCTTTCTCCTGAATCCTGGCTGATGACTAGTACAACAAAGTGTCACTAAGACTGAACAATAAATAAGAAAAGCATGATTCACCAAACAAATTAGTATATTCACTCAAACGATTGATCGGTGAGGCTCTGTACTCCTAACAAAACATTGATTTTGGCAGCTACACTTGAGAATTTTACTTCAAGAACACCACATCTGCATTTCAGTCCCATGTACACCTGTACACAATGTACAAAACGAGTGCTTATCTTTTTCCTTTATCTACGAAAACGCTTCAAAATGGTCACCGTTCACCTGAGCACCTGAGTCCATGTGGACTACTCCGGTTGAGATATTAAAAAGCTCCCTGCTCTCCCTCTATACAAGGGATGCTATCAGGCAATTTGCCTTGATATCTAGTAGAGTCAGCAGTTGAGTCCATATAGTGACGACGTTTTCCCACAATGCACGTGGAGAGATCCCTCAGACAGTCCTCTTGCTCTGTTATAAGACTTCTCTTTTCTGGACGGCAACACTGAAAGCGGTCTTTGTCATTTGAAAAAGAGTAATTTTCTTGCTCTGCCCCCAATTACAAGTCCCTCTCCAACGTCACATAGGGGCACCGAAAGGACACAGACCTATTTTTGTGTGCGTGTCACAGTTTAGTGGGTTTTTTTGTGTTTTTCTTTTTTTTTTTCTTCATGGGTGGGGCTTTTGTTCATTGAAAACCTTCCAGTTGTATCGCCAAAGGAGCATTTTCCTGTGCGAGAAACTACTTTTTAGCGGAGAGAAAGATCTCAATGTTTCTTAAAAGTGCTCGATCACGAGTCCTCCTGTGTATTTCAGGGATGTGGGATGCTATAAGGAGGAGAGGGAAGCCAAAAGAACCAGCGCTGAGACCAACAAGGGCCCTAAAGTTTGAATGCTTCCGGCGCCGTTGACATCACCTCGGGATGGTTCGGCAGATTCGTGATTCGTTCCGTCTAAATGGAGGAAGAAACAGAAGATTAAAATAGGTCTGTAATACCTGAGTGTGCAAAAACATTTTGACCTCACTGAGAGTTTTGGATATGGAAATGTCTTTGGCATACAATACGAACCATTATTATTTTCTATAGAGTTGATGCTTCCATCATCGACTTTGACAACGCGATCATGACCTTTCTCGCAGTTGTCTGTGGGAGAAACATAAAGCAGGGTGTTGTCAGGGTCGTGACATCATTTTTAACTCATTGAACTATTCCAGCAGTGATAAACGATGCAATTGTGACCACGTTTTGTCAGAAGCCAGGCCAGAATCTCTCCTGAGGGGCTTGTAAAACTTACTTGAAGGTCTGACGAAAACTTTCAGCCTCAAGCAGCTCCGTCTCCCATTTTCACTGACTGTAGAGGCTGTGGAAACATTTTAGTTGGTCAATATTAGGCTCAGTCGATCCATGCTGTACACTGTTTAATAAATTAAAGTTATTTTTTAGCTTTAGATATTTAACGGCTCAACAATAATAATTTATATATATATATATATATATATATATATATATATATATTTTTTTTTTTTTTTTTTTTTTTTTTACTTGTCTGGTCAAGCCAGTAGTGCAGATTTTTACATGCACTGCCAACATTTTCATCTACATTTACATTTAGTCATTTAGCAAATGCTTTTATCCAAAGTGACTTACAAATGAGGTACAACAACAAGTAATTTATCATAAGAGACAACTATATTCACAGTGCACAATGCTTCAAGAGTAGCCCACAAGATGGATCTGTATTTATTATATGAACTGCCTTTGTTTGGAGTTTGATTTTGATTTGGGTTATATTATATATATTTATACACTATTTAAAAAAGGAAAATGTACTGGTATTTTTCTGCCAGGACATTATCCATTAATTTTACAGATATTTCCATTAACCCTAAACACAATGCAATGAAGTGCAAAATTAGCAATACAGTACATTGCGGCATATACAAATCCATAAAAATAGGGTACAATGTACTGTATATATATTTCCTTCACACTTTTATATTAAATGTTAATATTATATTAATAAAATAAAAAATATTCGGTAACACTTTACAATAAGGTTTATTAGTTGACATTAGTTATCTACGTTAGTTACTATTAATAACTAATAACTAATAATGAACAATAATTCTACCTCATGTATTAATCTTAGCATTTATTAATGCATTATTAAAATTACAAGTTGTGTTTGTTAACATTAGTGAATGCACTGTGAACTAACATGAACAAGCAATGAACGACTGTATTTTCATTAACTAACATTCACAAAGATTAATAAATTATTTAATAAATGTATTGTTCATTGTTCGTTCATGTCAGTTAATACATTAACTAATGTTAACAAGTGACACGTTACTGTAAAGTGGTACCAATTATTCTATTATTATTATTGTTATAAAAATATTATAATTTTTAGTTAACGCCAAGTTTAAATACGATTAAATACAAATTGTGACATTACTCCAGGTAAGCTATGAATGCATGCGCCACTTTTCTTTGAAAATGACTACATACAGTGCAAAACAATTTTTATTTGATTGATGCATCCAAAACAAATGATTGAATCAAGATAAAACCTCAATGTTAGCCAGCAGCAGTTAGATAATGACCATCGTTTTTTGACAAGCTTTCCAAAATGGTAACAACGCAACGGCACCATGGGCTCAAGGCTAAAAGAATCATATATTTCAGGTTTAGTCTATCAGTACATCTTCAGATGCTACCTATCTTTTTCCGTTTGTGGCTTTCTACATGCAAAACCCTAATTTAAATGCTTCCAATGGAATGCACAATCAGCATTCATTTTGCTTCTTACTGATAGACGTGGGCGGTGCTACTTTGGCTATGCTGTTTTCCTTGTCATCTCAACCATGAGCCATGTTTCTCAATTTGTCCTCTCCATAACATAAAGGAAAGCTCATTAGCACTTAAAGAAGAACAGGTAGACAGCCTCTCTCTCCACTGTCCGCTCTTTATGCAGTACGTAATGCAATCTGGCATAGACAGGGAGCGATGCAAATGAGGACCGGTGGGGTGAGGGGGAAAGAAAGGCTTGGTATTTTACCCACAGATCACACTGGACGTAAAGGTGACAAAGTAATAAGCAATGCAACGCACTTCAATAAATCTCCTCCTTCCAATGTAATGAGCATGGACTGCACAAAATGCAATTTCCTTATAGCCAACGCAATATGTTCTTGATAATTCAATTGGTGAGGCTCGCTTTCACTGATGTGGACATGTATTTCACTGTGAAAGAAATAGGGGTTGGATGTCTTGTTTTTCTGGTTGGATGCTTGAAATTTGGATTATTTGACAATAAACTTCAGGATAAATAAGCTAAGACTAATGTTCACAGCACACACGCTCCATTAGTGGCAGGATGATGAATTAGTCTCTCTTTAAATTTGTTTACTGGCAGGAAATATTTATTGAACGCCCTTATCTTGACCACAGACATCACTAACAGCAGTTTTTTTATTTTTACTGGAAAGCAAATTTGTGCTAAACCTTTCCAAGCTCTATTCCTAACCTCTGTTGGTTGTGACCTTTCCACAAGCCTCTTAGATGTTGATTGGTCACTACATACATCAACACCTGCTACTTAAAGCTGTACTGGCGGCTAGTAACATCAACAGCTGCAAATGACAGATCACAGGCCGATAGAAACACCTGCCACTAAAAGCTCTGTAATCAGCTGTGATGATACAAATGACTTCTGTTCAGTTCAAAGACCATTTCACCAGTGACTGTGAACTACTGAACCTTACACTGACTCTTCCAGTCAAACCTCATGAGTTCACGGTTCTGGTTTTGTTGAGAGAATATATGGGTCAGTGAACATAAGTGGCTATGATAAAAAAAAAGGGTTTTGAAATGCATATGGCAAGTTCTCAGAAGTTTATGTTGGTATCAAATGATATCATTTTCAATAATAAAAAAAAAAATCATTGTAATGACACCATAAATGTCACAGGTAGCAAGTAGTAACATTTCCTTACATCATATTTTAATTAATATTTCCTTTTTTAAAAACATATTTGTTTAATAAAATGTTTATTTAAAAAAAGACAAATATATATATATATATATATATATATATATATAGATATATATATATATATATATATATAACAAAACAGAAAAAAAACATTAATAAATATATTATTCACATGCGTTTATGTTAATGTAAAGAAATATGTTTTTAGATGTATTTAAAATGTATGTAGAAATTAATGTAAAAGTTATATATGATTCATAACTATATAAATGTCATAGATTGTTATTTCTCAGACAATATTAAGTTTTCTGGAGTCATGACATTTTACAATTTAAACTAACTTTGTCTTGTTATAAAAAGGTCAAAATATCTGATATTTTAAGAGATTCATTGACCTTTACAGTCATTATATTTAAGTCATGCATTTTGAAGTACTTTTTAAAATAAATTAAAAGATTTAAAAAAGTGTCTTGTCATTGACCCATATATCTTTTTAACACTTTAAACCACCATGAAAGTGTCAAGATGAAGCTATAACAGGATCAGTTGCCTGTAGAGGAAAGAAAAAGAAACAAGAGAAAGACATGTCGGAAGAAAAGAATTATAACTCTTTTCCCCATTAGCTGGCTGGCTCATCTCTGAGCTTGCAGACATTCCCATAATGCACCATGGCTCTTCTAGCCTTGACCCCCATGATTCCCTGCAGTGTGGGGTCTCCAGCTGCACTTAATCTGCTTTCTCTCTTCTCATCCCCACACCCTCGTGACTGCAGGGAGAGCTTGGGTTAAATCAATGTGCTTATATGCTGTCTACACTGACATACTGGGGGCTTGTGAACCCTTATTCATGTCCCCACAAGCATATTTCCTTTGATTTGGGTGAAATTGCTTTTGTCTCATTCCTCAAGTCTGGTCTAGTTTGGAGCGGGATCCCAGTGTTGATTGGAAACACCACTTCACAAATCTGTTGTACATCATTTGCTACTACCACAATAAATAACTGCCGAGCGTGAGTGTGCAAACGGATCGTCGTCTAATGTAACATCAGTATTGTCAGAGTCCAAAATTAACTTTTTGCCCAGAGACATTAATAGGATGCCATCCCGCAGTGGGCATTTGGATATGTGGGGTGGGAGAGGGGACTGCGGATGAAAGATGTGCAGGAGTGAACATTGCTGTTCTACACAAGGATTCATGACTGATGAAAACCACAGCGAACCCAAAGAAAAACATTCAAAACTCTGCATTTCAGTGGCAACATTGTACACTAAAGAAATCTCTATTAGTCAAAACCATTACGCATATTATTAATGCCTGTTTTTATTACACATGTAAATTCATATAAAGTATGTCTTATCCCAAATATGTATTCTAAAGCTGTGGTAACACTCAATTCACCTGCAAATGTAAAGCTTTATAAACTACTATTAAATAACACTAATAAAACAGAGGAAAACTGAAAATAAATAAAATAAACATAAAATATAAAATAAATATCAGCTTTTTTGTAACAGCATCATGTACAAGATCAGTCTTCACAGTTTAAACTGTTACCTGTCATATAAATATGAAGACGACCCATCGTGATTTAGCTGCTCCAATTTTTATTTTCTTGACATTTAAAGGGACAGTTCACCTAAAAATTATTATTCTGTCACCATTTACTCTACCTTAGCCTTGTTGTTAAATAAAATTATGCTTTCTTTTGAGAAAAAACATTCATCATATCTTATATAAACATAAACTTAAAGGTCTTCACAGATACCCTTCAAAATAAAAGTTCAGTTTAACTTGAAGAAACTGTGACAGAAATATATAATGATAGTCCTGCTACTACTAATAAAAGTATTATTAAAACTTTATTTTTAAGGAATATTTACCAGGAAAAGGTATTTACCAGAAATTATTTACCAGAAAAATGTAAATACACAACACAGCATTACTGTCAATAAAATAATAAAGAAATATTTTTTATAAAATCAATTAATTAGATGAAACAAACTGAATTTGGAAAAAATTAAATGGATTTCACAAATTCATCTTTTATGTTTCATAGAAGAAAGAAACTCATGTTTGGTGAGTAAATATTGAGTGAACTTTAATTCTGGTGTGGACTCTCACTTTAAGTAAGAAATATTTCACATATGTGTTGCCACATGAATTTCTGCAGAAGAAAAGGTCAGTTACGTAAGGTAAAAATCAAAACAAAAGCTTTCTTTATTAAACGGCTTGCTCAATGTCAGGCTGTTACTCTTACAGTTTGACTTCAACCAAGTATTAAGTTACAGTTCCTTATAAAGTTACCCGTCACTCATTATTTACTCATCAAAGCCATTTTTACTTGCAATTTGCACTTGACGTGTGTTAATTCTGGACCTTGATTACTGTAAATGTGACTGCATGAATGCTCATTGCCAGCAAGAAAAACACATCTCTAATTTCAAGGCTCTCGCCGAATTTCTTTAAACATAAACTGTGACAATAATCAACAGTCCCAGTCGCATTAGCATGATTTCATGGGTCGCTTATATGACAAACTCTCATTCTGTCAGTCATCAGAATTCCCTCGCTGTCAGCATGCGGCATGTAACTGACCTCTCATTGGCAGACATTAAGACTAGACTACTACACCAACCCTGCTTATTCAAAGACATTCTACACTGTCACGGCCCGGGCTGCTCATCCACATCTCCTTTCCCACACAGCCGACATCAGATCCACCCGAGTTGCAGACGGCCAGGGGCAATAAACCTCCCAGAGACACCACCATTCCAGCTATGAGTTGAGAGATCAGATGCGATGTAACCGAGAAGTCTGATAAATGAGGGAAAGATGGATTGATGCTCCGTCTTTGAGATAAGATGTGTACCCGTCCCTTTTCTCGCGCATTCTTGAGTGCTTTGAGAGCGCTTTGTAATGCGGGGAATAATTTTGGCTCAGGTAGCGACTACGCCACTTATAAGCAAACCGCAAAGTACAGGATTCTTATCAAAGCTACAAATCAGGTCTTGCTTTAAGCACAAAGTGGGAATGTTTCTGGTTTACCTTACAGCATTATGAAGATGGAGGGACTAGACTACAAATAGCAGTCGTGGGCTTTTGAAGCGGGCTCATATCAGACTGCCCGCACTGCCGTTGGCCCCGCTCGCGCAGGAGGGAGAGGCCGACTAAAAACCTTCCCTTGAAATTGGATTTCTATCCTCTGAGATTAAGATCAGACTCCCACATCGGCCATATTGGAAAAACATGCTGCCTTGAGCTGTTCAGGATTGTGAGTTCAACTGCAGTCATCAGAGCATGTTCACATTTGACCTGCGGGGCCGGGCCCTCTGATCCCCCCTGATCGCTTCCTGAGCGGGCCGGGCAAGCTGACTGACAGCACAGAGACCACGCTTGTCACCCCTCTGCTCTCCTGGAGCGACCCCTCACTCAGAATGATTAGCCACCACACCGGCTAACAAAGACATTCTGTCCAACCAAATCATGACAGGCAGACATCAAACTAATGAAGAGAATGATTCAGGAAAACTTGCTTCAAATAATAAATAGGCAAAAAATTAAGAATTTTTTTTGCCTCTGGCTATGTGATGTATTTTAATTAATTAAATATAAAACAGCAACTACTGTTTTTACAGACAAAACTAATTCTGTAAAATTATTTTCTACACAGTATATCAAGTTATAAAAAATGTAAAATATAAAAAATGAAATATATTACTAAATATATAAAAGAAACCTTTTACAGAAACAAATAGACAGCAAATTTTATTTATAAAATAATTTTATATAGTAATAGAAAAAATTATAAAATGTAAAAAATAAGTAAAAAATTAAGTAATAATCATATTACATAGTCAACATATTTTATTTGTAAATGATTTTATATTTTATACACTACATCAAATTACAAATAATTATACAAATAATTGTTAATAATGTAAAAATGTAACAGTAAACACCATAAGTTTATTAAAAAATTATAATAATTTCTTTTTAATCCCAATTACATTTTTTTATATAATTATATATTATAAGATGTTAAAAATATGTGATAAATAAATACTAAAACATATAGATGAATTAATTTTATATATATTGTATTATTTTGATTTATAAATATTTATTTATTTTTTATTATTTTATTATATTCTTAATTTATTCAAATTGCTTGGTATTAAAATATATTTAAATATTTTCTGATTTCGATGACAATTTCTTTCCCTCAAAATTATTACATATTAAAAACAGAAATACTCCAGCATATAAATTAATTTGCCATTTATATTGTATTTTAATTAATTAATGAATTAATTAATTTTATTAATTTATTCGAATAGCTTGGTATTACAATATATTGAAATGTCTTCTGTTTTCTATTTCAAATTGTAGTGATATGATCAAGATTACTGAAAGCAGCTGCCTACCTGATAACATTGTGCGATCACTCTAAACTACTATTCTTCAACTTGATCAGACTGACACGCTGTTTATTTTGTTCCCTTTCCTCGTAATTCTGCACAAATGGAGAAACTTCCTCCTCTCTGGAGAGAGCCTGTAACAACTGAATCATGACAAAGTCACACAGGAGTGAGACATGTGTGCTATGAATCCTTGTTTTCCAACTCGCATTAACTGTAAAACACTTAATAGTATCTGACAGCTCCATCACTTCAGTCGAGATGTTTCCGATCCTATTATTCATACTCACAGGCCTCCAGGAAAAAAAGTCCATTTTACTATGTTGCAACGTCTCTGATAGACACCCACATTCATGCAAAACATGCATATCTCCTGCTGGGATCTAACCCTTAAATGCTATGTACCATGCATTCCTATCTGCCTTTTTTCTCACTCTCCATGTACTTATCTCCTGTTTCTACCACTTCCCCTCCTCATTCTCCAGTTCCTTCCTTTCACATCTCATAAAAACATGTCCATCGTTTTATGCGCCCATGAGATCTGTCAGATCATCAGGTCGGATTCCGCCAAATCAAACGCTCCACATCTCCTGCGTGTGCCTGCATAAATGAACCCATCGCGGCCCTGAGCAGTCCGAGCAGTCGGACCACTCCTGTGCCTTATTTTGTCTTCCCACTCCCGCCCTGTAGGGATCTGACTCCAGTTGTAAAAACATGGGTTTAGATGCTTGTTTTTAAGAGCCCTCTCACGGGCAAACGAAAGCTGAGACTAGGAGTTCGTAACAAAGACTCTTTAGAGGAAGACCAATATGTTTTTCCCTGAGCTTCATGTTTTCCTTGTAGCCTGTTTGCCAAGACTCCTGAAAAACAAAGTCATACTTGGCAATGACTTCCTTTCCTTAATGCTTGTAATCAGATACTTGTCTTAAAAGTATACCATTAAGACTTGAGTTGCGTTATCCTCCGTGAGGACGCTAATACAACATCCTTTTCCAGGCAATGGAACTTTTTCCATGTATAAACCGAAAGCCAATCTAACAAATCTATTTAACATGCGCAGTGTCTGGTTTTGGATACAGAAACCATAAAACATCATTGAGATACAAATTACTTCTGCACACACAAAAAAAAAAAAAAAGAGGAAAAAAATCAACACGATACTCACAGATATAGTAATATTCTCTGCCTGGCCGAAATTCGAATCCCAGTGAGAACGGTGTGAAAAGCTGAAACTTCTCGGAGAACTTCAGCGGCCCGTTGGGCGAGTTAGGCCGGTTGCACTCCCAGCGTTTGAAACCTTTCGCCGTGTGGTCGCAAGAGCTGTAGCCGTCATAGTTGACCATGTAGAGGACGTAGCGCTCCGCTCTCTCCTCAGGGACCGTGTCCATGTAGTGGGGACAGTATACGTCCAAATAATCGTTAATGCATACATCAATGTGGTAGTCTCCTCGGTAGAACCTGTTGCAAAAAAGAAAGGCCGCAGTGAGTATATATGATATGAAATATTAGCCATTCAGTGACTCTCATTTGTATGTTTTACGAGCCATCGAACCCCTACTTCAGAAAGGCCACTTCTGGGGGAAGCCACTTATTTGAGAGCAATTACCGCAAATGTGAAAGCATGTAAATCATCCAATCTGAGTCTGCTAGAGCTCGCTGAGGATCACAAGGAAAATTCATAATCCTGTCGTTGACGTGGATGCTTTAAATACGCCTGAAAGAATGAGTTTTCCATGGGCGAGAGATGACAGCTTGAAATATGGCACTCTGAGGAATGCTTCAGCAGAAAAAATGTGCATCTCTCGTGCCAAAACGGCCAACTATTCCTTGTTTGTTGTAAATCGAGATGACCTCCAGAGGGTCTAACCAAATATGAATGTCAATGGAATGTGCACGACTTCATTTCGACAAGGAAGGGATTTAAAAAACATAGGCTCCCATAGGCGCCATAGTGACGATGGATATGCTCAGGTCAGCTATGTTTTGAGTCGCAGCAAAAAATATTATATTTAAACCAAAACTGAGCGAACATGACTCGGCGTATACATCAAGGATGCTCAGGATCCGGTGGGAATTTTTAGGGTGTAAGCTAGTGGACACTCAGTAGGAACCCTGGGGAGAGCCAGATGAGCTTCCAGGCTAATGTGAGGTTAGCACTGTGATCCTGCTGTGGACAGAAGCACAGCTGGGTGCACGCTGACACAAAGATTTCCACTCATTACAGACAATAAAAGACTATTGAGAGCAGATGGAGCTAGAGACCTATCAGATTATCATTATGTGGATTTCAAACGCACTGCTGGAATACTTAGTTTCCCTGTAGGTTTGGCGGGCTTGGCTCTGGTTTGAGTGCGGGTGTATGTGTGTGGATGGGTGTGTGGAGGTGTATAGATGCTGCTCAAAATCTGCAAACACTTTAGGGCTATTTTGAACAACTATTGTTTACAACTCTTGGGAGCGACATCATTTGAATGGAAAGCAAAATCTCAGCTGTCGAAAACATACTTCCTGAGCGATCGCACAGTCCAAATGTTTCCAGCTCAAAATCTGGCATTTGAAAGTGTGTAACGTGCAAACATGTCTTTTTACTTTGTCATTGGGTACTGGCAAAAACAAAGCTATTTCCTGATTAAATTTATTGGCTTCCTGTCATCTTTTAAAGTGGAATGATTCAATCTAGTGCTGACAAAATCAACAGGGTTACACCGTTTCCTAAAACTGGTGTCCAGAGCATAGGATCATGGAAACATTAGAAAACAAGAAACACACATTTATTAATAAGGTTAATAAACTAGCATTTATTAATATAGGTTAATTTTAATTTTACATATACTAGCAAATATTCATAATTTCAGGGTATGCATGACCATTTGAGATTTATGAGATTTATTGTTTTTGACAAAAGCCCCTTACAAAAATAACTGTTTTCTATTTTACAATATTATAAAATGTCATTTATTCCTGTGATGGCAAATTTGAATTTTCAGTGGCCAGTCCTCTTGTCTTTAATGTCACATGATCCTTCAATAATATGCATGTTTGGTGCCTAAGACATTACTTATTTTTACTAGTGTTGAAAACAGTTGTGCTGTTTAATATTTTTGTTGAAACAATGATACATTTTTGAAGGATTCTTTGATGAATAGAAACTAGAAATTTCAAAAGAACAGTTTTTTTGAAATACTTATCTTTTGTAACATTACAAATGTAATTTATGATCAATTAAATACATCCTAGCTGCAATATTCCAGACCTTTGGACTGCAGTGTAATATTATATTATTTAAAGTATTATGAACAAACATGATTTGACAATGAACAACATAAACAGCATATTTATAATTCAACATTATCTGCTGTCACATTGTTCTTTTTTGTTAGTTCATCATACCTACAGTAATGCATTAACTATTGTTAACAAATTGGCCCTTACTGTATAGTGTTACCCTTTTTTCATTTATTATCTTAAACTAATCTCTAAAGTAGTCACAGAATAGTCATGGCTCTATCAAAATAAAGGTCAAAGGTTCATTTCATGTGAATGCGTGAACTGATAAAAAAAAGTAAATCTTCAATGCAATGCAAGTTACTTTGGATAAAAGCACCTGCCAGACACATAAATACACGGTGAAATGTGGTTTGAGTCAAGGCAAATGCCCTTTCACCTGTCTATCATGTGAAATATCTTTGCTAGAGGATACTAAATACCTATTTCCCCTGGGTCACAAAGTTAGAGGACCAGACAACGACATATTAGCTCTCTGGACAACAACACCTAAAGGCAACAGAGTGCTTTTCTATGTCCCTGTCAGAAAGATCAATAAGGGAGGATTGAGACACATCGTGTCACTTTATAATATTCTTACGTGGCCTCTAAATCAAATGCCACCTCAGCAATTCATTTTCAATGTGTATCAGATGAGCTCCAGTGGGTTATAAAGAGATTTGAACCCATTAAACCGAATAACAGACAAACAGCTCATCAATGTTGGGCTTTCTTTCATCCACTTGAAGAGCGATGGGCCAGCTGGTCAATAAACCACACAATGCTGTGCCAATTCATCATTTGGATTAAAAAAGAAGCTCATTAGCTATTTCTATCAAGGCTACTAACACAAACATGGCACATGGCTGCATCAGAACAAGTCCTACAACAAAAACCTCCCATAACGATAATCCTCCTATTCAGTCGATTCTCTCCATCGCTCTTTCTCTACGTGTTCAAATAGAGGGTTATGGGTGATGACCGGGGCAGACCAGAGTCTAAAGAAAGGCAGGACACCGGGAGGCAATGGGCTCATGGAGTTCATGATTAAAGTTGGTTCATCCCAAGGTCAGACTCCTCAGACTTAACAATGGAATGAAAAATGAAGGAGGCTCTTCACTCAAGAATTTCCAACAGAAGCCAATTAAATCAAAAGAACTCGGAGGAGCTGGCATTGATTTTCCAAAGAATGGAAGAAATGGGCAAAAATATCAAGCTGACATAGATAATCCTCTGGACAAAACAGCATTATTGTTATTAATGGGAGAACTCACCAAAATGACAATTCAACTGCTCCTAAATTTCAAACCTCTTCTATGGAAGAGTTGTTGTCGATTTTGTTTTGGACCCTATCGACTTTCATTGTATGGACAAAAACATTCTTCAAAATATCTTCTTTTGTGCTTAGAAAAAAGAAAGTCATACAGGTTTGGAACGACATGAGGGTGAGTAATTTGGGTGTGAACTATCCCTTTAAGCGCACCTCCTTACAACGTCCCATAGAGGGCACTCTTGAGGCAATGACTGACGTGACTCCCTTGGGTGTAGGTCAGCTAAGCTTCGAGCCCTCCAGGCCTTTCACAGTGGCACAGATGGAGGATCTCCTCCTCAGGTTACAGCTCTCGGGCCAGCCGTGGAGCAGTTTTCCTGTCATTCAGTGGGGAGGCAACGGTACATCTCCCAACGCCTCAGATATCACTCATTCACCCCTTCCAAAAGAATGTCTGCCCAGAAGCATTAACATCACAGACAAACAATGGCCTGCCAGGACTTCAAGCTGTGCTGGCTTGGCAAATGCCTCAAAAGACAGATGAATTTGAAGGAGGGGAGAAAAAATGCGTATAAGAGCCGGGTTTCCCATGGAAAACACTCCGTGTGAGATTCTCTTGAAGAGACAAGATATATGGCTCGCTACATTAAAAACATATTGGTGTTTGTGGGAGGCATGTCTATATTTCATAAACACTGGCAAAGGACATTTAACAATAGTTTAGAGAAAAAAGGCTAGGTATTTGTGCACAGATGTGTGGATAGCAAGCGAACATAAGTGAGTGAGAACGGGACTGTCGGTCTTGGATGAGATAGCTACTTGTCTAACATGTATGATATGTGAAAAGTATTCGCTATATCACAGGTTAATCGTCCCACTCTCATGTCATTCTGATTAGTGGAGTGCCATATGGTATATGTCACTCATCAAACAATGAATATCCTATGGTTAATCCTATGGGCTGATAAACACACACAAACAAATGTTTAGAAACAGTTTCTCTCAATTCAGATTGGTTCAGATTTTGATTAATTTAGATCGAGTTCTGATTTCTTTTGTAATATCAGTTTGGTTACATGAAAAAAACTTTTTTGGGGAATCAGGCTATACTGGTTAAAAAAAGTGTAAATGCTACAATTCTGTGATCATTTACTCACCCTCATGTCATTCGAAACCTTCTACAGAACAGAAAAGAGTTATCTGTTCTATCTGTTCTACAGAAAAAAGCCATACAGGTTTGGAAAGACACAAGGGTGAGTAAATGATCACATAATTTTCGGTTTCAGGTGAACTGTGCCTTTAAAGGTGTATTTTTTCAAAAACGCTTTAGTAAACTGAGTCGGTGCCGAGTACTAAAACAAACTTGTAGCCAAATAGCAGTAAGGGGCGTGTCTACTCATGATGGGGACGAGAGAGCGCTCAGTGCACAGGATGGACATTAGCCGTGCGACGACAGAAAGATAGAGATGGCGAATAAAAAACAAAAGAGGAAAACGTCTGCGGAACAAAAGAAGGCTTACGATAAAGCAAGAAGTAGGACCCGTGTAAATATCGGATCAGCTTTCCAGCGCTGGAGAAAACTCAAGGAGCGGGAAGACCTGCGATCGGACGCTGTTAAAACACACAGTACTACCACAACACATTCGACCTGTATCACCATATAACACACATTGCTTTCACTTATTGATGACATCATACCTTCGGGCCAGCTGGCACAGCAGATATCGCAATAATCCTTGCGTGGTTTGTGTACGTATGTGTGGGGCGGAGCTATCAAAAAAATTTGGGGGGTAGGGGTTGTGTTTGTTTTGGTGATTTGAAATATCAAAATTGGATACCAGGAATCACTTACCCCACCTTTAAGAATCAGTATTGAAACTGATAAAATCAATATTTTTACCCATCCCTAGAAAAGTCTGTATTAATGGCGAAAGGTTGCAAATGGGACACCCTGCAGCCTTCTGAACTTCACAGACGAGTGCAAGCAGACGTACTTCTAAATAACATACTTGTTTAGACTGAAAACCTCATTATCCTGAGTGGATCCTTTTTACTGCTGCAACTGAACATTGAGTAGATGCTTTACAGATCTCAAATAACTAGATTGACATGAGTGCTTGGCACCAAATATACTCTAGTGGCTTTAATGCAACAGTGAGACCACGTGAGGTCAGGACTAGAGTCAGAGGTCATGGTTCACCCATTATTAATGAAGGCAGGCCTCCATATTCAAAAGAGAAGGAATAGAATGACGGCACTGACCCTGGGGTCGTTCATCTAGTGAGTTTATAACATGAAATTTATACACCGAACAGACAAATGCGAAGAAGAACAAATTATTTGTTGAGGAAAAACAAACAAGCAACAGCTCAGCAGCACAAGAGACTGAGAGGAAAGGGTAAGAGTCAGACTACGGACATATAAGCAAACATGAACCTGCCTCCCACAGCAGGCTGGAGATCTGACCTCTCCCAGAGGGGCCATTGCGCACCCGGGTCATTTTACAGTGCCTTGGGCAAAGCTGCTCTGCACCCGATCAAGACAATATTGAATCAATTAAAAGTAGAGGAGCAGCAGTTAGCAAGCCACAAAGTCTGGCTTCAATCAGCAGCTCTTGCTAATTGTCCACAATGCTCTCCCACTGATTTACGGGTGACTTAAAATAGTCCAGAGCACAACACATTTTGTTTATATCCTATTAAAGTCCTGTGTGGGAGTATTACTAAGGGTGTTTTTCCAGAAAGTTAGACTTTCATGTATCATCACGGTGGCATAGCGCTGTGAGACCATACGGGATGAGAGAAAATAGTGGGTGAAGAAGGTATAGCGACTGTCTGGCTTCCCTGGAAAGATGACTAGTAGGCTACAAATAAGGAAGCATTGTATAATTAGGCTAAGTTTCTGATTCAGCCGACACCAATTTATAAAACAAAAGTAAACAATAAAATATAAAAATGAAGAAATTATTATTATCCTGCGATTGCAAAGCTGAATTTTCAGCAGCTGTTATGCCAGTCTTTAGTGTCACATGATCCTTCAGAAATCATTCTAATATGTTAATTTGGTGAGCAAGAAACATTTCCTATTATAATTGTTGAAAACTGTTGTGCTGTGCAATATTTTCATAGCAAATATTTTTGTGATCCATTTTTTTTATGAATCTTTGATGAATTGAAAGTTTGAAAGAACAGCGTTATTTGAAATAAAAACCCTTTTTGTACCATTATAAATGTCTTTACTGTGACTTTAATGTATCCTTGCTGAATAAACATACCAATTTCTTAAAAAAAATAATTTAAAAAAATCCAGACTTTTTAACAGTAGTCTATATACATATTACACCTACAAAACACCCTAATGAAAATATAGATTAAAATTTTATATGATAAAATATTAACTATAAAATATAACTATATTTTAAATTACAAAAACATTCTCGTTTAAAATGTAACAAATTTTGGTCACACTTTATTTTAAGGTCCAATTCTCCCTAGAGACTAACTATTAACTATGACTTTTGCCTTTTCGCTGCTTATTAATAGACAGTAAGGTAGTTGTTAAGTTTAAGTATTGGGTAGGAATAGAAGAGCTAAAATATGGTGAGGCAGAATAAGACATTAATATGTGTTTTTTAAATATACTAATAAACAGCCAATATGCTAGTAATATGCACACTAATAAACAACTACTTAATAGTGAGAATTGGTCCTTAAAATAAAGTGTTTACCAATGTTTATATAGAATATGTCAATATAACTTTTTTCTATAAAATGTATATTATTATTTTTATATTTTTTAAACTGGTTGACCAAGGAAGCTGGGTAAGCAGCCTGGTGGAGACAGAAGCACATCAGCATCACATGATGAGGACCACCAGCATCTAAAACACAACATACACTGACCAACTATGCTGTTTTTATATTAGGTTTGGAGGGAGAGAGCGTGAGGGTGGCCTAGAGGCTGGCATGGAAGCGTTTTTACCTTCAACAAACGCAGCAGCGCCAGAAAAAACAGCACATGTAACATAATGTAACATCTAAACATAGAGTCCCCTCAGAGTGCCAAGCATGCCGTGCACAGGCCCCCCACACCTGGTGCTCTCAATCTTCCCCATCCAGCCCAGTTCGTCAGAACCCTCAGCGGCCCTGTCAGAGCCTCCTCCATCAGCCAACACACCCTGCAGGGCCGAGAGCCAACAAACAGCCACACACACATACACAGAGAGGAGACAGAAAACTTGGGAGTATAACTGCCATGCAGCCATGATATTTCAGCAGAATGTTTTAAAATCTTTACACATGACTACAAAAGAGAATGTAAATTTGAAATACATTTAAAAGTAACATTTCCTGCTTCTAAAATCTATCTGCATAGTCCAGGACATCTCTAAACAAACAATACCATGGTATTACTGATATCATCAGTGTAATAAATTTTTTAAAATAATAATAATAATAATACTGCCACAGAAATGGCATTGCATGTACCATATGTCACACCAATGGTATTGACTAGAAATGGTCTCATTGCTTTGGACGAGAAACACCTCCAGACCTCATTTGAATTCGCCTCATATGGACCGGGAAGGATTAGCTCACTGATGCACCACATATTGTGTTGTACGGACAGCATCGGCAAATAGCATTCTGGGAAGGAACCCTTCTGGAAAGTTCATTTTCCCTCCGCTGAGGCAGTCTGGGTATGGGCAGCCCCAGTCCATATAATCAGCAGGATTTATAATCTGATGACAGGTGATTCAAGTAAAAAAAGAACACCTTTCCATAAATCAGTGTGGGGTGTTCCTGCCTCAGTCTCAACAGAAGATGAAGAGACGGAACCGTCACACAGAAGTTTCTTATCTCCACGATTGAGCTAATAAACAGTGAGTTGAGTATATATTGCTCTGTGGCAAGATGTTCCCTGTGTGACTGATCTTATGTTTTTAGTGGAGGGAGCGCTTTCCTTTCATTCCTGATGCTTCCTCTGCTATCTGCATTCAAGAGCCAAGGGCTCCAAGTTCAACAAGTCCTCATGAGGGATATATTTATTATGCGCTGTGGTTGTGTGATTGACATCATAACATAACATCCTGGATTATGAAGTGGAATATGATGGAATATGGAATGCTGCGGTACTCTTTGAAGTTATGAATTAGAGGCTGCCATGCAATGGTAGCCAATCCGTGGCAGAGATATATTTTTGTTGAACAAATTCAAGTGATATTTGGCAAAGGTGACATTGTCCTGCTAAATTCTCTGAATGTATGTAGAGGTTCATTGGCCTTCTGAATGTTAATTTTGAGGTCAAGTTGAACATAACTCAGGGCAGATGTCAAATTTAATGGAAATGGAGCTATGAAAAATGTAAATCTAGCCCGTTTGATAGATTGTACATTGGTGTTAATATAATATAATATAATATAATATAATATAATATAATATAATATAATATAATATAATATAATATAATATAATATAATATAATATAATATAATATTATATTTTGTGTTTTTGTTGATATGTTGGCTAAGGGGATAAATAAAAAGTATTACTACTAGTACTATAATATAAAAACACAATAATATAAAATGTAAAATTAAATATCTATAAATAAATTAATATAGTATTAAATCAATAATATAACATTAAAAATTCAATATAATATAATATAATATAATACATCAAATATAATTAAATTGTAAATAAAATGAAAATAAAATACTAAAATTGACTTTTTTCAAGGGAATTTAAAAATTAAAAGATTAATAAAATAAAAATAAATAAAAACATACATAAGAGTATATATATGTGTGTGTGTGTGTGTGTGTGTGTGTGTGTGTGTGTGTGTGTGTGTGTGTGTGTGTGTGTGTGTGTGTGTGTGTGTGTGTGTGTGTGTGTGTGTGTGTGTGTGTGTGTGTGTGTGTGTGTGAACCTTTTTGGGATAAAAATAAGTATGTAAAAGTATGTAAATTAGGACAAGTGACTTTAACTCACAGCTTCGTTTGCATTCCCATCAAATTAAATATGGCGTCAACCCCGACTAATGTCCTCTGTCAATATCATAATCCATATTTGTGTCTTCAGTGGTCTGTCTGGGCCTGCTAAAGTGATTAGCATCCCAGAACAGTGCCGGATTTAATCTGTGGTCTCATGTACGTGTCCATGGTATGTGGTAGTTACCTTGCTATTGTTAGACAGCTAAGGCCTCCACTGTTGTCACTTTAACAGATTGATGGAGTGGCCTTGGCCCTCACAGAGCATAAGGGGGCCACAGAGAGAGGCCAGGAGAGGAGGTGGCAAAGCAGTGTATTAATACACAACCTCTGTGAATGACAGGCATGTTCATCCCCACATGGAAACAGACAGATGACTGTATTACAGCTTTTGCCTGTACGCAAGGCCCCCTTAACCATACATAATAAAGACATATTGTGCTACAATGAATAAAACAGGTTTTACAATTGCTCTATTATTAACAATTGGCGAGCAAGATCATATGCAATGGGGGAGCTGTTTATAATGTGTTTCTAAGAAAAGCATGGGCATCAGATTTTGTGTTGGTTCAATGTCAGCACAAGCTATTTAGTGATGTATGGAGAGATAGCAACTTGGCCTCGCTCTGCAAACCGCAGCATCCAGACCACTGTTTGGAGCATGAAAACAGTGCGAACAGGCATCAGTCAACAGACATTACTGAGTTTTTTTAGTGAGCACTTAACACGCATACAGATGTTCTCAACAGGCTGTTCGCCGAGCGTCTATCAACACAGGAACTCAACACGCAGATCCTTGTTTAGTTGTAGAATGACTCGGAGTGCAATTTCGCTGGCGTGATATGTTGGTTTTTAGGTTTTAAGCTAGCACACTAAAGCCTTTGAACAACATTTGATGAATACGCATGGTCCTTAAGGTGTTATAATGGAAAAATTCTTGTTTGTTCCGCAGGCGTTAGCTTTCTACTAAATCATGGGTGAATTTTTCTTTCAACAGGTATAGAGAGCAGACCGTTGGGCAATTTCTGCAGACCTTGAGTTAACAAGACAAAGGCTCTCCCAGTTTATTTACCCTTCAGAGAAATTACTTTCCGCCCCAGAAGGAGAAGCGATCACTCACAGTCAGCATATTGAAGGGAGGGTGAAGTTTACAGATGGGTGGTAAGTGGGATTTACCTGTATGTGTGTATGTGTGTTTGACTTGGCGCATGGTACGCACAAAGGCAGGTATGGGTTGCATTCTGAGCAAGTGTGAAAGGTACAGGGCTTATTTGAGAAACAGGTCTTGGGAAGCCGCCCTGCGCAGTATTGATGGACTCAGTGAAAGATCTTAAGCAGTGCTGTCAAAGGCAGACCAATGATGTGGCTTTTTTCCTGCAGCAGGTAAAACAGAGCTAATCCTCTTTTCTCTCCAAACTAATTGAAAGCAGGTCAGCATTAACAAGAGATTTGACACTATACTACACCTTCAGATGGAGGACAGACGCCAGGATTTATAAAAAGAAAAAGGAGAGGTCAAAGAGGGACATAAAGCATGGGAAAATAAGTCCTCAACACAATCAGTGACTTTTGTGTCCCTCATCTATCTATCTTCGTGTATATATATATATATATATATATATATATATATATATATACTGTATATATATATGCATGTATATATATGTATAGTGAACAACTGACAATTGACAAGTGGATATTTATAGAAATACCTATGAATAAAATTATAACTCTTATAACTATAACTCATAAAAATTATGACTCAAATTTCTCTAGATATAATGTGGAACACTGGAAAACATTTCTAAAATCTGCAGTAAGAACCTAAGATCTAGCAATCCAAACATTCATTGAGCTTTCTCACCCACACGGGGGAAAGCACACAAAGACACACGCATTCGCACACTCGTGCTGGTCCTCCTGCATTGAGCGCAGAATCCCAGCATTCCTATGTGCCTGCTGGCTCTTGTCCCTCTACACTTGTCACACTGAAATTCACCCACTCGAATGTTTTAAAGTCTTCTGAAGAGACTCTTGCAGGACTGTTAGCATGGGGGAAGTGTCAGGTGACAAAGCTGGGCTTAAAGACTCACAGGGGGCCTCCTGGCCCTCTCCACTTCACTCAGTCCTCCACACAATGGCTAATTGGAGAGATCTACGGGGTTCAAAGATCCAGGGTTTAATCAGTATTTAGCACCATCTGGCTACGCAAACTCTTCCTCCATCCTCCACATCCCTGAATTTTAGACTTCCTGCTCAGGTTTTGGACCTTCATGCCTTTCAAAATAAAGCTTGGCAACAAGAAGACGACGCAGCTGTAAAACCTGAATGTTTTATTTATTCCTAAAGTGCATTTGGTGGGAAACTTAGTCTTAAGTCTCAAGTTTTTTAAATGCCAAACAGATGTAAGGCACATTAAGGGACGTAAAAAGTTCTACTCTTATTTTTATTTTCAAGCTACATAAATTCCCATGCCAAAGGATCCAGTTACATATGCCAGTGACCAGACCCCATACAGAGTCCGTACTGCCAAGTCTCTCACTCACTTTCTCTTCATGTCTTCTGAAGATGCTGTCAGTGCCTAATGAGCATCGGTGTGCTGTGTGGAGGCTTATATGTGGGTTCCCAGGTCTTTCTTATTTGCAGTCACTCCTGCTGAGCCATTTAACACCATTTCGACCAAACATGTCAACCAGCAGACAAACACACCTCTTACTGAGGACAAACGCCACATGTTTAGCTATTTTCCTCAAATCTGAATGTAAACAGATGGAATGAAAAGAGGTTTAGTGAATTCCAGTTCTGTGAACGGCTTGGAAATGCCAACATATGTTCAAAATGACAGCAGCCTGAAAGAAACACCCTAGCATGCATAGAAAGAGCTTATACTCTTTTTAGTCACTCTTACACTTTTTCTGAGTCTATACTTATCGCTCAACAGTTAGAGATAAATGGCTCTTTCTTTGTGCAGATTTAAAGGCTTAAAGGACTGTTTACACTGTAAAGTCAACCAAAAACAACGTACCAGCAGGTAAAAACGGGTGAGAACACCACATGTGAGGCTCCAAACTGAACTAAAATAGGAGAGAATGCCGTAGACTCCTAGCTTTAAAGGAAATCCCGGTGCATGTTGTTAGACATTGTTTAGAGTAAACATAATCATCTCCATTTCACAGCACTATCATCTTCCTCATCTAAGAGGATTTGAAATACGAGACCGGGAAGTCGGCTAAGGCACCTCTATGCTGCCAATGTTTTTCACTGCCTCACAAATGAGTGTCAGGCAGCTTTCCAAACACAAACACATTCCCCAGCACGTCCCTGCCTCCATTCACGCCTAATAAGCCGTGTTCCACACATACGCTCTTAAGTTAACAGGAATCGATGCCATGGAAAAGTCTTAACCGAGCCTGAGTTGTCAGACCAGGCCAGAGGGATGAGCTCAACTAGTGTGAGCCGAGAGTTTATAGAGCTAGAAAGCGATCATTTTATCAATGGCCAACGCAGTGCCTCATGGGACCAGACTCCAGATGGAGAAGAGGAAGCCTCTTTTTGCTCACGGGTGTGGCAGAACAATACAGCACTGTTCCAGGTGTGAAGGTTTCCTAAACCAACTGATCTGATGCCACATTGCTGCCGGCAAAAAATGAGGAAGTGAAGTGTGCCAGTGACGCTGGTGCTGTAAGTTTGAGGATGATATGTCAGTGTAATTCAGCGTGCAAGTTTGTGACATGCATGGCTCAGAATTTCCCGTAATTTAAACTCTAGGAGTGACCTCGAATGAACGTTATATGATGAATGAAGGTATGCGAGGGTGCGAGAGGTCAAAAGAATGAAAAAGCACAATAGCATTCATTTATCTGCATGAATCATGCACAGGCAGTTTCACTGTGCCATACTGTGAAAATCAGATGCTACAGAGACCTGAAAGCTTAGTTTGCAGTTTTGCGCAAAATGAAAATTACTTACTTATGTCATTCCAAACCTGTGTGGTTTTTTTATTGCAATACCACAGGAGATGTTTAGCATAATGTCCTGTGATGTACCATGATTGATTGTTCGAACCAACCCAAGCACAAAAACTATATTGGAGTGAAACATTTTGACGTAGTGACGTAAAGTCAGCATGTAATTTACTTTTGCCGTTTTTTGCCTTTATTGTTATATGAAAGTGTAGATGAGACAGGAAGAAAAGTGGGGGCGGGATTGGGAAAGGTCATTGAGCTGGGATTTGAACTCGGGACATCCATAGCGCAACAGCACATCATGTCAACAAGCTACCCACAAGGCTATCGGCAGACCTCATTGCAATTTTTATTCAAAATGTCAAACCTCAAATTTCTGATGAAATTACAGACTTCTCTCTGTTGACATATACCTGACCCATCACCTTATAATTAACTGCAAACTTGCATTAAAACCTCATCCAATAAACAACTGATGAATTGAACCTACTTTTTTTTTTTCGATAAAACAGCTACACACACTGCGTCATTGTCTTGTATGATGACTTGTATCTTATATGACTAGTGGCAACCAATGTCAAGGTGAAATACTGCCACCTACTGTGCTGGAGTCTAAACCAAACTCTGTTTCATTATACAGAAAAGAGTTTGGACATTTTGCATAACATCTCATTTCTCAAAACTCCATTTGAAACAACGTGAAAACTGGATTTTTTTTTTTTTTAAATAAACTATTCCATGCAAAAACTGCAGCTAGGGCCCCAAACACCAACTCCTTCTGGAGAGGACTTCAAGTCATCCATGACAGGTGAACACAAACAGACATTGTCAGTGACACATGAAAAGGAGATACACATATCTGCATTTTGGCTAGCACACCCTCATTAGCAGACCTGCAAATGTGTTGCAGCCTCCGCAACATTGAGGACTGACCCCTATGTTTATCTTTGGAATGTGGGAATTTAATCTGTGGCCCAGGAGACGACCCTCTGTGTTGACAGTTTGTCTCTTCAGATGGACACCTTGGGCTGGTGGGAATGCAGAAGGCACCGATGAGCCCTGATTATGGTTCGGCTCAAAGTCTCATCTCTCCACACCTCCAACCCTGACCTAAGCGGATAAGAACTTTTCGTGGCCCCTCCACAGGCCAGAAGGAGGGCAGCTGGCCCAACAGTTGCTCTAATGCTGGTCCTTAGGGATCCATCTTTAAATTCTGCAGCTCAATTTAAGTAAAAGTTACCTGATATTAAAATCTGAGAAAAAAAAAAAGATCTATTAAAGTGAGCACAGAGGGTAAAATAGCAGTGCAGATGAATTCACAAACCACAATATAGCAAATAAGCTCCAATTTCTACAAGACACAAACCCAAATAAAACAACGATATGCTTTCAAAGGGAGAGGACTGAATTTTTATAAGGAATTCCGCAGAGCTATAAAAATATATTGAATGAATCAATTTCACATGAAACAAACAAGCACAAACAGAAAACAACTTCAGACAGCGGCGTTAAATGGGCGCCTTTAATAAAAGACACGCCAGACCTTTGGTTTCTGACAGATGGAGCATCAATCCCAAAGGATGGTATATGCGCTTCTTTCTTCAACCTCTATAATCCTGAAACAAAACAGCTGACTACTGACACAAGGCATAGACCCTCTTTCAGGGCTATCTGTTATCTCCTGAGAAGTGAGGACTGATGGACAGAGACTGTACGCCATGTACTCATGATTCTTATTCACACAGTCTCTCTCAGTCTGTCTAAAAATCATGTCCAGAGGGGAGCTCAGTGGACCTATTTGATGAATGAGTCCTGAAAGACTTGTTTTTTTTCTCCCACACACTCCCACATTTACCCTCCCACTGTTCCTCTCTCTCTTCCTTTCTCACCAGTAACGCGCTAATGGCCGCACCGCTTGCCGGCGCACGGTGGCTACCCATCAATAACTCCCACATCACACAGGTTCAGAGAGGGGAGCCAGATGAGCCTCCGGCAGGTGCACATCTGCTTTCTGAGTCTCTGTGTCCCGGTTGGCGTTCCGGAGAGCTTGGCATGGCTAATGCATGTTGTTGGGCTTGGGCTTGTTAGCGTGCGGCCATGGGCTGCTTATTTATTACAGGGCTTGCACGTGTTTTTACTGAACGGAGTTAACACACCGCAGATGTCGTCTAACAGCAAAAATGTTTGCGTGCTGTTTTGCTAAACAGGGAAAGTTCTACCTGCAAGGGACAAGATGGGTTAATCTAAAAAAATTGAGATTCTAAACTAATCTTGTTTTAAAAATGTTTAGATATTTTTAACTGGACAACAAGGCAAAATTATTAAGAAAATTAGATTAAGAAAATTATTTTTGCTAACATGTTACAATAGTGACATTAATGCGTTGTGACACACACTATTTATGTATTAGCAGTACTTTTTACAGTAATTATTCAATTTAATTGATTTTACTTTATATTTATAACAACATTTGCCATATTTGTTAATTGTTGGTTCCTAACGCATTTATCTATGTTGTAATATTTTTACGTATATATATGTATGTGTGTGTGTGTGTGTGTGTGTGTGTGTGTGTGTAGAAAATGACACTATCTAAGACTAATAAATGCTGTAAAAATATTGTTTGTTGTAAATGTAGCTATTGCATTAATGTTTACATTAAAAACCTTATTGAAAATTGTTACAATTTTTTTAATGACATGATACTTACAAAATATACACAAGCTTTTATTGTTGTGCTTCTAGTGTGAATATTATTTAAGCAATTATATAACAACAGAGTATACTGGCCATGAAGGAAGGGGCTTCCTCTTACCTAAGCAGGAGATTCCACAAGTCATCCGAAACAGAGAAACATAGAGAGACAAAGAGAAAAAGAAAGGCAAATAGTTAGTTTAACAGGTTATGCTTTTGCATTCGATTTCCATTTTAATTTCTAGCATGGGGAAATGCAGCTGTTAAATAGCTCTGCTGTTTCACTGAAATTATACAGCAAGCTCATTTATGAATTCTATTGGTATAACAACGTGGTCGTCTGTATATCAGTCATTTGCTTGAAAAAAATAAATAAATAAAAGGGCATAGCAGAAAATACCTTATAAAACACTGACCCACAAATTAACGACACTGCTCTGTATGCTCTCGTAACTTCAACGGCCCATTACAGTCGGAGCACCATTGAGAATGGCGTTAAATTGTAGGGAGCTGGGAATTCACGCAGGAACCAACTTCTCGCTCTACCTCAATGCGTGGGTGAAAATCCCTTTCCTGTCTCACACAAAGGATCACCCTGTGACCCTATGGCACTTCATCCAGAGTGGATAGTTATGACTCTGTGTCCATTACCTAAATGGAGAGCACTTGAGCAGTATTGATCAGGGGCCTCTTTTCACTCAACACACCATCCTGACATTGCACAGTCCTATGTAATAATCCATGGGGTCAAGACTAATAAATCTGAATCATAAATGTTCTGTCTATGACAAAGATAACAAGCCAGTCCACAGACAATGGATTATGGACTTTTAGAGTCTCTCCTGAATTGTCTCTGCACACTTGATGATTAAATGCTAAATTTAAGGATGTCACTGCTGAGGGACGCCACAATCTTCTGATGACCGGAATGCATGAGTGCATTCTGTAATCACTCCACTCCAACACCATTCCAATCAATTTTTTTCCCTTTCAAACTTTTTGCTCTTTTCATAAAATTCATATATATTTTAACAAATATTATTTTGTATTACTGTTCTATTAAATATTATAAATATTAAAAAAATTCTCAATTCTCCAAAACATATCCTATATGTTATAATATAGTATTTTTTGAAGAAATTTCTCTCCCTCTTTCTCTCTCTCTCTCTATATACATATACATACACATACATTACATGCACTTGTTTTTATATATATATAAAATTGGATATTTTGGCTAATGTAATATTTATAATATTTAATAAAATTTTAATTTCTTTTATTTTAAAGCATTTATTATAATTTCAAGAACACCATTCTTCTCTCCGCTTCCAGTCTGTAACAGTCACATATTTTGCTGATGACCAAATAGGTTGTTTTTAGTGATTCATATTGTCCCACAAAGTGCAGTTTTCCATGATGAGCCCTTCAAATAAGCAGTCTAATGTAGTGTAGGAGAGAATAACGTAGTCACGTGCGTATGGCAAGGAGGTGTTACGAGTTACAGTGCTGTTGGACAAGTAGCTCAAAGGCAATTTTCTATTGAAAAAGAGATCTACAGCACTAATAAATCACACCCTGCAGAATCTGCACCCACACCGATGTGCTTGAGTGTGGAAATCAAAATGTGTGTAAAAACTCAACCTTTAAAAAAAAAAAAAACTCCCTCCCTCCCTTTTTTTTCTCCTAACTGTGTAGAACATCCTCCGTCCTTATTTGCCCTCATTCTGCCCAGATTTCTGAAATGAAAAGTCTGAAAAGTCTCAACGTTGGCAAAATTAGCTGGCAACGCTCAAGGTTTTTAAAGCACATCTCTGTGATATACGGCTTTATTTGTGAGTATTGCACAGATCTAAGATAATAAGGAAGCATCTGATCCAGGTGCTTTGTGATAATAGGAGGGGAAGAGCATAAAAAAAAGAGTCGTATTCCTCCACCGTTATGACCAGATAACCGTACACACAGCTCTTTCATCAAAAGCACATGGGGCATCACAGAGGATATGGGGCTTTTTTTCATCCAGACAACAATAGTTAAGCTACACAATGCATTTAAATCGCCTTTATGGGATTATTATGGATGTCTGAGTTGCAAAATGAGAGTGGGAGCACAGACAGACACACACTCCGGCACAAACAAAACACAAAGCCATGATCCTATCGCTAAACGCCGCAGACCTTTGCTGGAACTTAAATGACACCACATGACTCGCCAGCGAGCGTCATGGTTCATCCAGTTTCTGTGCATAAGGCTGAGGAGGGTTGAGCAAACAGTGCCAGGCTCCGCCCCTCACCTAAGGCAATGCTGGCAAAGGCCTCAGCCATCTGATCCCGATGCCATCAAGCTGTAAATTAGAACTCAAGAGGGCTTTCAGAAGCTGATACAGCATGTAAATAAGACCAAGAGACATAAATGGACAGGAATGCTGATAATGCCTTCGATACCCAAAGTTCTCACCCTGCGGACGATAGCGCAAAATAAAACTAAAAAGAGTCCTGGAAGGACTTTCTTTAAGGAACTAGCGATGTGTTGTACATACTAATTATCTACCCACAAGGCTGGCATGAGAACAACTGTCTGTTCAAAATGATCAAGAGAAGAATAAGTAGTCTGAACCACAACCATGTACCTGATCCTTTTTTTTTTTTTTTTTTTGATCGAGGCTCCGTCTTTCTTCCCTCGACAGAATTGCGAGTGGAAAGACGGTGTGTCTGACATTCACACCGCCAGCGCTGGAGGACAGGACTCTCAATTGTCATGTTATGATGAGTGTCATTTGAGACCCGGTAGATTTCAATAGAGGAAAGGTCAAAGTGTCAGACAGCCCGGTTTCCTGTGACATCACTTCTCAAGAGATAATGAGAGCCGGATGGCTCGGTATGACACTGCATCAGGCTCAATTCGAAACTACTGAACAACTGATCCATATAGAATCCCTCTGTCGCATAAAAACAGCGCTTAGTTGCTTTGCCAGCAAGGCAGGTGATTGTGATAACCCACATTTTACTCCAACACAAACCCATCCAGGTGTTCCGGATTATACGGTATGGCTACCATCCGCAGGGTTTCAGTACCCACAGGTGTGCAAGATGGTTTAAAAACAGCTGAACTCACCTTTCAAAGAATATTGCAGAAGTTACAGGGATAGATCTTGCAAAAATCTAAATTCTGACATCATACACTCGCCCCCAGGTTGTTCCAAACCTGTATGACTTTCTTCTGTGAATCACGAAAGAAGGTATTTCAAAACCTTTTTTTTTTTTTTTTTTAAATGAAAATAAAAGAGCCAATGTTGTTTTGGACCCCATTTACTTTCATTCTTCATTAGCATCTGTGGGGAAAGAACCTTTAACATTCCACAAAAGGTTCTTTATAGTAGAAAAAGGTTCTTTGGATTAATAAAATGTTCTTCAAAATAAGAGTTCTTTTAAGAACTCTTCACTGATAAAGGTTCTTCTTTGGTTGTGAAAACCCCCCTTTGGAACCTTTATTCAAGATTGTATGAACAAAAACAGTAAAAAAAAAATCTTCAGAATCTTCTTTTGTGTTCCGCAGAAGAAAACCATTCAGGTTTGGAACTACATGGGGGTGAGTAAATGACATATTTACGACATAATTTTTGGATGAGCTATCCCTTTAATTCCTTAAATATCAAGAAAACACATTACCGAGACATCACTCAGCAAGCCACGAGCCATTTCGCTGGCTCTGAAGGAGAGAAAGAAGGCCCTTATTTCTGTGTGGGAGTGAGATGGGGGTCCGATAGGGCTGAGTTCTGGACCGAACTCCACCTGTGCCGATGATGAGGTGAGGGTTGAGTTACCGTGACCAGCTTATGCAGACTTCCTCTAAACGCTTTCAGTTCTGACAGATTTAAAGCCGAGGACGGACACACCTCATTCATCCGACCATACACGCACACAGACACGCCATATCTGTACGTATAAAAGAGAAAGAAATGTTTATTTTATTTACAGCTCGTGGAAAAATAGGACCGTCTGAGTGCGAGGCGCAGGAGGTTATCGTCAGGCCAGCGTTAAGGGAAAGCACATGTTTGGCTTTGCTTTAGAGGCTAATGTCAGTTGGATTGAAAAGCTGGGAAAAATCCAGACCGATTCCAGCCAATGGCAGAGCTGCGAGACATTAATAACCGGCATGCAATACTTTTAATGCCCCATCAAATTTTATTAAGCACAGTAGCCATCAAACGCAAAATAGATGCTTTTTTTTTGGTTGGTTACATGCTGTATAAAATAATATAAAATGCTTTTTTTCTGGAGGAGCCCCAATCCTGAGGTCATTCCAGAGCTTTATTTCCAGAAACGGCCAGGAGAGCACATCACCACGGAGACGTCTGCCCTGATGATCCTCACAGCTTCAAAGAGCTCAGTCCCACACATATAAAACCACAGAGGCACAGACATATGAAAGGCGTCTGTGTGGATGTGTGCGTGTGTGTGTCTGCGTAGGTCAGTATTGGCGCGTTTCTGCGTGTGTGTGTGAAATCCTATCAATGTCACAAAGGTCACGCTCGCTCAAGATAACCCGGGGAGATTGGTGTGAGGTGCCAGGTTTTTTTTCTTCTCTTTATTTTGTGATTAGGTGTCACAAGGATTTCTTTGGTGTCACAATGAGGCCTTTTATGTTGTGGGCACCTCCAGGTTTAATAGGCGATTCACTACATTCAGCATGAAATGTAAAGAAAGAAACCGGCCGGCTCACAATACTCGGCGAGACCACAATTGCATGCACGCTGACCCCTTTTTTTAAAACGTGAGGAATTCTATCCTTTTTGTTGTAAAATGTTTGTGTAATTCCCACAGGAAATCTGGGATCGAATGCTCGCGCACAATGAACACAGAAACGTCCATTTAGCGTGTCACTCAGCTTGTGGTAAAGCTTATTCGGGTGAGTTATGTTTAAGGGGAACTTTTAAAGGTTAAAGTCAGCAGCCAGGATCAGTAAAACGAATGGAAAGGCCTAACGAAATAGTCTGTCAAAACAGTGCCTCGCCACAGTTCAACAAATACGTTACCATGTTTACAGTGACCATGACAACAGCAATCACAAAATAAACATGATCACTGATCATGCTTATTTTGTGATTCATGCTCACCCTGAAGTCCCTTTTTCCACTGTGCGTCTAAGAATATTCCCTGTGTGTTTGAAACAAACTGCATTACAGTATTTCTACATATGAGGTCATGCACCACTATTTGACACACTCAAAATGTTTGAATATTAATGTCTGGTATAAGAAAGAATCTATTTGGCCAATATAACTGCATTAACAACATTTTAAAAATTAAACCATTAAACCTAACAGCCATGATAACAATAAACAATTCCTTGTGATTGGTCGCCCTCTGCGCCTGTCCTTCAACCATCATTTTTCAGTAGCAGGGCATTTGAATTAAGTAAAATAGACAACACTGAGACATATGCAGCCAAGAGGGCAACATACATAAAAGAGAGTCTGCAAACAGATCTGAGAGCAGGGCTCTTTAGCAGAGACAGTTTTATAACCTGATTCACTCAGCAAAATACAGCACCATAAAAGAAGCTCTCTGTCCATGCAACGTCATGGCACGATGACAGGCCGTGTTAATCACCGCCGTTATATGCACATCCAGCAGACAATCTGCAGCCACAACTGAAGCCTGGACTGCATAGCTCAATCAGCCTGAGCCCAGCAGACCAGAGCCTGTAAACCACTCTCATTCCCAGAAAATTCTGATGAGGGAAGGAGGTAATATCTTCTCTCTTCATAGCTGCAATGGTATAGGTCTGGTTCTGATCAGAGATAAATGTCTTGGTGAGTGGACTGTGCTGCGCTAGACAGCTCTTTGTGGTTTTAGGGCCTGTATGGGGTCAGTATGGATCATTTTGTTGATAGAGGCCTGACGGATAGATAGACAGACATTAAATAGATAGATAGATAGATAGATAGATAGATAGATAGATAGATAGATAGATAGATAGATAGATAGATAGATAGATAGATAGATAGATAGATAGATAGATAGATAGATAGATTGAATTACTGTTCTGTAAAATTTTTGTTTCTACAATTTAAATTCCATTTCAACTTTCTGTGTAGCGTGGCCTGTTTCATTCAAATTCAAATTGATTATGCCCAAAACTGCCATGTTTTACACAGACTGAAAGTTTGAAATCTTTTGCCTTGTTAGTCAAAACTCTAGATCAGTCGATAAACTGAAAAAAAAATAGATAGGACCAAATGATTTAAGATTCTGACTGTGAATTTCAAAGAGGCAACTTTAAAGGCGAGGCTACCGATTATCACGTGTCTACACCAGCAGACAACCTTCGACTCAGCTTTCATGGGGCGTTTGATTCACGGTGGCCCCCTCACTGGCTAGGGTGAGAAGGAGCACACCATAAAGAGGGGAAAAGTCCTTGTGATGGTGCTGATAGTCACACTCTCGGTGTGTAGTTTCCTCCATCTGTGAGAAACAGCCTGTGCTGCTTGCTCAGCGGGAAAAGACACACAAACACACACACACACACACACACACAAGGGAGGAGCCGCCGTTCTGGCATGAGATTCCAATCACTCCGACTCACATTCTTGTTTATTTGTCCCCATCAGACAATACAAACGGCACACTGAGATATTTATTTACGCAACTAATGGAAGAAAACTCCTAAATTACCAGGTGCTGACATCAATCCAAACTCAAATTTGTATCGTACGACATTATCGAGAACATAAACCAAACAATAGACTTCTGTGAGTCATATGAGAGTTCGGCTCCTGCTTAGATCCTGCTGATGTGCTGAAACCTCCTACTTGTGCCAATGAGAGAGGTGTCAGACACAATTAGACACCTTGCACTGCGCACCACGTGGACCAATGCGCTACTTGTCTCTTCTCATTTACAAAGATTTTGTTCAACAGTTCTTTCATCTGCTTCCACAGACCATCTATTTCAATTGGAAATGAATGCGCTCAGACATAACCAAACAGAATTTAGCGAGAAACAGTCGTCAGTTAGAAGCTAAACAAGGCAGGCACGATTATGGTCTCAGCCACTGAACCAAAACTCTCTAGAGAGGTTGCAGCTTTTGTGCTAGCTACAAACTTCTGTTACATCAAACAGCCAGTAAGTGCTATTTTATAACTAGGCAAGTTAAACCAAATTCTCAAGTAAAGTGGATCATTTGAAACTTGGGCTGTCAACTTTTTACTTTAACTTTGTGCAATTTTTTTTTTAACTCCATGTCAGCACCAAAAAAATCTTCAAGGCAAGAAAAGAACAGCTAAAATTAAATGGCAAACAAGCTCTTAGTGTACTTAAAAAAAAAAACATTACTTGCCATTTCAAACTAGTATTTAAAAGAAATTCTAAAACTTTTTTCCTAAGACTTTTTAAAACACCCATTAAATAACTTTCTGAATAAAGCCTTTCATTTCTTGTGATCATGTATAAAAAAGCTGTTAACTTTATATATTAATTTTGTTATTCAAGAAAAAAAGAAAAAAAAATCTTCATGGCAAGAAGCTTTCTTTTTTTAAAATAATAATAATAATAATAATAATAATAATTAAAATTTTAAAATAATATTTGATGGAATTGCTCAAAAATTTTAACTAAGATGTTTTAAAACATTAATTAAAAACTTTCATTTCCTGTGATTAATTATAAAAAAAGAATTAAAAAGGTTACTTAATTTTGCCCCTTGACTAATTTAACAAATTAATTTTTTCTAGTATTGGAGCAGTTCAAGCTTGAAGTACCAACTTCATGAGTAATTTTGATAAGTCTAGTCAAACTTTTCATCTAAAAGCTTTGAATTATCTTTATTTTTTATTACTGAGTTATTTTTATATATTTTATTTTATTTACATTTTTATTTTAATTCTAATTATATTTTATTATTTTATATTTTTTATATATTTTTCAAATAATTGATATATGTAATTACGTATATGCATATGTTGTGCTGTATATATTTATATGTGTGTGTGATTAACTCATTATCATTTTCAATTAACTGACAGCTGTAGTTCAAACTACTTGGAGGGATCTAATATAATCAACACAATAAATGTACATCACTCACCAATACATATCCACATTTCACTGGTTACTAAAATTTACTAATGTAGCATCCTTTCTCATTTCGCAGAAAAAAATCAATAGAGCAAGACCACACACTCTTTATCAAATCTTGTTTTCTTAAGTGCTATTTATACCTAATGTTTGCGGCAGGTCATAGGTTGCTCATCTGACAGGCCTTGGGAGAGCACAACATATGATTCACATACCAGCACAGATACCAGAGTTACACATATTTTCTTTGAAAACACTGTCCTCACGCCCTGTAAAAATGTTCCTGGGCTTAACGCAGGAATGTGCCCAAGCAGTTTCTCTTTCTCTCTCTCTCTCCGCTAGAATGGGAGTTTTTTTGGCAAACAGACCGATTCAATTAGCACCTGAAAGAAAGTGGGCTCTTCAGTGTAATTATATCATCGGTCTAATTGGAGAATTCTGGGAAGCCTTCTGTTGAAAACAGCCTTCTTCAGCTTCGCCCCGCTCTCTGCGCTGCAGTTCATTTCCAATCGTTTGTTTTGAACACAGAAAACCACAGAGGTTGTTGCTGTGATTACACATTTGATTTGGAATTAAAATGACTCATGGTGTTGGCTTGAACATCATGTGATTTATGCCCATCAATCTTGGTGTGGACAACATTTCCAGGTATTATTCTGCTGGTTTTCCCCCACCCTTACAGAAACTCTTCATTAAAAGCCACAATTAATTTCTAAACATTCATTTTATATATCCTATTCAAAATTGGTTTTCTTTTAGAAAACACAAATGTAATTTGAACTGATTGATTCTATAGATTTTAATTTAAATTCATCACTAATTATTTGTGCTGCCAAAATACCACATTTACTACAGTTATTTTCACTACATTAAAACTGAGGTGAACTGTGGATGTGTGTGTGTGTATGTGTATGTGTGTGTGTGTGTGTATATATATATATATATATATATATATATATATATATATATATATATATATATAAAGAAGTCAGGCGAATATGTAAATTATAATGATTTTATAGTGGTAAATCTGGTACTTTGGCTGAAAGATTTTATTGTCCTGAGGTTAAACACTTTTTTTGCCCTCAATGAGTCTCAGACAGTAAACTTATCCTTGAAACAAAACAAAAAAAGATCCTTGATAAAGCAAATCTCTGTGCCATCAAGGGTTATTTGAGTGCAGCCGCAACCCAACAGAGCTGAATAATGACCTTAATGACTGAACACAAACACACATACACTCTCACAATGAATAAAAACACCATTTTACAATCGGACCAAATGTGCAATTGGCAAATTTGCAGAGGACATTCAGAAGACCAAATCAGAACAAATCCAAATTTCTCTTTTTTTCTTCTGCGAATCATAATTTAGCAGATGTTTGAGAACGGAAAAAAACTTAGAGGTGACTTTGATCTTTACAGCAGGACTTACTTCTTAAAGCACGAGAGTCTGTGAAATGGCCTGAGCGATTACCCTTGGCTGTCTTTTCAAACACTTATCAAACACTTTTATTTGAGAGATAAAACATCCTAAATGCAACATAAACATCTCAGAGTGGTGATTAGCTCAGGCTGGAAGCCCATTGGCTGGAGGTGCTAATGGACTGAAGTAAAGAGAGCGATGGGAAGCCGCAGCCATGCGGTTGTTGACCTTTCTGGCTTCGCCATCAAACTACGTGCCATGAGGTCAGTATAAACCGTATTATTTGGCCTCACAATCACAATTTTCATTGTCTTACTGAGAAAACCATAAACAATTAAACCCACTGAACTCCCACACCGGCTCCAACAAACCTAATTCTGCCGTAATTCTGGCCTACAACAAAGGGGCTGTGAAAAATGAGACTGCAAATGCAACGTTTTCATTTTTCTTCAATGCGATGTGAATGTGATAACATTATGAACTGGCATTTTGTACAAATTATCACATTTCAGCATCATTAAATAACGTTCACACCACAAGTGAAAAACCCAGCGTCCAGGATGTCAGATTAAAAGGGTGCAAATGTGGTAGGACGTGCCGGCCCAGATAAGCAAGACCGCAATGGGCTCTGTCTTCAACAGCACGTCTTCATCCCACGCGCACCAAATGAAATTAGCGCGTCTGTCTGGGCAAAAGCGGAGATTCGCATTAGAATCGCACCGTGCTACACAATCATCTGAAAAGCATCTGGACTGAGTGATTTGCTCAATAGGCTCCGCCGTACCAGCTCCATATGGCGAATTCAATGGCCACCGTGTGATATCGCACCCGGGCAGGGAGTGGGGAGATAGGCAAAATAATCAAATGCAGAAAAGAGAAAACACAAAGTCATTATAAGACATCAGGGATGAGACAGAGGCAGACAGGGATTCATTCCCCCAGTGGGAAGGCTAAAATTGAGAGTGGCTGTGAGCTTGTATCCTAACACCCATATAACACATATTCCTTGCTTTCAAAGGCTGGTATGCATATCGGGATTATTCCTACAAGGGACTTGCCGACAAAAGATATTATCAGTTCAACAGGGTCGCCAGAGGGGATGGAAGTGACATCAGAGTTAAGACGGACAATAAAAAGGGGTGAGAACTCGGTTGAGCCCGGGCTACAGCCCAGCATAAGCCATTTCATCCCCACCGTATCTGATATCAGCCCTTAAGACAGAGTCCGTGAACGTGGCAGACAACTGGCGACGGAGAAAGAGAGGGGAGAAGGGAGTGAATATGAGAGGGCCTGTGAATCCACTAACTTTCTCACTTTCACATCGGAGCAAACTTTAGGTGTCCCGAAGTGCGTATGAATTATATGAAGGCTAATATGAGAACATAACTTATGAATCACTCTCTGATGGCAGGGACCAGTGCTAGCCCAACTATTAAACGTTGTAAATTTGATGGTAGTGGTCATTCTCTCTACTTATGAAATACAGTGGCATGCTTTTAAGGGTGATCGATCTTTAAATGAACTTACTATGCAAATCACCTGAACCTGAAGTGAACTTGAGGCCAATAAGATTGAATATGTTCTGCATTCAGGCCTCTTCTATGCTAATCTGCCTGAAGATACTCAACCCATCAAAACCTTATTGGTTTCCCAAGATCTGCAGAGCCCCTGCTGATGATTCAATTGGTGGGTTCTGGTAACCACTCCCCTCGATTGCTTTGTTCCATGCCCCAGTTTTCAATAGTAAACAGCCACATTAAAACATACTCGTATTAGTGTGCTGTAAATCGTGATTGAGAATTACAAATAAAAACACTGACAAAAAAATGGTTAAATATTAAAACACAACCTTTTTGGTTTAAAAAATGTAGAAATTATAAATGTCAAAAGATAAATTGGTGTGTATGTTATGATAGAATTTACATGAAATAACTGAATTACATTTATGGGAATTTAAAAAAAAAACTGGCTATAGAGAAAATCTGTGGCTGGCAATAACAGTAGCACTTGAACATCCCATGTGTATTGCGTGTCTAGACCTGAACAACTGAACTCCCACATCCATCCACGTCACATCCACATCACATCCACACCAAGTGTCACAAGATACTGAGACTTTTTTTTTCCAAATCAAATACTCATCAGGCCGACAAAACACAAAACAACAAAATCTTTCTGACTTTAAACGCTTCATATTTATAGCAAAGAAAATTCTATTCATTTCTAAAAACCAAAAAAGATGAAAAATCCTTTTTAATAATACAATATTAATCTGTTCATGAAAGCCTGGAATCAAGGTATCATAAATTTGATCACATAAATACTTGACACATAAATCCTTTATCAAAAGATGACATTAAATCTACGTTTAAAAATATATTTATTATATATCAATATATAAATCTTTCATTACATTGTATTTACTATAATTAGTGTAATCCTGTAATTATTAAAACAGTAAATTGCTGCAAATTAGTGTGTGCAGGTTTGAGAACATTAGAAGGTGATGATTTGAAGGATTTTCTTTGTGTCTTTTCAGGGAAGCAAAAATGCCCAGAGGGCCGTAGGTACAGCCATAAAAATGGTTTATTTGTTTCCTGAGCACATTTAGTGCTTATGTTTCCATCGGAAGCCTTTATGGCATCGCAATAACATTTATGTCCAAGACAGATGGTTTCCTTTGAGTTACAATGGGATCGTATTTCTGTTCATGTCTTGTGGTTGCACAAAATTCCTCCTGACAAATTTATCGTTTTTTGGATAAGATTTCTAATTAAGCCTGTAGATGCACGGTTATTAATTTACTGGATGAATGACGGTGGAACATACATTTTTTAAATTTATTGTATAACATGAAAAATCATTTTGAACACTTTCTGTTGGGAAACAGACATATAGGTTTAGAATTTAGCATGTTTAGACATTGGAGAATTATAAGCAACTTTTAAAGCAAAACATAATATATATATATATATATATATATATATATATATATATATATATATATATATATATATAGAAACATGAAATATAAAAAACAAGGTGTTTTTAAAACACATTTAAATGCTAGCAAATACAAATAAGAAAATATTCGTAAGTATGCATTGTGTAAAAGTATTCATATGTATCTTGTAAATTACAGTAAATTTTAATATATGTAGCCATAAAAGCTGCTATTCAAATTCATAATAAATAGCACAACAGCTCTAAACCAACAAAAGCTCCCATCCTAATCCTAAAAAGAAAAGATTTATCTGTGCATTTACTCATGTTTTTAATCACATTTGGGATTATTCCCCCTGCTTCATGCTTCAAAATGTTGGCAAACCAAAAAAGGCAGCAAAGCTTCTTTTTTTGATCACTGACCACATCCTTATTCCTGAGATATACTGCAATACATACTGAAGCAGGAAGGTAATGTTAATTATTCAGTCTAATAAAATGTGACACTTCCAGTTTCAATGTTTTGCTTTACGTCAGTTCTTACAGTCCGAGTGATCAAACTGGGAGGACCAATAATGATTAGTTTCAGTTAACTAGTGCTTCACGATGATTCAAAGAAAGCCTGAGGGGAAGAAACCTTAATTTCCTGCAGACTCCCTGAATGGTCGCGGGGCCGCTTTGAAACAGGATGATACTGGTTAGCGGCTCATTGTCTATTAGACAAAGTAGGGCTGTTCACCCATTAGCACCTCTTTGTACTGACTGCTCAAGGTGTGACACATAACATGTCACAAGAGCAGTGAGAGCACGCCTGCAGTTTCACTGATTCACATGAGAGTTCAAAGGATTCAAAACAATGGCACACGCCCATATGCATATTGAAAATGCCATTTTCATTGCATTACAAATCAAATGAACAAGCAGTGCATCACTATTCATAACAAAAAAAAAAGTCCTGTTTACGGTCACACCAACGAGGCGAACAGCTCCCAGTTTGACCGGCACGTATCTTCCATGTGTTTGTTTAGCCAGAAGGTCACTTACAGAATAGGAAGTGCTTGATTGACTAGCGGCTGACACTTTGTCCTGCTTCTTTGTGATGACCTGTTACTCCAGCTGCCCTCTCATCCCCTGCAATGTTTGCTGCCCCACGCACGCGATCCCACTCCCGGCTGCCAGCAGTGCGCTTGTCCGCCTTGCCGCTTCGCTGCACCCTCTCATCGCATTACTTCTGCTATTCTAACTTTTCCATCAATTATGCACAAGAATAACTGAGGCCTGGCCGCAGCAGATACATAAAAGAGGAGTGGATGCCTCCATGACTCCACCGTCTGCCAGCATGTTCCCCCTACCAGTGATACTAGTGCCAAAGCGCCAGCGTACGTTCACACGAGTCTGGTTTATGATCTATGTGGCGAGTTGTGTTGAGTAACGTAAACATTTTAAGACTAGTTTACTTGCTTGGAATGGTATCGACATACTAGGGTGACACTGATAGGGATCAATAAACTGTTCGTTCTTTTGCATTGATTGACTGCAAGATCTAAATTAAACACAGTTTGGAAGGAAATCAGCTGTAACATATTAAAAAAAGGGCTGAAAAGGACTACAAAAGAAGAAAACCTACTCCCAGATCTGCTGCTGTTCCGTTCAAAACACAAAATGGAAGCAAGATTGAAAATGGCCGCTTGTACACTCCTACGTCTGCTAGAAGACTAGTCATACTGACAAGAAAGGACGGGCAACTAACTCATAGATAATGACAAATGTGATGAAAGTTTCATTAAATGACTAAAACAGAGAGAAAATGATTTAATGCTATTTAATAATCTGGGGTAAAATCTACAGTATTCAAAGTAAATGAGAAGAAATTAATTTACCAAAAAAGTCATCCACCGCAAAACGCTGACCTCAAGATTCCAATGATGGTCACATTGACCTCATTTTCTCAACATTGCGTGTGAAGGTTTGTTGGCCAGACTTTTGACTCTGAGATCGCAAACAGCGTTTAATATTTTATGGGTCCCAACGCTCGGAGCGTACTCAAATTTGTAACAAGGAAATGCTTTACCACTTACCACAGACTGATCGTCTACTATAAACTGCTCCGCAATCTCAAACCAAGAATGTCACGAGAACATCTAGATCCCAAAAAGACTATTTTGACCTTTGTTTTTTTTTTTGTTATTGTTTTTTTTTTTTTTTTTTTTGAAAGAGAGAAACATTTCTAAATATTAATTGATGAATGTGGAACATTCAAAAACATCAGGCAAATAAATTTTAAGCAATTAACAGCCTAAATAAAGTGTCTTTTTAATTATTATTATTGGGTTTATCCAGAAATTAACTAATCAATTACTTACTTCATTATCCTTGGAAAGTATGCAGTTTTGTGCTTTTATTTTCGTCCATAAAAGGTTTAGTCAATTGAACACGTCACATTGTGTTTTTCTCAATATTTAATTAACAATCTGTTGATTTTGTTGGAGCACCACCATAGCCATAATTGCAATATGTTCGCAATAATGCAGCCAAATTTTTTTTTTTGAAAAGATGTATGTCCTTCACCACAGCACAAAAAAAAGTCATCATCAGATTTTTTTAATGCTTTGAATAAGAGAAATATTTAATGGTAGGCAGCCTCAAAGAATTCTTGCAGGTTCTTTTTCTGGATGAGAAAGAAAGATTTAAGGTATTCTTCAGCCAAAAGTCCCTCATTTGTGCAGGTAAAAGGAGTTTTAAGGTTACAGACCAAGTTTAAATCTGTGGGACAAGTTTTTAAAGCTATGAAACCTTCTCTCTCTCTCTCCCTCTTCTCTCGTTTTCTTGTTCTTTCTTGCTTTTTTTATGCTAACTCTTGCCAAGTCAGTCCATTTTTATTAGCTTAGCCTGTCGAACAAATGCTTCCTTCATTATTTCTCATTGCGATTAAATGTGCCGTAATGAAGGGCACAAAGAGCAAACCGCTCCGTGCTTTCGTGGTGAAAGAATGCGCAAAGTGGTCATTACCACATGCTACATTTTCCTTCAATTCTTATCAAGGAGGCTTAGTAAACTTTAGGGTCCTTTCAGGAGCTTTATCAGGTCATTAAGGTCTGAAGCTGATTAATATGAATGGTTGTTGAGGTCGTGGCTCTCTGAGGGAGACACAGAAGGGTGAAGGGGTTCAGAGGAAGTGTTTTGTATCTTTACACAATGGGCCGATGACCTCCTAAGCCTTTTAGTGCCTCTCTGTTAATACCTTCAGCCAAGCCTTCAAAGACGCCAGCAAAGACATTTCACCACTCACAGTTTAAAAGCTCACTGTGTATGAGGAGCTTACCTCGAGCAAACATAGAGACCCGAAATGCATCAGTTATCATCTAAAGTTCAGAGAAAACGAGCGATCGCTGTGATGACTCAAGCGTGATTTCGTAAAATGAAAAGAGAACTGGTTGACTTTAATTTAAAAAAAGAGGCACTCCCAGAATTCTTGCTGAGATGCAATCTTGACAGTTTATTAGCGGAACGCGAGAGCTGAGCACAGAAGGAAGGGGGCCAGGCACCTCTCGGTGTGTTAGGGGTCATCAAACAGCAGGATGTTCTAGTTACCCTGCAGGAGAACTTTCTCTCTGCCGGAATGAGTCTTCCGATACCCCAAATCTTTTGAGAGCGCCAGCACACCGCCATACAGCCTTGGAGGGTTAATCGGGATGGGGTGTGATTGTGGGACTCAAACCGAGAGGCCTGCGGTTCCCATCTGAAACTCTTTCCAGTCTTTAGTCGGTCTATATTTCCTTCTACAAGCCACGTTGTATGCACTTCCTGCATGTAAGAGCCTAAATACTTTAAACTCTGGCAAAGATCCACTAAGACAGGAACAATGGCACCCTTTCACGTGGGCTGGGAGAAGACCGGGGTCTTCAGACCAGTCAATATTTGGACATGATTTTTTTCTCCCTATTTAAATTTCCAAGCAGAACCGAGCAGCAGGAGGCCAGAAGTGCCAGTGAGGGAAAAGGAGGGTAAACATGCAGAACAATACAAACTGAACCCCACACAATACAACCGAACAGCTATCACAATATCAACTGGCCACAAACCACAAACCATGGGCTTTGTTTTTAAAGTGGGGATTAAAACTGAGCCGGCACAAAAAGGAAACCATTTGAGGTCATATTGCGCAAGCAAGAGTTAAGAGGTGAAAAAGAGATGGCTTTATGGGAGATCCATGACATTTCCCATTTCTGTAGTGAAGAAATGAGCAGGGAAAGACAACCGAGAAAGTGTGAAATGTTACAAAAAACCCAAGTCTAAAGAGGTCGGGCGTACTATTCACTACACCACCTGACTGAGAAGGCTTCAAAAACTGTAGGAAAAGTGCCACATCTGTTATTGAGAGATTTAAGAGGCATTATCAGTGATAAAAACGGGACTCCGTCAGAATGCTGAAATCCCTCTCCCCAGCTGTTAGGTCCATTGGACAGACCTCTTTGATGGACAGCGGTATCGGCTTCCATGGCACCACATACACAAACAGCCAGAAGATTAAGCAAGGAATTCAATACTGATTCCTGACTGATCCTGCCTATCAACAACAAATAAACAGGTTTCATTTTCAACATAAGACTTATTTGAGTTTAAAATTCCAGGAACTAGAAGAAAAAAATGCAATTGCAATTGCAATGTAGATCGCATATCTGGATTACACGAACACTACTTTTTCAGAAACACAGGATATAGAATGAAACAATAAGATCTCTATCTCAAGCCAATCCAGTAATGCCTGCGTAAGAACACGTCTCGAACTAAGAAATGACTAATCAGAGAATGAGCTGGAAAACTTCAGAGGAAATCTGCCAACTTGAATTGAATTTGTAATTGCAAACTGCGTGGACCGCATTGGAGAGGAAAAAAAAAAGAGCCTCCGAAACCCAATGAAGCTTGTAAGACCACCATATGTAGAGCAAGACAGAGGCTTACATATGAATGGGTGCGCTGCAAATCTCAGGCCCAAAACTAAAGGAGCCATTCCCCACTAAATCCTCTAAAGAATCTCTATAGACTCCGCCGTACTCACTCATGTGAAAATGCTAGCAATCACTCAGTATTTTCACCACTGCACTAAAGTGCAACTCCTGTGCTTGCAAAATGATGATTAAGAGATAAGCCTGTCTGCGTGCTTTGAAAAAAAAAAACAGTTATGTTTCTTGTTATTATAGTATGTTGTTTGTCACTAAATGCCACTGAGCTACAGTATTAAGAACTTCAATTAAAGCTCTAACATAGGCAATCTTTCTGACTAATTAATATTTCATGGCACGGCTATCTAAATCTTTGAGTTGGATTCTTGCACAGCTGTCTCTAATGTTCGTAATTTAGCCATGTTAATGAGCGACATTAAGAGAGGAAGATGCGGCACAACACAATGAACCGATCAAACATCTAAAAAGCTAGCAAAGAATTGGTCTTTAGAGGGTCCGATAGTCTAAATCAATGTCTAAATGAAAAAGTCCAACACGAGATCCATGTACAGACACATTCTGATCAGAAGGTTACTTGTTTTGTGGGTTATGAGTGACATTCGGGGCCCCAAGGTCTTGCCAAAGAGTGCTGCTACATTATACAGCACAGCAAGATTTGATTTAGGCCATTGGGTGAGTGTATGAATGTGAATGAGAGATACTCATTTAAACTAAATCATTTATTTGCTAGAGGGGCCTCATTTTGCTCGGACAAAACCTAGGCAGGGAGTCTCCAACACACACACACACGCAGATATTCATGATCACACAAAAAAACATTTCTGCCAAGCTATAGAAACTGGGCTCGCCCTCAGATTCACCCTAACCAGAGCTCAATACTGTCCGATGATGGTTAACCGCAGCCTTGTGCTGTTATCACTGAACGTGTGACCCCTCTCTCATGAGCATGCACCCAACTGGGCATCAGCCTCTCCTGAAATGCCTCTCTGGGTTTGACCCATTGTGTAAAGCCAGCATGGGGCTGGGGTGCAGGGCAGAGAGAAAGCCCCATGGCAACTGAAGAGGGACAACCGAGAATGGAGATGAGCTGGAATCACAGCGCTTCCGGGCAACTCAAGACTTGCGGCAAAGAGAAGGGGACAGCGAGCCTGATGTAATTTCAATATAAATATATTTCTTATATGTTAGTTGTTAAAAAGCTGTTAAGCAAATTATTTCTCACATGAATAATAAAATATTACATTATGAATACTGGCTTATTCAAAAAGCTCATTGACATTTAACACACCCAAACTATTAACAGCCATCAAATCAACTTATTCAAGTATTTCACATTCAGCCAGAAAAGTACTTCTTTCGACTCCTGATGCTATTTTTCATTAACACCCTTCACTGCACAGGAAGGTTATATTACCTTATTAGAAAACCTTTGTTGAAATCCATTACTAGCCCATTTTCAGCTACGCATTTTATAAATGCTTCAAAAGAAATATGAATTGATAAAATTGTGTCCTTTTAGAATTATGATAACAAGCAAAATCACATTCAAAGAGGTAAATTGGATTTTAAAGAACAACTGACCAATGAGCCATGATATTTATTTCTAATGATGATTCTAGAGAGCAATGTCTAGGACAAGCTAGTGGCACGGGGCAATGACTTTTTACTTTGAAAGAGCAGAGAGCTTGCCTGTCAATCTCCCAAAAGCAGAAATAAATCCCACTCATAAGCTGGCTAAAGTTATTGGAATGAGGTAAAAAAAAAAAAAAAAAAGAACCGCTTTAGTTTATATATATATATATATATATATATATATATATATATATATATATATATATATATATATATATATATATATATAATTAGAGCTGTGTAAACTAATTTGCTTGTTAGTGTGGTTTTACGGTTAACCCCTACAACAGACGTCCAGATTTTATAACAATTCGCTTCATTTTCGCAATTCCTTGCGCCGTTTCTTGCCATGTTAGTACCTAGTTTTGCCATAGAGTTTACTGTAAAATAGCGCAGTCGATTGTCTATCGCTCATTTTGTTACAAGTTTCGCCCTTACAATGTTGTGACTGTTGTATCATCAGTGAAACTTATTCAAACGATCCTGACGGCTTGACGAACCTGTTCAGTTCGCAGCGGCATTATATTTCGCCCGATATTCTGCGGACTCTGGTGCTTCTAAATGGCAGAAGTGAACGGCGTTTTAGTATACTATCTACTGCGCAAGTAACTAACTCACCTTGGGTTTGTTCGGTTCCAGAAGACAGCGTAGCGATCCGCCACAACCTTAGACGCCGGTTCCAGGCCCAACACAGACATCCACAGGCTGATCAACACAAAATAAAACATCTCCACCTGCGGCATTTCTGAAAGTTTCAGTCACAGCTCCCTTCGACACAGCGTTCCGGTGATAAAGAACTGCGCGACCCGTCAGCTTTTCCTTGAATATCCCACGCGTGGAATTTGTTCTCTTTAAATTATGTTTCTTTTATTGTAAAAAAGATGAAAACAGATCTATACGACCGCAGTGCAAGGAATGACAGAGTCCTTTAAAGAGTCACAGTAACATGTAAATTATTAGAAGAATACTAAGATATTAAGAAGCCGGTTAATGCGCTCGCTGTCTGTCAGTAGTCCAGTCTGATAAGGCGTTCATCTCAAGCACATCCTTTCTTGCGATTTATCGACTTAAAACAATTGGACAAATTTCAGGTCCTTTGAATATTCACTTCTCATTCCAAAAGACTTAAGATCTTCAGCGCGGTTGGTCAGTGTAGTTAGTTTGAGTGAGTGAAAACAACAGCGTATGTCCACTGGCACCTCATTCTCCAACATGTGAATGAAGACCTGCGCTCTGTTTGTATGGTCAGACCTTGACGTTTATAAACTGAATTTATGTAGACGCTGTCCTGAAGCGCTGTCTTCTGGTTAGGATCAGGAAACAAAGCTATCTTTCTGGACGAAACGCACAAAGGTTTCAGCGTATTCAAGATTCAATGGTAAGATATAGTCCACAACAGTAACCTTCCAGGCAGCTGAGTTGGTCAGGGTGCATGAGCCATGCTGTCTCAGAAAGAGAGAGAGAGACGGTACAGTTCCAGAACTCGCTCTCTTTCTCATTGGTTTGCATTTTGAATGATGGGCGTCTCGGTTACAAAAACTACATCCCGCCTCCAAAGGTGGTAGAACTGCTTTTTACGGCGTGTGATTCTCAAGAATTTATTCACAGGGAGCTATTACTTGAAAGAGTTCCTGCTTTTTTTTTAGTAGCTAGACAATACTATATTTTGTTAAAGCATTAAATTTATTTTACTGCATACATTTACATTACATTTTCTATATAAAAAGAAAAAATATGTTGCATCGCGATATTTACAACCAGTCAGTAATGTGTGCATTTGACTCGTAAAAAACAGCAGGACGAAATAAATAAAAGACCGTTACTTGTTTTAAATGCTTTCCAAAATCTATAACTGGTGAGACTGATCTTGATATAGGCCTATACACACACACACACACACACACACACACACACACACACACACACACACACACACACACACACACACACACACACACACACATATATATTATATATATATATATATATATATATATATATATATATATATTACAAGCAAATAGGCCGATTCTGATACTGATTGCCAATTTTTTTCCTTAAGCAAAAGACAATATTGAAATAGTACTTGAACAAGATGTCTGTTTGCTTTATTACAGGCTCAACTGACCTTAAACAAAGAAGAAAAAAGAAAAAAAAAATCTGTAGCCATTTGAAATTAGAGTCAACCACTGCATTTTAATCACAATCCATACAAAGATGCATGAACAGTTTAGCTTTGTGAAAAGTATGCTAAAAATGCAAATTCACTCTCTGCCAGTAAGTGGCGCTTACAGCCGTGTTTTTCTCGGTTACCGCTGTAAAAAAAGCAGCGCTGCACTTATAAATACTACTTTATTATGCACTATAGGAGGTCAGATGAAAGGAAAATGCCTTTTCTGAAGACAGTGAGTTTTCTTCTACATTCATATAATACTCCACGCCAACTGAATATTTAGGATTTTCTTAGAATATTTCCAACATCGCAAACAATGAGCTTGCTGTGCCTGTATTTTCTCTGCTTGCGCGTCTATTCTCATACTGTCTCTGGCCTCTGTTAATGTCCTGTTCATAGACATAGTAATATTTGTACATATTTCCAGGGTTGAAGTACTAAAATACAAACCAATGGGAAGCTGTGCCTGCATGATGGGCCATTCTTTGGCATAAAAAGTCATTTCTACCAGCAGTGTTTAAGCTGGTGGTGACACTAACCGTTCCTACCCCATAAAACTGAAAACCTCATCCCGATTAATTAGGGCAGCATGTTCTCAACAAGAGTAAAATCAAATCTGTTTTGCAGTTCAGAAAACGCTTTTAAAAAATATCTGGGAGTAAAATGTGAACGCCTACAGATTGTGTACTTATAATACGTAGGCTAAATTTAAACACATTTGTTTGTTTGTCATTATCGGTTGCATATACAATTTATAAAAATAAAATGAAATGTAAATAATTTTGCTAAATTACCACACAAGAAAGGTTTAAATGAACACAAGCGTCTGATCATAAATTCATCGCAATATAATGTTCAAAAAGTGTGTTTGTTTATGTGGGTGGTTTGTGTGTTTTGCTTTTTGATATATTGACGCACATTTTCTCAAAACCACAGCAGTTCCCACTCGCTCTCATCTCAAGTAAATACATGGTTCAGCTGAACAGTTGACATTGCCCGCTCCCTCTGTAGACCTTAAAGCCCTAATACGCCCCATAGTGGAGCGACTGAAAACCGCCCAAGAGGAACACGTGGGCATGTGCTCAGCATGTCAAGGCTGCAGGATGGTCTATTGTGTTACTTCAGACCAGCCCCCAGCTTTCTCTGTCCTTTTTGTGTGTGTGGTTATCTAAACTGCACAGGGTTATCATTTTGAATTTCTATGTCATTTCTCGTGTAAGAGATCTCATACAGTGTTTTGGACTTTACCGAATCAGGTGTTGAGATGTACTGTGTAATATATCACACCTACAGGTCAGACCCATCAATCAGACTAATGCACTACTATTCGCTTCATCTTAGACAACAGAGGTTTTTAATTAGGGTCAGAGAGTTTCAACATCCAGCTACAATCTCATCACTGCATCCTCCTGCTCATTTTCCTGTTTCTACATCAGATCTATAAACAAACATTTTTACTTATTTTAAACGATTGCAATATTATTACATGGTTCTTTGGTTTTTTTTTTTTTTTTTTTTTTGTGCAATAAAAGTTGTTTTCATAAAACTGAAAGTGTTTACTTTTTTCCCTAAAGCCTCATTCCAGTAGTGTGGAATAAACCGAAATTACATAATATAATAACTGTCTATTGTTAAGTTCAAAGTCCCTTACTAGATTTTATATACACTGATCATCTTATTTGAGGTGATTTATGAAACATGTAGCCAATTTTTGATCAATTTTACTGTTTTACAACATGATGGATGAGAACAATAACATTTTACACCCATGTTTATTTTTATGTTCCTTTAATGGATTGTATGTAGAACTATTTAACAATGCAATGGAATGAAATCTATCGTAACAAATGACAATTTCCCATTTTTTTCTTTGCTAAAATAATCCTTTCCTCCTCTCATCCTTTGCTATATTCATATCATATGCTTCAATGCCTCTCTTCTCGTCCTACAATCTGCATTACAAAATCCTGGAAGAATTAATGTTTATATTTCCCATAGTCACACTGTTTATTTCTGTTTTTTAGAGCCTGGTCTTGAGCAGTTAAAACTGATGTAACTGACTCCAGCTGGACTGTCTGATCAATTTCTTCCATGCAGAACAGCAACATATACACAGCATTCCAAAAAAAACTTGAACACTTGAACACTTGTAAGTCACGCTTAAAAAATATATGAATTTCACTCCATTAATGAAGACAAAGAAAGAAAAACATATATATATAGCTATGTAACTTACTGTTTTATACATACTTTTTAAAAATTACTTTTAACTAATTGATCCCAAAGTGCTAAGAAACTTAATCAGAAACTCCATATAGAGTAATCTGTTATTTTAAAGTATATGTCTGTTATTTTATATATATACTATTGTCTTATAAACCTGAAGCCTTTTTTTAAAAAAATGTGTTTGTAAAGCATGCTTATGCTATATGTCTTAAAAAATAATGGCTTTTAGTTGGATATTTAAAAATGGAAAATGATAATTCAATAATAAACTAATACTTTTAATAATCACTAATAATAGAACATAGAGATTTAGCAGTTGCTGTATGATAAATAAAGTGGTCTTTTTAGTTTAATAGTGGACTAGAGTAAAAGTGCAAATGTTAATATAATTAACAATGATAAATGTGTAATATTTACTATTATAAGTTTATTATAACTCATGTGGCATCTTGTAAATGGTCACCTAAAATAAAACATGAACTGAATCATCCAATTATTCCAAAAAGAGAACAAAAAAAAATATTTTTTTTTTAGCCACACAGTCAGTATATAATGAGATGATTAAGACCTTAACTAATAATGAGAGGTTATTTTGAGATTCATGGAAATAATTCTGCCCTGTCTGGGGTGAGACTATGTCTCGATTATGGCGAGGTGCGTCTGAATGTTAAGCTTGTTTAAAGACGTGATTTATTTGAGTAACGTGCAAATGTGGTGAACCGTCTGACCCCCCTTATCTCTACATGACCTGTGATTCACACACATTATGCTTCTAATACCCTTCAACTGGATGGACGGCGCTCAGCACATGTTTTCCACTGACAGGCATGTCCCTGCTGCAAGGTACCAAATCCTCGTGACCTACAGAACCTTCCCTGTTCAAGCTCAACCTATGAAACGAGCGCAGCTGACATCGGAATGCCAGCTATTCCAAAACGGGAAGTTCTCACCCTAGTTTTACATTACTGTTGAGACTGAGCGCATGTCTCTGATGATCACAGGCGTGACAGGCATAGGAGGAGAAGAGGAAGCTCTCACTGCTGCGGGTTGCTCGCCGGATAGAGCCGGATCAGGACAAGACTCAGCTTCATTCATTCAGCTGCAATCAGCTCACTTATCAGTTTCAGCTGACTTCTTTCGTGTAATCTCTTTCTCCCCCGAACAAATTTTCAGATGACAGTCAAACAGATAAAGAAGTGCATGTCAGGAGGTATTAGAGGAATTCCTTTCAACATATACTACATAAATCCTTTTCTGATGCAGAGTAGACTGGGCAGGAAAATATAAAAGAAAAACTTGATGTAACTCTGAGTAAACCCAACCAAGCGAGAGGAAATAAACCGAAACAAGACTTAAGAGGAATGTTCACACATTTAAAACTTGTTTTAAAGTACAAAAAAATATTAGGGACACACAACATTATAATTCTGGTCGCACAATAAACCAATAATTAATATAATTAAATTATATTTATTATATTCATAATAATTATTCATATTAACATTACATTTATAATCACAATTTTGCGGAAATTGAAGTAAAAACTAACATAATATACAGTAATGAACAGTTTTTGAGGCTTAAAATTTTTGTATAAACTGATTATTTTTTCAGGATTCTTTGATGAACACAAAATTCACGGAACATTTGAGTATGAGCATTTATTGGAATTCAATTTTTTGTGCGTGTGTTAAAATCACAAATGTTTTAAATGTCATATTTGATCACTTTAATGCATCCTTACTGAACAAAAGTATAATTTCCTCAAAAACACACACACACACACACACACACACACACACACACACACACACACACACACACACACACACACACACACACACACACACACACACTTACCCCAAACATTTGAATTGTAGTGTATCTTGGTTTTCAACATTGACTGTAATAAGAAATTCTCAAAACATAAATAAAAAAATAAAATAATAATAATTATGTACTTGTGTATATAAATGGCAGTGTATAAATTAAAGATTAAATGTAATTATTAGTTTAGTTTGAAGAAAAATAAAATAAATAATAAAATAAAAAGATAAATAACTCATAAACGATAACTAATATCCAATATGATATATTTTGCAGGCCTACAAAAATGTTTTCATCAGATCTTTGTTATTTTTATACTGATATTTTAAAGGGCTATTCCCATTAACACAGCTGTGTATGAATACTATCCCATGTAAAAGCACTTGACACACTCACTCAGCACTCTTTGATGGCAAAGTGTTTCTGCTGAAAAAAGCCACTTGTTGACGACATGTCTTCAGGGACAAATGAAAATTCAGTCTATGGAGATGTGGAAGTATTAGCAGATGCAGCGCTGTTCTAAGACCTTGTGTGAGAGAGACAACAAGCTCCTTATCAAATCAAACCAGCTGGGATTTCCCTAACGCAGTCAGAGATCTGCACATTACAGGCCCTGTGCTTGTAGAAGTGGGAATACACTGAAAGAAAAAAAAAAAAAAAAGCAAATGTCTGGCTTCATTTCCGAGAGATACCTGACCCTCCGGTGGGATCCGCAGAGCGTGAATGAAACAGGCAGATGTATTTCAATAAAGTCAGAGAGCCAGAGGTGGCCTTTTACTCAGACTGAAAAGACTACTCAAGTCATTCTTTGCATGTCCCGCTGATGATGACTGACACATCGAATGTGAAAGGGTCACTACTGAGAGGAATTTAAAAGGTAATAGCAGTAGAGTCCTGCTTGCATTGTTTAGGTGAATCTAAACTGAGAGAAGATGTCACTCAAGTCATAGTAACTTAGCTTTTTGTTCTTTAGCTGTAAAATGAGAGAGATTCAGAGAGACCATATGCTGGATGAGGATATTGTATTCATATTTAGAAAAAAAAGAAAAAATCACAGCCTGGCAAGCTTTAGATATTTCACATACTAAATAAATAGTTTACCAAAAATGTATGTTATTATAACTCATCATTTACTCACACTTAAGCTGTTTCAAACCTGTATGAGTTTCTTTATTGTTTGTACTGGTCACTCATTTCCATGCAGTTACTGTACAATGATCAAGGGTTTCAAGCTTCAAAAAGGATGCAATAAAAGTAATATAAAATTTCCAGTAAGATGGACCCTTAGGCTATATTCAAAGCCATCTGAAATCATACAATAGATTTGTGTGATAAGAGTTATTTACTGAAAATGTTCCACTCTTGTGAGCTGCAATGAGATCAAGTTGAACATGAGAACCGGTTCAGTGTGATTCATGAATGAATCATTCTAACTGGTTTTCTGAACTGGATCAACTGGATAATTGGATACTGAAAGGATCTGAGTCAAGGAATGATTCATTCACAGATCAGCATTAAAATGTGCCTAATAAGTATTACTAAACAGCCAATATACTAGTAAAATGCATGCTAATAAGCTACTGGTAAATAGTCAGAACGGGTCCTTAAAATAAAGTGTTACCCAATTCTTAATTATTTTAGCTTTAGTTAACAATAATTCTGCTTCTCTCGTCACCTTTCATGAGCTAGGGTGGATGTCAGTGAATTTTCATTAAATTACTCATTCATTCTGCTTCTCAAACAAAACTAACTTATGGCATCAGAAGACTTGGAATTTATCTTATGCGTCATATGAACCACTTTCACTATCAGTCCTCATTCACTTTCATTATAGTTCAACAAACTGCATATTCCTCAAGCCTTCACCACTTGGGTTCCATTGTGGGTTTGGAGCAACACAAGGGTGACTGAACGCTAAAAGAATTCCTTTAACCCACATCGTGAATGAGGATACCATATCAGACTCCATATTTGAAAAATATCCCTCCTCCTCACACCCTGACAAGCTTCAGAATCAAACTGTGCCTTTTTAGTCGTTCTTCTGTGTTAAAATAACTCCCCATCGCTATCTGTGCTCTGCACCAAGGCACCCCATAACATTTGAGTGAAGATATTATGGTGTGCAGAACAGTAAGCAGCTGGTGTCTCTGTGTAGTCATGTCACGGGTGAACGCCTGTGACCTTTTTATCCAATGCGGTAGAAAAGCACCACAAGTCAACAACAACCCATCAACCAAACACCAAACACAACAAGAAATGATTTAATCATGCCATGAAAGCTGCTGTCATTTCTTTCTGACTTCTCTCATCTCATTACTAATCTATGAGCTAAACACTGCTGGCACGGAGAAATGATTTATTGGTTGCTTGATGCGTTTAATAGCTTCCTTATTAAGATTTACGACATCTGTCAGGCCTATGATTCATTAGTTTGAACTGCTCTTCTAAGCACAACTCGGACTAACTCGCAGATCTCAGAGAGGGAAGAGTCTGTCGAGAGTTGGTCTAAACTTCACATTTACTTTACACGCTCGGATATCACAGGGTACATTTCTCTCTCTTTGTTCCAGTGCGGTTTTGGCCATAATGCTGGCAGTGAGCGAGTGAACGGTGAGGCTCATGTTCCGGAGGGTCTTTATGGAGTCAGGGGTCAGTGCCAGACTCCTGATGCGTGGCATAATAATGAGCTGCCTCTTCACTCACCCTGTCAGGAAGCATTAGCGCTGGAACGCCTCACACTCTTTACCACACTCTCAGCCTCACTCTCTCTCTGTTCAGTTAGCACCTACTGGGTCCCATTTTATGCAGCCAAAGCCAGTCAGCTGGCTTGGTCCCATACTGGTATCAAAGATTAATTGGCTGTTAAATCGGTGAATTATGACTAATCCTTGCTATATGATCTATGCAGCATTTCTCCCTAATCCCAGAAATATACCAGTAATCCACAGTGCAGTAAACATGGGGAGGTGAATTAATCGTCCAGGCCTGTATCTGAGTGTGGTCTGGGGAGCCTGGACATTGTCAGGTCGCTAGCATTCTGTGTAAGGGTCGTTTTACAGAGTTTCACTCTCTCACGATAAGTACAGAGCAGGGTTATTGTCGTAAACTACTGCATAACTAAGCGACAACTAAATATATATTTTATAAACTGAAATACAACAATTAATGCAGTATGTTTACACAAGTAAATGTGAAAGTGAAATGAAACAAAACAATAGTAGTTAAAAAAACACAAACAAAGTATTATTTAAATCATATGTCAAAATTATAAAATATAATTTATTATATTTGTTTTTTCAAATATATAATGAAAATAAAATAAATAGAAAAAAAGAAAAAAAGGCAATAAAAAGCACAGTTTACAATAACATTAAGTTAAAAAATGATAAATGCAAATAATGCATATACACTGTTAAGTTTTTCGACATTACAAATAAAATATTTTTTTTTATAAGTGCATTTTACAGCATACTATTTCAGTTTTTTTATTTCAAATGTTTATGTTTAATTCAATGTTACTTGCCTTTTCTTTCTAACTGTTTTTGATATTTACTACTTTTTGAAAGAAACATACTTTTGTTCATCATGGATGCAATAAATTGATCAAAAGTGACAGTAAAACTATAATTTAAAAAACTTTTTTTTTCAGATTCATATTTCAAATAAATGCTGTTGTTATGGTCTTACTATTGATCACAGAATCCTGAATACAATGTATATACATTTTCTATCAACACATAATAATAATAAAAAAATGTTAAGTACCAAAATAGAATATTAAAGTCATTTCTGAAGGATCATGTGAAGACTGGAATAGTGGTGGATGAAAATTCAGCATTGCAATCACAAGAATAAACTGCATTTTAAAATATATTTAAAATATATTTAAATAGAAAATAGTTATTTTAAAGTGTCATAGTATTTCACAATGTTACTGTTTTAACTATATTTTTTATCAAATAAATGCAGCCTTGTTGAGGATATATAGCATATATACATATATATGAAAGCATCAGTCAAAGGCAGAAAGAAAGTGAGCGCTGACCTCATGCATCAAACACTCTCAGCTCAGCAGGGAGAAAAATTACCTTAGGTTGCACAGGTGACAGTTCAATTCACCCAAAGCAAACAAAGCCTCCCCACTACTAGAGCATGTGTGCACCAAATACTCTCACTTCTATACATATTGCATATATGATCTAAAGCAAACACACATTTACTTCCACAAACACACCTTGAGCTCACTTTCATACTGTAAACCAGTTTACGAGCACCAGCCGTGCAGCAGTGGAGTTTTAGTAGTGGTGAAATGGTCATTCTCCATCTGTGCACCCAAGAGACCTTCCCACAGAGCTGGAAAGAAGGTGTTTTTTTAAAGTGCAGTGCTTTTCTTCAAGCAGTAACTGTAGAAATGTGCTCTGTGGGATTATAGAGACATTCTAATGAGACCAGGGGGCCGACACTGGATCACATCAAGGGGCCCTCTCACTTCACAATGCTTTTCTTTTGTGGGAACAACTGCGGTCGGGAAAACGGCTCTGATATGGAAGTGAAGCATGTTGAATGTGGCAGCTGAAAGGTAGAGGAAGAGAAAGGGTTACTGTGATTAGTGCAGGAGATGAGATTTATGGTCTCCAGAGACCTGTCCGTAATGATATGTGAGAGGAAGAGCGCCTCATTACAATGCTACACACCGCCAGTCTGGTCATGGGCCACCATCTTTCACAAATCCAATAACAGCCCAGAAGAGAAAGCAACACGTTTTACTGGCTGCATGCGAACACGAGTGGAAGAATAAAAATTGTCAATTGCATTGCACGAAAAAATGATTACAGGAGCTGAATTCAAAGAGATCTCGGGCGAATGAAAGCTGGGTACGATTAAAGGAAAATAAGCATGCATTAAACAAACAGATGTTATCGGAGATGCAGGAGCGGTTCTTTAAATAGCTTTAGTTTCTGAGCTGAATGCAACATTCGACTCCAATATTAGATCTAGAAAGTGAGCGAGAAGGTAATCTAGATCTAATCAAACTAAACAGATCTCTAAAAGAGAGTGTGATTCTGTTTTATGGAGGACCAAAGAAAAGTAAGTTAAATAATTAATCAATTAAATTTACCAATGTATAACAAAAGAAACCAGGAAACCAACAGATTTTACAGTTTAAAACATTGCATAATATTAAATAGCACAAAACTAAATTTTAAATACATGCATTTTATGTATTATTTAAATAGTATTGGCTATTATTTCTTATTCCTTCAGAATGAGCAGGGTAAGGACAAACAGACGGGACAGGAGCTCTGATGAACCATCACTGGAAGAGGAAATCACTGGAAATATTCACAAAGTGTGAATAAGAATCACATTCAATGGACTCTGGCGATGCACAATTTATGATTGCACTCAATCTACCCCATTTACTCTTTATGAATATGCTGTTCTTTCTCATTGCAAATGTGATCCAATGAATAAATTACAGCAAATTATGTAGATTGTTTGGCCCAACAAGCTGACAAAAGGCTTACAATTCCAACTGGCCATTGTATAAATATGCCAAATATTAACAAAGCAATTACAAATGTGCATGGTACTAAAAAAAATGCCAGAAAAAGGGTGAAGGGAGGTCATGGTGAAGTCAATTATGTTTTATTGTGTCAGAGTTGCTATTATTGATAGCAAAGGTTATCTCTTCTCTGTGTTATCATGGTTTTGTTAAAAGCCCCAATGGCAAGCAGGGCACACAGCAAACATGCAAAGACAAATATCTATCATCCTGAATAACAATGAACGACAGAGCCTCATGTGGACCACCAAGGCATAATTGATTGTAAAAGACGAACCAGTCAGATAACTAAGAGCATGCATTTGTGCTTCATAACGAAGACTGAGACATCTTATGAAGCAGTTTTACAGTTCAGATGTCTCTCCGCCAGTCAGTATGAAAGAAGCCCCTTGCCCTTTACCATGTGGCTGATCATTCAGAAATGACCCAGTACTATTTGCCTGCTTGGCACAGCGATGACCCCGGTGGCATTTACCCCCCATCCCAGCGAGAGCAGCGCCTGCCATTTAGCACCACCATAATGACTGTGGTATTTACCCAGGGTTGTAGGATTTTATAATGGCTGCAAGCTGTTTATTGGGTAAGACGGATAAGAGACTGGCTGCAGCCCGTCGTGATGTCACGGCCTCCCTCGAGAGAAGAGACAATTATTTGTTAAGGGGACGCTGGAGTCGAGCTGAGCGTGTCAGGCTGAGTTTTGAGTGATGGACAGTTTCCCCTGCCTCCCTGGAGGTCCCTGATGGATGTGGATTGGTTTAATGAGCCTTTACAGACGAATCCGATTCATGGCCGCATATTTTATTCACATATCCGGCGCTTTCACTGATTCATTCGTCACAATCCAAAGCGCACCTTGGCGTGGATGTGTGTGCTTTAAGAGGGGGAGCAGAAAAAAGAAATAACGCAGCAGATAATGCATGGAAAATACATTTGAGTTCATAGAATTTTCTCATCTTTGCTTTGAGCTTCAGTGTCAGGGACGCACACTCTCCATTCAACCGGGCTCCTCTGAACTACTCCTGCACTAGATTGGCAGATGAAACATCTCAATGATTACAATAATACGCGTCTTAGTCTGCAACAATGAGATTGGGCCTTGAGTAAAGACACTCTCTGCGATCAATATCACCCCTCTGTTAAAAATGATTGTATTGATCTTGGCTACCTCAAGCTGTTTTACACATTGAGCCTGAACAAATCTTCAAGCTGCAAGTATTAAAGATCCAGGCTGAATATTGAAAACTTTTTGCACTTATTTCCAGCATGCAGCACTCGACAGGGGCTCCTGTTATTTTGGTCCCTGTAAAAACAGAGAATTTATTTGACTTTTATTTGAAGTGTGGCGCTCAGCCAAGCTGGTGGATATAACTGATATATCACGAGCAGACAGGGGTTATAAAGTCATCCATTGAGTGACATGCTTGTTAAACATCCATTACTCGTCTGCTCAGGAGAATAACATTTAATTTACCTACAGCTCGGCGGTGAGGCGGCAATGGAAATTGAGTCCTAAAGACTTCCAACACCACAATTCAGACATTTGTTCATGTTTTTTATGACAGCTGAACCATGCTGAATGTGCGTATAATGACAGAAGGCGCACATTGGATAATACGTAGAAGTTAATTTGGTTAATTGGATAGTAATAGGGACTTTTCAAGTCGAACCGTGTGTGTGCGTTTAAGTCGTTACTGTGACAGCCTGCGAAGAGAGACCATTCTCCAGACTGACACATGAAACAAGGTGCAAAACAAAGAGCCGGCTCTCTCTTTCTCTAGTAATTAGAGTGTGAGAGAGCAGTGAGCAGAAACAACATGTCACAGGTATGCTTCATTTAGCAGGCTGTCCTCTAATTAACAGGCCATCGAGGCACTCCAGCCAAATCTCGCCACAAGGCAATTAAACATTCCGCTTGATATTCTCCAGAGTTTAATCCTGAGATCTGCTTGTTACTTGTTGATTTCACACAGTGACCTAATCAGTTCAGGTATTTATGTAGCATGACAGCAATGACTTCTCTGTTTGCCACTCTGGAAAACAACCTCTGTTTTGATAAGTAAACCTACTATGCAGTATGCAAATACTATATAATAGTATAAATGTTCATGTCTCTATCCAATATATCCTAATATATTGGATAAAATACTAAACCTTTTCATTTTTAAAGATGTGCACAATATCACAACTGAAAAAACAGAGGTAAATATTAAATAATTTTACTACTCTGGCTTCTAATGAAATTATGAAGAAATATTCCACAAATATGGTTGGTATGATAAGACAAAAAAAATAAATAAATAAAAAAATAAATAAATAAAACACAGCAAAATACCGGTAACACTATTTTAAGCACCTATTCTTACTAGTAACTAGTTGCTTATTAGCATGCATACTAGAATATTGGCTGTTTATTAGTATTTATAAACCACATAATAATGCCTTATTCTGCATGACCACATTTTAGATCCCTTAACCCGACCCCATACCTAGACTTAACAACTACCCTACTAACTATTAATAAGCCGCAAATTAGGAGTTTTTTGAGGGAAAAGTTGTAGTTGATAGTGAATATGTGTTCCCTATTCTAAATTGTTACCAAAATTTTCTATTGCTCTCAATCCTTCACTAAGCATTTACTTCAGCTCTTTATTTTCATCTGTTTAAGCATCCTGTTGATTTTATTATTATGAATGTACCAATATTAATATTCTTGCCAGTGCTGATAACTATTTTCAAGTTAAGGTTGATAAATGTCTAAATGTAATATACTTTTTGTCTTAATGTATTACAAACAAAACAGCAAAAACTACAATCATTTTAAACACTACAAGTGAATTTAGTGAATACAATACATAGTCTAAAAAGTGGGTAATTATTTTAATTATTTGCTAAATTCTTATATTAATTATTAAATTATATTTTTTATATATTAAAAATAAATGTGCACAAATAAATATCTAATATCAACTGATAGCAATAAATTAAAAATAATTGAATCCATAACATTGACCAATAACCGATATGCATCCATAATTAATACATTTAGGATATTTTTTTCTGAGACTGGTCTAGTATGTAATTTTATAGAAATAAAATATAAGCATATTAATTTAAGTTAAAAGAGCTCAAAATGTACATAACATGGCCCAAAATACCAAAATAAAATTAATTATGTAAAGAAAAATATTTTAATGATATACGTATATCATAGAAGAAAGTCAGTTTAATTTGATTGCTAGCATGAGTGTTTCTGTTCCCATGGGCAAAATTATCTGAACGTCCTGCTGACCATATGTGTGTGCATGCCTAAGCAGGCGCATTAGCTCACATCTGACCCGAATCTCATGTTCTGGATGTGACGGCTGGAGCCAGGCTGTAATTTCACAATCTCTGTGTGAAGCCACTACAGATCTCTCAAATAGAAAAAAGGTTTCTTATCCTAAAAATTCTTTTTTTTCTCTCTCTAGGCATACGCTTCTGGAGCTTCCCGACTGTACAAATAGCACAATGATTAGATTTGCATGATCTTTAATTGAATGATAAGGTCTGATGACCTGCATCGCTATTACCAGACATTTGGAAGTGAAGTATGCCAGTCAATGACTGCATCTGCCCCAGTCGCACTGTTCAGTCAAATGAAACTCATTCCTATGAGACAATTCATCTTGCACAAAAGCGGCGATCTAAATAAAGCTGTAGGAGAATATTCTCAGTGATAAAACTTGCGTCTCTCTAATCTGTGAACAGTCCGAGTTCATTTATCTGAGCCGCCTGCTCTTTGCCCTGCTGTCTGGCCTGAGTAGATGCTCTGACTGATAACATTCACGCCAAGGAGGGTCGGATTAAACAAACTCACCTCATTTGCTCACCAACCTGAGGTTTGAGGGTACAAGGGTCACAGCTGAATCCACAGATTAGTTCACTGCTCTCCGTTAGGTAAATCTGATCATTCTTAACCCCCGAAAAGGGAGGCAATTCATCATAGGCGCCTATAAATCACACTAGCTTGACCCACTGAACACATTCCACAGCCTCAGGCCCCCAAACCTTTTCATCTTACAACTTAAACAATCTATAATACTCCAGGAGGGTGAACTCAAGGCAGCATGCTGAGTAGGGAGTCATTTTGTGTGTAGTAAAACAATTATTGTAGCACAAATTGCGGGGACAAAAAAAGGGAGAGATCCATAAACGGGGGCTGTAAATGAGTAAGAATGTCCACCCCCTTCCCCCACCACAGGGCAATTGAGGTGAGTGGTCACTGTGGGTTTTCTCAAAGTGTGGCTAATTTAGATAAGCTACGCTAACATACTTCAGGCCGTGGTGCTTTACTGCCTCAGACAGTGGAAGAATGTAAACAGAGAGCTAGCGCTGAGGCCTTTGTTCAAAGCAGAGACCCTCCGACTCTGAGCACCTGCGCAACTGCAGGAGACGCTCTGTTCATGCTAAGCATTTAATGACTGACTTTAATTGGACTATCCATACTGACCACAGACGGGCTGACAGAGAGCTGAGCTTAATATCTATGATATTATTTCATTAGCTGGCTTCTCAATGACACATAACCTCCTGTAGAGTGGTGGGGGGGAAGGATGAGTAAAAGGGAGGAGAGAAAATGACAGTGCTAGGGACAGAGTCAAGATTTTTCCAAAGGAAAAAATGGATAAATAAGGGTTAAGTTTTTAAAGGGATAGTTCACCCCAAAAAAATGTCAATTCTGTCATTAATTACTTACCCTCATGTCATTCCAAACCCATAAGACCTTTGTTCATCTTCATGAACATACATCGAAGACTGACACGGAAGAGAAGAAATTGTTGAATAAATTCACTATTTTTGTTTTCTTTGCCCACAAAAAGTATTCTCGTAGCTTTATAACATTATGGTTAAACAACTGACGTCACATGGAATTTTTTATTGATGTCCTTACCACCTCTCAGGGCCTTGAACAGGTAGTTACATTGCTGTCTATGCAGGGTCAGAAAGCTCTCTGATTTCATCAAAAATATCTTAATTTGTGTTCCGAAGATGAACGAAGGTGAGTAATTAATGACAGAATTTTCATTTTTTGGTGCACTATCCCTTTAAGATAAATTATAAGAAATTTGTAAGAATTTTAAGTGAATTTATTTTTGAAAAAAATCTTGATAATTTTTTTTTATATAAAAATTAAAAACGTCATTATTTACTCACCTATACCTGTATGATTTTTTTTCTTCTGTGAAACACACACACACACACACACACACACACACACACACTATATATATATATATATATATATATATATATATTGAAGAATGTTGGTAACTGAACAGTTTCCGTTCCCATTGACTTGCATTGTGTGGACAAAGATACAATGGAAGTTAATGAGAACCAAAACAGTTTGGCTACCAATATTTTTCAAAATGTCTTTTTTTGTCACACAAACAGGTTTGGGCAAGTAAATAATGTCAGACTTTTTATTTTTGGGATGACTATTTATTTGGAGCAAAATTCCAATTAGCTTACTTATGAAGAAGTTATAATACAAGAAGTTTAGCTCTTAGTAAGTACATTTTAAATTTATTCACCTTATTTTTCCCATAGGAGCAGGCATGGCCATTGGTAAATTCAGTGTGTCTGGCTTCCAGTGTCATTTGCTTCCAGCTATTTTCAGCTATACAAAAAACTTGTTTGCTGCTTAATATTGCAAACTGGTGTCTCTTACCATATTATTTTAATGTATTGTCTTAATTATAAACACTGTTTTGTAGTGCAAACAGTTTTACCATTAACTGCACTTTGTTATTCTTCTCGTTATTTCCCTACAGTGGCTAATGAATTGGAAATCTCATACATTCACAGAAAATGTAAAAATAAGGTGGAGCTATTAACATTTTTTAAGTAGCAGGGACCTTAAATCAATTTTCAAATGTGCATGAGGTTTTTTATTCTTTGAATTCCTCTTAAGTTTTCTTACTAAACTTTCATCTTAAGACTTGAAAACTTTCTTAATGAGTCTTTTTGGGAATACAAAATATTCTAAACTTTTCAAGTTAGAAAATAAGAAGAATCAGTAGTTTTCTTACAAAGAATGTTCTCACAAATATTTTTTGAATCCAGCCCCTGGTGAAAAGATCCAGTTCCTCCTTTCTTTGTCATTCTCAGTGTAATTTACATTTATGGACTGCTGTATGTGTTTACAAGTGAGTCTATTCTCGCAGTATTTAAGCTCTAGTTAAGTCACAGGTTCAAATGGACGTTTCCAGCATTTCCTCTTCTGATTTTGAGAGGCACATCTATGGAATAGATATAAACATGGTAAAATGTGTGTACTAAAGTCTTACTGGTAGCTGAGGCATAATCTAATTTGCCAAATATTTAATAAAGAATAGACAAAGGCTTGTGATTGATGGGTGTTTTAAATCCGCAGAGCTTTTTGTGGGCAGCAGGCGTGGATTCTGTGTGAGTCTGGTGAGTGGAAGAGTTAAAGGTGGGGCAGGGAAGGGAATGCAGGATCCAGGGATTGTGAAGAAATCCTGCCTTATTTCAGCCTGTCCTGTTTGTATACAGCTCTGTCCAGGATGTCCTGTGTCACTGTGTACTGAGTTAATGCTAATGTGCCTGCAATGCATGGGAAAAGGTTGCAGACACCAGACACATGACATCATACATACCATGATGTTTTGACATCAGCTAACACAGAAAAAAACTAACCAAAATTAATAACATATACTGATAATATCAACAAACACTTTAATATTACAAAGTATGTCAAATCCAGGGCTGCAACCACCACAAACACTTTGTTTTATATATTATATATTAACTCAAATTAGCATGTTATCTCATATTTGTATTATTGGTTATATCTGTATTATCGGTTATATTAACCGATATGTGTTTTACAATGATATATGGAAAGCCATTTCTGCCTTAGGAAAAAATAAAATAAAAATAAAAAATAAAAAAACGGACATTTGTGAATTTGTTTCAAATAAAATACGTTGTGAATCACAGGCTAATGCTGCTATTATGAAATATGGGATTACAATTGAGAGATATGAAGTCACAATTATAAGAAACAAAGTTATGATTATGAGAAAAAGTTGCAATTACTAGAAAAAGTGTAATTTGATAAATTTAACTTGCTATTATTACAAAAGGTCAAAACTATGGTAATTTACTTGTAATTATGAGAAATACAGTCATGATTTAGTTCCAGTTACAATTATAAGAAAAAGTCTCAATATCAGGAAATACAGTTATAATTTCAGGAAAGTCATAATTGTGAGATTTAAAGTTACAATTAGCAGAAAGTTGCAATTATGAAAATGTAGCAACTGTTACTCTCATAATTTAATTTCTTGTAATTGTGACTTTTTTCATGATTGCAACATAATTATGAAAAATAAGGTGGCAATCGTGAGACACAATTGAAAAATAGAGCCAATTTTACATATATTTCTTTCCACAAACACACTTTCTATACAGACACTCCATGTAAATCTCAAAGCAGGTTTCTAAATTTGCAAAATGTGTGCACTGAAGTGACAAAAGCAAGCATAATTATCTTCTCTGAATTGTTGGAGCCCTATATGGAGAAACCAAATGGGGGTCTTATTAGTAGCAACCCTCTCACTAACAGCTCTTAATACTCAAAGAGACAGCGTGGCCCCTTGAATCACAGGTCCAAAGGTCTGGACCTCCATCTTTTTAGCAATGTGTAGAGACACTGTGTCTTTATGAGCTTCCAGTGATTTAGCTCCAGCCAAGCTTTCCTCCCTCAAAAGACTTCTTTTAATCCTCTGCTCTAGTTCAGTTTATCCAACCCTGACACCCCAGTCCTCTCACCCTGACAGGGAATGACGCTGCCGTCTGCATCCAGGATTGAGACCACCGCTTGGCGTTTCAGCTTGAGCGATCGCCATTAAACTCATTTCGGAGTAGACAGCAGACATACAGGTGGAGCCGCTTACAGGAGGACTTTCTGTTACAAGATGGAAGACGTGGAAGGGGGTTGCCAACAAGAACAGAGGCACAGCCAAAAAGACGTCTTTAAGCATATGCTAAAATGGTGACGATTACAGGGTGTATTAGTCATATTAAGTTCACATACATATATTTAAAAAGTTCCCTGTTGTTAGAAAAACACAGAGGGAGTGGTAAAAAAAACTGCACTGCAAATAATAAATGCTTGATTTTGACGTCAACATTCTTTAAGCATTTTGTTTTTCTTTCCACAGCTTGAGAGTAATACATTAATCTTGTTTAAAATGCAGAGTGCCAGTGTTATTAAGGATGGTTGAATACAGAATGCTTATGTTCACTCAGATAGGAAAAATGCAATTAAAATGGTTAAGTGGGAATGTAACACAGGCAAGTGGTTTAAAGATAAAATTCTTTTATCTTTAATTTCATATCATAATCAAAGTACTTGTCATATATGCTTCTGTTTTCTAAATTTGGATTTACAAGTGCTCTGCATCACAATTTTCCCATTGGTGGGACCCTGACCATAAGTGTGATTCCTTCATGCTAATATGAGACAATTATAAGTTAAACCTGCCAATTTTGAGCAAAATTTATGGTGAATGCAACCACATAATTAACACAGGAATCACACAAAAGAATATACTGCATGCTCAAATGTTGAATTGTGGTCTAATTTGTTCAGAGTGCTCAGGACACCATGTGGGGGACAGAACACTAGAACGATAGATAGAACAATAGAATGATAGACAGAACAACAGAATGACAGATGACAGAACGATAGAATAGAACACTAGAATGCTAGATAGAATTATAGACAGAACAACAGAATGATAGAACAATAGACAACGCTAGAATGATAGACAGAACACTAGAAAGACAGAACAATAGAATGATAGATAGAATAGTAGAATCATAGAAAGAATGCTAGAATGATAGATAGATAGAACAACAGAATGATAGAACAATAAGTATAGCGAGAGAATGATAGAGCAATAGAATCACAGATATAAGGATAGAATGATAGATAAATAAAATGAGATAGAACGATTGATAAAATGACAGAACAATACACAGATAAAACATTAGACAAAATAAAGGAGCGATAAAGTGATAGAATGACAGATACAATGGCAGAACAATAGAAGAACAGATAGACAGACAGATGATAGATAGATAGATAGATAGATAGATAGATAGATAGATAGATAGATAGATAGATAGATAGATAGATAGATAGATAGATAGATAGATAGATAGATAGATAGATAGATAGATAGATAGATAGATAGATAGATAGATAGATAGATAGATTTACCCTATTTAAAATGTTAAAAGTAGTATAATTATTTCAATTACTTTAATACTGTAACGTAATGTAACTGATTACATTCGATTAATTTTTTTATTACTTTTCTAAATTTATAATGTTTTCAACGGTCAATCATTTGCAAACATTTAAAGCAGGCAGGGCTCCCCAACACAGACAGACAGACAGACAGACAGACAGACAGACAAGACAGACAGGCAGACAGATAGACGATAGATATAGATAGATAGATAGATAGATAGATAGATAGATAGATAGATAGATAGATAGATAGATAGATAGATAGATAGATAGATAGATAGATAGATAGATAGATAGATAGATAGATAGATAGATAGATAGATAGATAGATAGATAAATGATAGATAAAATGACAGAGCAACAGATAAAAAGACAGACAGATAGATAAAAGGGATAGATTCAGTACGCCACTGAAATTTCCCCAAAACAACCAATAACCCCGAAAAAGTACAACACATTACTAGAGGTTAGCAAGCATTTGCTTCATCAGAGCCCACATTAAAAGATCCTCATAAATTTCCTGCCAAGACGTTTAATGCTGTAAAAGCACCTGAAAGATACAGCTGTGTAAGTTGAAGCGCGGTGGAGTGGTAAGAGAAGAAAAGAATCGTTCTGTCAGCCTTTAAAGCATGGCTTACCATTAAAGATCACCATCAGTGGATCAAAGCATAGGTCAGAGCCTCTGAAACCAGCCCAAGCTCCACACAATCCACAGCGGCCCACTTAGGTCTGCCAAGCCTCAGTGTGCAATAGCATGATAAAAGAGCACACTGGAACGGTCTGGTGGCAAGTACATTCACACTGAAAGTTACACAGCAACAGAGCAGAGGTATGAAAGATTAGAAGGAAATATCCAGATCTGCAGGATATTGCCACTTAGAGGCATTAAAAGTTTATGAATAGAGAGCATATGTAGTAAAATCGTAGACTAACATCTCTGAATTTGAGACAGATCCTTTTGGTTGACACATCTACTTTTCTGAGGAGATACCAGTGCAGCTAACAACTTAGTTGTTCACTGCATGCTATTAGTTGTTGCAAAGGTCAAAACCTGAACCAATATATTTGTTAATTAACATATGTATCTATTTTTTTAACAAATGTAACAGAGTGAAAAAAAATGTTGTGATTAAAAGTAAAAGTTAATTGTGACCTTTTCATTAGTTTGTTTGTTTGTGACTATAAAGCTATTGATAACCTTACATTTATGATAAATAGACAAAATCAATGTGCAAGATACAATATAAAAATAAATAGATATGTGTGTGTGTGTGTGTGTGTGTGTGTGTGTGTGTGTGTGTGTGTGTGTGTGTGTGTGTGTGTGTGTGTGTGTGCGAGTGAATAATGAATAAATAAATTTATTTACAAAAAAAAAAATTAGCAACTTCAATATGTATTCATACATTTTTAATTCTGACTGTGAAGTCATGTTGTTGGATGTTTTAATAATAATAATAATAATAGTTATGGAGGGCCAAATTACTTAAAATTAAATAATTAAATAAATGTTGAATATATATGTATAAACTGTTAAATACATAATTAAATACATGAATGAATAAATGAATTAATGAATTAATGAATTAATAAATTATAGTTTAATTAATTAGTTTATTTGTTTAAATAAAGTTTAAATAAACTTCACAATTTATGAGGGTGAAAATGACCTGTTGGTAGATATTTTTGATGATAAGCAGACAGACATGGCCTGTTGAGGGCGTTATTTCTCAGGGGCATGAAACAAAGCTAAATATTCACATGATGTTAATGTCAGGGCAAGTCCAGAGTTTAAAGGTCACCATGGTCCAATGACTGCAGAGCAGGTCAGTGGGTTAACATGTCAGCAGCTTCACAATGGTTGTACATCATCTCAAAACCAGCCCTCATTAAAATAAAGGGAATTATACATTTAACACAATCTATTGTCCCACTGAAGTAAAGAAAAACGAATTGAACCACAGTGGAAAGAGCCATTTAAAATTGGGACAGGGTGCTACTAGGTCTGTTAGTGAAAGAAAAAAAGCATACATGCCAAAGACACGCCAAAATACTGTGGGAATGGGTGCTCGAATCTCAAAGGGAGGCAACAGGATGAATGCAAAAACAGAGGAAGCTCTCAAAGGGGCTCCTCTAATGCACCCAGCACATTAACTACTGGTGGATCCACCATGAAATCGAAGCAGTCCGTCATTTTTCTACAAAAGCAGGACTTCGGCAGAGCTTCCAAACACTCAAGTCCTCCCCCTCATCCTTCACTCTTCACTCTGCTCTTTCCCTATCATCCCCAGTCTAATCCAAACATCTCCCCATCGCCTGGCGGCCAAGAGTCTGAGGAGAGAGTCATTTTTTTCCCTCACGCTCCTCTTTTGAGTTGCTCTTAAAAGCTCAGGCGCTGCTCTTTGTACTGCTGAGCATCGCCAATGTTCTCCTTCCCAAGGTTCCCTCACTCTTATCCCACTCTTCAGTCACGGATTTGGGGACATTCACATAAGCAGGCCGTGTAATTCTGGATTTGCTGGAATGAAGTTCCACCATAATCAATTCAGAGGGATGAAGCTGACGGACACTGCTGGCCACTGCTGGAGTTAGGTGTACCACAGAATCATTTGAGGAGAGCTTTGGTGGGATCTTTCTCTCTTTCTTGAGTATTTCAAATGCTGATGTACAGAAAATGTCAGGTGCTCAGTTGGCGAGATATGCAACTTTAAAATACTTTTTCATTGATGACTGAAAATTACAATACTCTTTTTAGTCATTGAAATGGAAATATATATAGTTGAAGAAACTTGTGCAAATGATTTGCGCAGTTTATTTACACTAAACATGAAAAAAAATATTTTACCATCAAAATGTCAAAGCTGGCTGTCAAAGTCAGTTGCAATTTATTTAAACATTATTTTTTATTGAATTTTATTAAAAAATTAAATTAATAATTAAAAAATAAATGCCTAATTAATAAGATAGATTTAATCCCCTGGTTTTCCAGCAAAAACTGTAGAAAGAAACTAATTTAACTTAAAGAACTACTAAGCAGCTTTTTAGGAAATTATGTGGCCCAAGGAATAAACCCTTAAAAAAAAGTTTAAAAAAATAAAATAAAAAGATGACCACAAAATATGTCATAGGTCTGTTCTGAGAAGGTTGAAGACAGAATGAAACAAAAATATAAATGCAATATAACAAAGTAACTAACCATATAATCATGCATAGCTAATCATTTTTCAGATTCTTGGGCCCATTAAGATCGTGAAAATATTAAGAAAACTAAGGGCCAGATTTACTAACAGCTTGCGCCAGCGCAAACCGTCTTTTGGAGTTTAAATAGTACTGTCAGGATTAACTAAAGAATTAATCAAAACATTCAAACATTTTTTGTTTTGTACAATAAAATCTTGCAGCGCTGCGTTGGGTGACCACTGGGTGTCTAATGTAAAATCTCAGTCCTGAAGCAAAATTAACTGAGAACCACTGTTCAGTGGCAGGTTCAGGTAGAGTTTCAATGGTATTTCAGAGCTGCGTGACAGATTATACATCTGCTTTCTGCTTTCAGCATCTCTCGCTCTCTCTTTTTCTCACTCCGTCTCGCTCTCAGGTGCTGTTTGATTGAGAGTCCTCTCATTGAGTGTTTACTCTCATTTGAAACACTAACAGGGAATGAATGTGTCCCATTTGCACAGTGTCAGGACTGATGCGGTCATGGCGCCTGCACCCACGACACATGATAGAGCACCTGCTGTCCGTATCTATCACACACGCACAGCGCATGCACTCCCTCAGTGTCACTTAGTTAATGAATATAAGCCATAACTGCAAAAACACCCTCTCAACCAAGTGCCAGTGTGTGGGTTTCTTTGCCGTGACCTCACGCTAACAGGCAGACTGCATAACACATCGAGCAAATGATAAAACCTGGGCCCCACTCGCTGCATATGTGATTCAATTATAAACAAATACAGACACAGATGCCGCATCACCAAATGATCATTATGAATTCCGATGACCCCATCTATGCCGGTGCACGGGCTTGTTAATGTGTTTACCTCGGTTATAACGAATGAGAGTTCATCTCTACCTCGTCCGTCTTCCCAGGAGGATCATGGGGAGAGTGATGGGTGTGTGCTGGGGAGCAGCAGGGGTGGGTCAGATTTTTACCTGCGGGACACATCAGATTTAAGGTCAGCTCTGCCCTTGAGTCACTATCTGCAAGTCATTTTAAAACAGAACAGAAAATAGGCAATTAAAAGGACAGTTCATTCAAAAATGAAAATGGTTATGCACATGATGAAGAAATGTTTCTTGAGCATCAAATCAGCATATTAGAAATTCAGCTTTGCCGTCAGAGGGCTAAAATTTATTTTAAAATATATTAAAACATAAAATGTAATTTTAAATTGTAATAATACCTCAAAACATTATAGTTTTTTTTTTTTTTTTTATCAAATAAATGCATCCTCGGTGAGTTTAAAAGACTTCTTTAAAAAAATCTTTCAAACCCAAAGCTTTTGAATGGTAGTGTAAATCTAGTTTGTCACACAAAGCTATCGTATTGCTTCAAAAGACCTAAAATGTAGAACAAGTCAACTATACTTATAGTGTTTTTTTGCCGTTCTTTTCCTTTTTTTGTCACTATGAAATATCGCGCAGAGTCTGTGTTGTGTTAAAAAATAACACTATATGGGTTTGAAGTGGCATGAAGAGGCGTAAATAATAATGAAAACATCAATTTTAAGGGGAACTGTCCTTTTAAAGTTTAGTTTTATAGCAAAAATAATATCACACACAAATGATTAATATAATAATAATTCACCACGATGAAGAGCTCAAAATGACTGTGGTTTTAAAAAGAGCACTTTTGAAAAAGATCTAAAATTTGCCTCATATTTAGACCAGATGGTTTAAGGTGAACGTAATGATATGGTTTGGTCAGCTTCATATAAAAGCTTCTCCATTTTCGCTCTCTCTCATTCAGTCTGCTTTGTCTAATTTCACCCTTGTTAATCACTGTGAGCAGGAGACAATAAAACACAGTACAGGAAACCAGGCAGCCTGTTTTTCCTGGCAACTAATGCCACACCAGTGTTTTAATATTTATTAACCTAAGCTCCTCGTAGCACATAAATCATAAACTGAGGTGCAGTACCAACTTTTATTCTCCATTTCACAGACTCTAAAAGCCTTTGACTGTTTCAGGAGGTAAATACTTTAAATGGAGCTGTAGGGTCGATGCTATCTGCGCTGCCAGGAAAATCTGGTCAGCAAATCAAGACTAAGTGAAGAAATGAGCAGCCTCTGAGGAAAAGAAAATGTTTTGGCTTACTTACAACATTTCAAAATGACACAAAATAGAGAGCTGAGAGTCTGAACAGCTTATTTCAAATGCCTGCCCACTTGCTTAGAAGCTGTAATAGATTTCTATATGCTTTCACAGAATATCTCCTCGCTATTAAGAAATCTTTAGTAAATGGCAGGGTATGATCTGTGATAGACTAATTTAAGTTCAGCACACTTTACTGCGTCACATGTCCTTGGGTGCTGATTTAAATGTAAGCTATGTCAGAGGAATGAGGTGTGGTGTGAGAGTGAAATTTAGCCCGCTGTGTGAGAACTAACAGTTCACATCTCTCTCCCAATCTCCCAATGATGCAGTTACTGTGAGAACATGCCTGAAGGGATCATTCACATTCATTCCTTTGTGGAACACAAAAGGAGAAATTTAGAAGATTGTGTGGGTCACTCTTTTACTGTGCTAGGTTATTACAATGAGACTGATGCATCCAAGGACACAGATGAACCATAAACGTGTCATACAAGTGGTCCATATGACTTGTGTGCTATGTTTAAAGCCTTCTGAAGCCATACAGTAGATTTGTGTGAGGAAAAGACTAGAATTATCCACTGATAATCCAGTCTGGGCTGTTAATGGTTGAAATCAAATTCAAGTTTTTGAGAACTGATCAAATTATCCATTTAAAATATTTAACTCAAAAAAACGATTCATACACACTGAAAAAAATGGGTGTAGAAACAGTTTTCACTCAGAAACTGCTAGTAAATTTCCATATGATTACACAGAAATGAAAATTAATAGGCCTACACCAAATTAAACGTGAAATTGTGAAGTAGAAAGAATGAAACAGTACTTTCTTGTAAAACATAATCCAACAATCTTTGTTTTATTTACAACTTTAAAGAATCATTTTTTAAAATCTTACTCTTATGTATTCCCATGAACATAAGGGATAGGATGAACACTTTTTTTAACATAATTAAATTTATATATGATATAAGATAACATATTCCGCAAAAAGCTAACATGCACTTTTTTTAATAAAACATGGTATTTTCACTCAGAAATAACTATTAAATTTCACAATTAATTACAAAGAAAAAACAAGTAACATATTGAATTAAATATGAAATTTTGAAGTTAAAAGTCTAAATGGTGTTTTCTTGTAAGACATCCTGAAATAAACTATGTTTCACAACATAAAAAAATTTAGAATTTATCATTTTGCTTATACATTAAAGATGCTGAATTCACATTGGTTTACTATTTATTTATTTATTCCCTTTTTAATGCATCAAGGCTATTTTCATGGCGATCTCAGAATAAACTACACAAGGTATACAATTAACAAAAAGACATAAAATTCTGATGTCACATGGACTATTCTAATGATTTCCTTACTGCGTTTCTGTGCCTTGACTGTGGTAGTACCCTTGTTGTCTATGGAGGGTCAGAAAGCTCTCAAGTTTCATCAAAAATATCTTAATTTGTGTTCTGAAGATGAACGAAGGTCTTACAGGTTTGGAATGACATGAGGGTGAGTAATTCATGACAGAGTTTTCATTTTTGGGTGAACTATCCCTTTAGTAGTTTGGTTTATATTGAATATCCAGCAGGTAACTTTTTGCAATGAGGTACAACAACATCAACAAATATCTAAAATTGGACTCTTTCTACACTTCACTGGGATTTTATACTTGTATTAGTTATGTGATCCCAAGGCTTCACATTTTGGACTGCAAGTAAGAGAAGCTACAAACTAAGACTGTGGTATGAATCACTGGTAGGTTCGTTGCAACATTAACACACATGTAAATAATGAATGATGTTTTGCATCACCCTGTGCAATATCCCCAGTGTTGATAAGTGTTAACAGAGGTCACATATGTGTGGCAGATGGGTGCTGTAAATAATTTATAACCTGTAATGTTTGGTTTTGTTACATCAGCTTGAGCCTCCTTTATCAAAGCGTCGGGCATAACCTCAGCGTATGCGGATCAATGCTTCAACAGCATGTGAGAGGGTGTGAACATATTTGATGCAGTGAAAGAGCACAGCCTACAGAGACGCATTACCTCAAATCTCAGGTCACACTATTTTGCCCTGTTATTCAGCTAGAGAAATGGACACATACAAAAGAATTCACCTAAAACCCATCTGAAGCAGATGGAGCATAATGAGAATCAAGGTGGAAATAAGAAAATTAGATGTCTCTATTATATGATGGCAAGATGTAATCCTCTTAAACCTGGGAATAACAGCCACAGAGAAATGAGGTAAACACTCAAAACCACAGTTCAGTACCTATACATAAAAGAAGGACAATGCAGCTATGGAGAGCTGTCCTTACTCACACAATCAGACCTATTACATGAAGAGAGAGCAGGGCTTTTGTGTGGAATAACAGACATGTTGCGTTATTGTGCTCAGTATAATTGACGTACAGTTTGGTGTCTGAGAGACAGGATCCACAGATATACTCCTGACAGCTATTTATTGTGATTTTGTAATATATTTTTCTACACTCTGTTTTTACTGGGCATCAAATTGAACTCAAACAGAAACATCGCCACTAGAATTGATTCTGAAAAATGATTAAGACTACTTTGTGGTAAAATGGAAGGTTAAATTTTTAATATCACCAACTGCATTTGACGTCAAAATAAATAGTTTAAAGCAAAGATATGAAGCTAATTTTAAAATTCATATTTTTATAGTAACATGTACATCATTAGGTACTTTGACACCTTAAATACAAAAAAACAGTAAGTCAGTCTCAACAGAAAGTGAGGGATATGAATAAATATTCTTCTTGCATTTTATACATTTATAAAGGGTTTCCTTTTCCTTAAACAGGTTAAATGTTCAGATTTATAGCTTGATTTTTATTAGATGCAGCTTATTCATTACAAATAGTAGATTTTCAAACATAAATTGATGTTCTTCAAAACTACATATGCTTTCAATCAACCTGCAGCCAAGAGAGCTGGCACTGTTATGGTCAATTGTTCTGTATAAATGCATTTTTGATTAAAAAAAAAAAGAAAAAGAGGTTTAGAGGACAGGCCATTGAAGACCAGATGTGCGTCATAGATCTCATATGAACTCACACATCCCGCTACACATGGGCACACATGTACAAGGACGAATGCTCTGACAGGCAGCCAAAGTTTTGGGGAGATGAGAAAAGGACAGTAGAGGGGAAGGAGAGGACAGCTGAGAGGAGGGAAACACATGAGACAGCCCATGTCAATAAAAAGACTAGAAAACGGATCACTCATGGGTGGTCAAGGCAGACACATACAAGTCACAGGCACCATAAGGGTACAAAGACATGCCATTCAGATACACTGACAGCGCAACTTCAATCCAAACACACAGAAGATGAAGCATATGTGGGTCAGTGACAAATAAGATAGCCCAACAAAGAAAAAGTCAAATCTTTTCAAAATTTTTTTTTTTTTTTAAATGACACATTCTTAGAAATGTAATCTTTATGTTTTCTGAATATATTACTAGCTTTACTCCAAAGCATCATGTCATTGAGCCACACTGCATTCAAGTGTCTATTAATTACAGTAAAAATCAGTCTATGCTTTTGTAGAATATTATTTTTGCTGAAATCTACTTCCAGTGTTTAGAAAAAGATGTTATTTACTATTTACATTACCATTTACCACTCTTTAATCCTGTAGAATTAAAAGAGTTGTTTCTGCTATAACTTCACTATGTAAGTAAAACATTAATACTTGAAAAGTAGCTGAAATTAATATGTGCAGATCGAGCACTGTATACAAATGAGAAAAGATGAGAAAAAACTTATTTAGTAATGTTTTTATCAGCTGTTTGGACTCTCATTCTGACGGCACCCATTCACTGGGTGGATGGTGGCTAGAGCCACTGCCCCTCTGCCCTCATTGGCTGAGGTGCCCCTCTTGACCCCCCCCCCCCCCCCAACTGAATGTGATTGGCCCTCCCAGTGCCCTCCCAAGACCATTGGGCTAGAGTACTAATCTGACAATGCAATATGCCATTGGATCAGAGTGTTGTCAGTCAATGCCTGATTTGCTGCCCATTGCCGCCTGTAAATCTGATAATGCTCAACAGCACTGGATCAGAGCGCTATCATTGCTTTGGCAATGTAAATCCTTTTTACCATGCCAATAAAGCTACTGGAATCTGAATCTGTTAATCGCTGACAGTGATGTGAAGTTTTTCAAACGATTCGACCACAGACCACATCTCTGTTCATATGGTAGTAAACACTCAGTAATATATTTTGGAATATCACCCTGGCCGTGCTGATTCAGTATTTACTCTGATTACTTTTCAATCTGATTTGACCGCAATAATAATGCAAAAACTGACACTTCAAATCAACCTTTAAATATCAACTTTTAAAAAAGTAGTCTTTAATAGTGTAAATACTGTATATATCCAAATACATAATCTAATACAAGAAAATTTCTCTATAATATTGTACTGTTTTGTTGTATTCCAACACCAAGTGCAAGTTCTATGTTTAATACAAGTGAGTTTGTGGTTGTACTGTTTTATTGTTGTCTATTCAAGCAATTGACATGGAATTGAGGCTAATTGCGCACAGGCATTTAGAAGCTATTTCAAAGCAAAAGAAAGTGATGAAAAAAGGGGAAAACCCAACGAACCCCACCCCTCGGTATTACCGTGTTGTCAAACGTTGATTAACCAGTAGGAAAATTTCATCACCGTCACAACCCTAATACACACACATACACATATACATGCTGTATATGGCTGAGCAATAACTGCCCCCCCCCCCAGTGATTTCGGCCACTGCCCCTCAAAATGTCTGTGAATGGCCCTGCTGCAGAGGATCCCTTGGTGAGCAAGTGATTTAATGTTAAATTTCTCTAAATCTGTTCTGACAAAGAAACTCATCCTCTTCTTGGATACCTGGAATGAGTACATTTCCTGCAATTATCATTTTTGGGTGAACTATTCCTAACATAAACAACCTCTGTAATTATTGGCTAACATCTTCAAGGGATACTTCACCCAAAAATGAAAATTACCCCATGATTTACTCACCCTCAAGCAATCTTAGGCATACATGACTTTCTTCTTTCAAACAACTGGAGTTATATAAAAAAATGTCCTGGCTCTGCAGTCTGGATTGGTGTGTCATATTTTGTATTGTACTGAAATGTCTGCTTAATAAAAACAATTGTTCACAAAAAAAAAAAAACTAAGCTTTATAATGGCAGTGAATGGCTGTTGAGATTCAATAGTCCAATAGAAGTGCAATAAAATGCATCCATCCATCTTTAAAAGTACTCTGCATGGCTCCGGGGGGTTAATAAAGGCCTTCTGAAGTGAATCGATGCATATGTGTAAGAAAAGTATCCATCATTAAAGGGGTCATATGACGATGCTAAAAATAACATTATTTTGTGTATTTAGTGTAATGCAATGTGTTTACACGGTTTAAGGATTAAAAAACATTATTTTCCACATACCGTACATAATTGTTGCTCCTCTCTGTCCTGCCTTTCTGAAACACGCCGATTTTTACAAACTCATCATTCTGAAAAGCGCGTTGTGATCTGATTGGCCAGATATCCAGTGCGTTGTAATTGGCAGAATACCTGAAGCGTGTGATGGAAATGTTACAACCCTTACCATATTTGGAAACACACAGCATCTCCACGACATGGCAGCGAGAACAAAAGTTACAGCTTCTTTCTTTGCGTAAAAATTTAGGCGGTGTAATGCAAATATTGCCATACAGTAACGTAAATATGTGGGGAGGTGTTTAAATAAGGCATTTTAGGAAGGTGTGGATGAGTCTTAACTTTTATAAAGAATATTTCTTTAGGTTTGAGACTTTAGTCTTTATGGATCTTATATATGCACAAACAGCTTGTAACACTCCAAAGACAAAGGAAAACTTGAAATCGCATCATATGACTTTATAAACCTCACGAGAAAGTGGAGCTCTAGCAAATGATGCAGAATGTAGCGTAAGCTCTGGTGAGAAGTGCAAACACAGAAGCGCAGTGGATAGAGTGAAACAAAACACCAGTCATGAATTAGAAGCATGAAATGAAGATTTGTAAAGAAAAATGTCAGAGGATTTCGATATAAGCCAAGAGGTGACTGGGTTTCTTTTGCTATAAACAAAACTTTGTTCTTGAGAAACTTGCATATTCTCACCAGAGCTTACACTATCACCTAAGTCCTACGTCATCCTCTGAAACGGTAACTCTCTTGAATGCACATATGACAGTTAGTGTAAGCTAAAGATTATGGATTATAATCTATCTACATATACTATGTAGACAAACAGCTAAAGTGGATCTACATAGGAAACTTTTACATCAAAAGAGCAAAGAAAACCATATAAAAGGCCCTTGAAAGCTCTTAAAATTCAAGTCTAAAGCAGGAACTCCACTAGTTCTATGAGTCACGGAAACAAATATAATACAAAGTGAAATCATTAAAACACACTGAGCCTGGTCAATCTTGTGTCTAAAGAATCTCCTAGCTACAGACCTCCCATTTACAGAGCACACTGACACAATATGCCGTATTGATCTGGTCCCTCTCATATCTCCCTTCTCTCCTGTCTGTAGGAAACTCTTTAATGAAATAATGCTTTGGAAAGGGTTGAAGGACAGCCAAGCTGTAACAACTGTGACAATGTCTCTGTAACGTGCTGTAGAGAGAATTTTTTTTAGTATAGACTCACATCAGTTAAAAGAAAGAGAGAAAAACAGAGAAGATGGAGAGCGCATTCTTGTGGGCAGCCCAGTATAATTCATAAAATCTGTTTGATAGTTTGCTGTCAGAAGATTGAAGACAATGCATTAGAGAATTCACAGTAGGTACATCAGTGCTCAATCTTATTGCACTGAGATTCACCATCACACTCTGTGTGATCTTCCCTCCATTACGACACTGGCAGAGATGACAAACATTATGAGGACAATGGTTAGTCATTTGAACTATTGTGCTCATCCTTTCTCTGTGAATGGTGCTGTCACTATCCTTCGTGAAACCAAAACTGAGTGGTTGGGCTTCAGGCAATCTGGCTACATCTTTTTGTGCCCTATAATGGGACTCTGAAACCGTTCCCATGCCAACAAAAATACTCTAAAAGCTATTGTGGGGATTGAGCGGCATTGCAGAGATAGACAAATGTTGAACTACCTTGGCTCTATGTAGGGAAACCATGCACCTAATACAGACTACCATGGAGGTATAAAAATATATATATAAAACAAATGGGAAAAGCACATTAGAAAAAGTAAAATATTGAACTGAGCTTTTAGTGTTTTCTGCACCATTTTATTGTGCCGATTTCTCTGCATAATGTCCCCATGTGTATTTTCATCAGTGCCCGCAGTAATAAAACCTCAAAAGTCACATGTTCGTTTTGTTCAAGACAATGCAATGGATTTCAATTAGTGTCTGAAAAGACTCACAATGGTAGGTCAAGGGAGCTGAGACATGGCTAGAATACAAAATGATACAAAGAAAATTGAGACAGTATGCTGACTTGAATAACACTGCGTCTGATTCACAACCAGAGGCAAGGGCAGCCTTTTCTTCAACTTGCATAGGAAAAATTTTGAGGTTAAGGTCTGAAGGGCAAAACTATTTTATAAAGACTTCAATTAATACTTCATTTCAAAAAGCAGTCAAAGATTTAGCACCACAAACATCTGGAATCTTAAAAGCTGTATATGTAATTTTTGAACAGAAGACAGGTGAACTATATTTGTTTACAAACTAATTAACAATTAAAATGTCATCGCCTACACTATCAGGAAAAAAAGGTACATAAGTTGTCACTGGGGCGGTACCTTTGTACCTAAAGAGTCCATATTGGTACCTTAAAGATACATGTAAGTATCTAAAGAGTATATATTAGTACCTAAAAGGTACAATAGTGCACCTTTTGAAAAGGTACCGCACCAGTGAAAGCTTTTGTACCTTTTTTCTGAGAGTGTGATGTATGGAGGACTAGGATTGACACTTAAAGTGTTAGTTCACCCGACACCCCAAAATTACTCACCCTCATGTCGTTCCAAACCCGTAAGACCTTTGTTCGTCTTCAGAACACAAATTAAGATATTTTTGATGAAACTTGAGAGCTTTCTGACCCGCAACGGTACTACCACAGTCAAGGCACAGAAACGCAGTAAAGGATATTGTTAGAATAATCCTTCCAAAGACAGCAATGCAACTGTAATGTTCCCAGGTCCATAAACATAGTAAGGACATCAGTAAAACAGTTCATGTGACATCAGTGGCTCAACTTCGATTTTTTGAAGCTATGAGAATAGCCTACTTTTTGTGTGATTTCTTGAATCAGAGGCGTTTAAGTTAGAATCCACTCACCGGTTAAATCGCCAGACTTTTTGTTCAGTATATATATAAGTTAGAGCACCCTCACTAATTTAAGAAGCACCCTCAGTGATTTGATTCCTGAAATCTGATGACTCCCATTACTTTCCTGCAGAGACCTATATGCTACTTGGGCTCAGTAGGCTATGTAATAAACAAATAGCAAAAAATAACTGTGGATACGGAAGGCACTTGTAATGTGATACAGCCACACAAATGACATAATATAGCTTTCATCTCAACTCCAAACTAGCATGACTTTCCTTGTCTGTATAAAGTTATAGCTCATATTCACTGGCATAACATAAACATGTTAATTTGTGCACATTGTCTGCATAAGAACATAGTAAACAACACTAAACAAGAGTCATCTTCTTATATTTCTTAAGCTATTTACAGTACCTGAAAAGGTGCACAGTATGTTGACGTACAGGCAACACTGATACATTTTCACTGACCGACGAGTCAAAATTATTTAAGATGTCCCATGAGTTACATTTTACTACAAATAAATCTTTATTTTTGTAATTTTAAAGTCACACAATCATTTTGGAATTTTTAATGTCTATAATAGCCTATTTAATTTGACTGCTTTTTAAATGCCTTTTGGCTATGTGTGGAGATTATTTAGCCTTGCCATAGATCCAGATCAATGTTAAATAAATATACTATATAAATTTTTTTTTAAAAAAATCTTCTTCTTTTTTTTGTGTGTGTGTGTGTGTGTGTGTGTGCATCATATCCATTCAAGTTTTGCCTAATTATGCAAAAACTTGTGAAATATTATTTGTGTGTTCTGTTATATGTTTATGGTTTCAGTTGGATATTACATGTGAACAGATTAAATAAACAATATGTAATTTTGAATCACCAACCATGCATAATAATGTTGTGTTCCTACCAGATTTGGTCTTGCTGGCATTTTCCACACATTCTGAGCAGCTCAGCCTGTAAAACTGACAGCTAGTCATTAGTATCAAATTTCAAATAAAATAATGAGTCATTTTGTTTGCAGGTCAGACCTGGGCTGTGATGAGAATTATGAACAATCTGTTCTGCATCCGGATATAGTGGTGCTGTTTGGCGATTGAAGAAATGAACTAGAAACAGCGTCAACAAACCAGCAGATATGACAGCATTTTGAGTACGGTCTCTTTCTAGTACAATCCCACCAGGGTAAGATTCATGACAAATCCAGATTGTTTTAGAAGCTATTTGTGATAGTATTTACAGTACATGAGCTGGTGGAGCTGTACTACTCCTGCAAGCAATTAATCGTTGAATATTTCCTGTTTGGAGGCTGTGTTTTCCTCCAGCCATTTCACAGCCCATGCAGAGCCCTTAATGGAGTCTGCCATATTTACTATCATTGTGTTTCTCTCTGCAGTCAAGCAATCATTCGCTTGCTTGTACCCCCCAAGGCCTCATATGGAGCTAATCCAATCTCCTCCACCACAGCTGTGAAAGGGAGTGGACCAGCAGATGATGGAGAAGCCACTGAGCATCCACCAGACTAACACCTGCGCTCACCATGCCACAGTGCACACCAGATCCTTGCGCAATCACAGCGGCATTACAGCACAGAGAGCCGCTCCAGCGACGGAACCTCTGCACATCACTGGTGACATACACATAATCACAAAGAGGTTGATTCCTGGAACAGAGTGACTCTTCTAACTTGTGCAACCCAAGAAACGTGTGAAGCCATAATGCGAGGAAAAAAAAACTCTGGGACTGAGAATCAGATAGTATGAGATATTGATATCTCTGGGCTTCTCTTGAGAGTTTCCTCAATGAGCCTGCAGCAACCAATTGAACGAACATGAAAATTCTTGAAAAATGAGTGCTGCCGGTGAACAGATGCGGGCTATAAAACCGTGTCGTAAGACTCCTGTGGCCCTCTTTAGAGTTGATATGTTGACCGTCTGCAGTTTTCTGGAAGAGCTCATAAAATGTTGCTGCTCAATGACTCTTTGACTCAGCTCCATTGAGACTTAAATAGGGGAAGTTGGGATGACATTATTTGTCTTTGTACCTCAGAATTGGTCAGCTAGTTAGGGAGACAGATGACCTATTAAGGGGACATGCTCAAATGTGTTATATAGCACTAATTTAAAACGATACTAAATGTAAGAGATATGTCTTCAGTGTAGACTTCTGAACCGTTTGCCTTCAAAACAACATACAGTCAAAGAGGAGATGCTAGGTTATTAAAACTTCAGTTTGAAAACTTGTACTTTTTTTACATTGTACCACCAAAACCCCCTAGTTTAAATGAAAAGTTTTAGCTAAATTCACAAAGAATAATGAAGTACTTTGTGTGTGTGCATGTGTGTAAATTTCATTTGAAGTGATTTAGATTTAGTTCTCAATTTCAGTCCTCGCAACCCCCTGCTCTGCACATTTTGTATGTCTCTCTTTGTTAACACACCTGATTCAGATAATCACCTTGTTAGAAGTGAGCTCCGTGCATGAACTGTGTTCCGATTGACATGGTCTCTACACAGTGCTCATTGCTCCCTATTCCCAGAGCAGGGGAAATCTGCTGAAGTTTACCTAATGTCTTCACACACGGACAAGTGTGACATCATATAACTCTGTAAATAAATACAATTTTAAATTCACGTTTCGCACACTTCAATGCACTTTGAATGGAACATATACGTTCGCTTCGAACTGGAATCATGTCAGAATATCCTGTGATGTCCACTTCGTCACTTATGTTCGAATAGAGCAAATGTCTGAAGCGATGAGAGAGACATACAAAATGTGCAGAGCGTGTAATTATTCTTACAATTGCTGTATAATATAATAAATAATATATTTGAATGTTAATACAAAAATCTATTATAAATACTTATTAAAAATATACACATTAAAAGTTTCATTTGAGGCCATTTAGACTTAACGAGAGCCTAATTTCTTTTGTTGTTTTCACAAAGTTTCTTAGAGACAACTGTACTTGATGTTGCAGGCTGTTTAATTGTAGTGTCATTGCTTTCAGATTTAAACTCCAAGAAACCTGGGTTTAAAATTAGATTTGACCAAATGGAAAGTTCGCCCCAAAATGAGAATTCTGTCGTCATTTACCCTCATGTCGTTGCAAATCTATATGATTTTCAAGATGACACTTTGAAAAATTTTGGGGTCAATGAGGTCCAATGTTCTTCAAACTATCTTCTTTTGTCTTCCACAGAAGAATAAACGTTTGGAATGAAATGGCATTTAACAGGCTATAATTTTGTACTACACAACCTCATTTCCTTAGTATCTTGCACCAAGCATGTTCCCAAACACTGCTTTCTATTCTTGTATTTGTATATGTAGAGTTACTATTTTTGAATCCACACTCTACACAAACATCTCAGCTGTTTGGGAGATAATCTCAGTAATGACCTTCTTGCTGATATTTCTTTCTGACAGTTATTTTTCTCCTGGCACATTGTTTTTATGTGCTGCCAGGGTACCCAGGTGTGCCGTCTGAAGAGCCCAGCTGTGAGTGCTCAAGCTTCAGTGTTTTTAATCAGAGAAAAACCTCCCACTGTCACAGTCTGTCACAGCCCACAGGAACTTCAGCAAGGCGTGCAAGAGAAGCGCTCTCCTCGGCATGCACCACCGCTGCAGGCTGGGATATGAACGCTGAGCCTCTCGCAGAAAACTTTCCAGGCTCCAAGTTTTTACGTGACATTCTTGCACGTTAGTTCTGTACCGCTCAAATTTGTTTGGTAAACGATGCCGGTCAATGCTGATGTACACTTCTTAGGCCGTGTGCCACAGAGGCCTTTGTACCACGGCTCTTAATAATGAAGGCAGTGACCGGAACAATGACGGTTCTATGTGGTCTCCCACTCAGCCTTTTCAACTCATATGCCCCTACAGTGTATCTCTCCTCTCTCCCATTCTTTCTCGCCCTATCTCTCCCCTGCCCTCCTCCTCCGTGTGCTCAGCATTCATAGAGCTCAGTGGTGCGAAACTGGAAATCCATTTGAAATTCAGCCTCCGCACTCCATGTTGTGTTGGAATGACCCATTATTTCACACTAGGGCAAACTGTGCGAATTCATAAATATAAATAAGCAGCTTCACACCCCTGCTTCTCAAAGCAGCATGCCGCACACAAAGCAGGCCTGATGAATTCAATCACGGAGAGAAAAATACTAGGGCAATTATATGGAGAGGGCTGCAACTCACTTCACCCGCCAGACCTGTGGGGTGAAAGTTAGAACCGGATATTTTATTCAGATTTATGCATCCTGAAATCCTATCAGGTGTGGGTTTCTTCTTATCAGCGAGAGTTTGAAGTTGATTGGGGGGTATTATGTCTCCTGGTGTTAAGCTTTATCTTTGTTACAGTGTGGAGGAATACAAGCATGAAATGTCAAATAACTCATTGTGGCTTAAAAATAGTGGTTTTTGTGCACTACAAGCTACCTGTAACATTGACGGTGCGGAGACAATTAGTCAGAGCGGTTTCAGAAGTGACTGCGACATCAAATCACTCATTCCATCAGGCGCTAGACAGCATCAGAATTTTAAACAGAGGCATACGTCTGAGCCCAAAATTCATCACTCTCCCTGATGGCAGCAGTATGGTCATTTGATTTGTCACTCAGGGCATTTGAATAAACTACAATCAGTAATTATGGAGGGGAAAATCCATTAGTGAAATATGCCAATCTAATTATGCGCAGGGATGGCGAATTAGTGGGTTGTCCTGGAAGCAGATTGCTGCGTGTGGAGACGCAGCTTGACTCATCATATTGCACATTAAATCTGAAGTGATGTAACTTACAAAGGTCAAGCTGTTTTCCCTGATAACACTCATATTCTGCACATTTACAATTATGGTGCTCAGTGGCCAAAACAATTATGAGACTTTTTCTTTCAGCCCTTCCTCTGTTAATGTGCGTGTGGGTGTGTGTTAAAACAGTGTGAAGCACCAAAACTGTTAAGTACCGCTTAGTTCAGAGTTAAACACACCCACAGCCGAATGCTGCACCAATTCAGTACTTGACAATGACATTTGAATACTGTAACTAATGTGCTAATGCAGTGTTTGCCAGCTTTTCTTTGTCACAGCATCCTCATTTAGGCTGAAGTGTCCTTTAATTAACACCAAACAAGAAATGTGTCAACAGAAAAACATCAGTCACATTAACATTAATATGTCAATATTTTAGTATAAACTAAAATATAAATTAACTTCTTTAAAAAATTCTACTGACCAGTATGTGGAAATAGGTACTTTTATTCACATTCATTTGATTAAAAGTGACAGTAAGACATCTATACTGCATGTTACAAAAGATTTCTATTTTCTATTGTTCTTTGAACTTTCTATTCATCAAAGAGAAAAAAAGAGACAATGTGTGTTTTCTATGAATTGTGATCTCAGCTTAACTTTCTCTCAAAAGAAAAGCTTTATGTACAAGCTGCATGTTTTTTTTTACTCTTGTTTGGAAAGATCATGTCAAAAAAAGTTGTCATTATGACAAAACAAGTCAGAAAAAAATAATACTGCATGGCCTATTAATGCTTCTAAATTGTGTTTATCTATCTGCTGGCATATGTTTACAGCTCTTTTTAAATCCGCCCTTGTTTTCCTAATTTTCTAGACTAAGTTTTTAACATTGTTTACATGTCTGTCTGGGGTTTTTATATATGCTAAAAGATAAACCATGTGCAAATTCATCAGTCAACACCATTGCTGAGCATTTTCTCCTTGAAACTGCAGTGCACTAAAGTCCAGCACCAAAAAATGCAGTTTGAAACAGCCTGTTTCCTACCATCACAAACATATAACCAATTCCATCAGCCTGCGGGATGGGGATTTACAAATCATCAAGTGTTTCGACCTAAACATGTTGATTTTAGAAGGTAGCTGTGTTTTAAGGGAGAAAATTAGTGACTGCATGGGGACTTTTTAAATACAGCAACAACAAGGAGAGAACTGCAACAGGATCAGTAAAACAGATTTGTGTGATCTAAGAGTATGTGTGCCTCAAAATGATTGAAGAAACGAAACAAGACAGAAACGTCTGCATCTTTTACATCAGCAGAGAGGCCAAGTAAATGCCTCAGACCTCTTCGTGAACCAATCGGCACAGCCGTCCAGCCAGACCAAAGCATGCGTTTCGGCAGAGCAGCATGGAAGAGGGCCGGGTCAATGGGAAATTGATTTTCTGTGCTGTATCTACAGAAATGCCAACACTCTTCAAAGAGTCACTCTGTGGAGGAGTGAGTTTGCATTGTCTGTTCATCACAGAAAGCCTCAGGAGAAGCCATAGAGGTGATAGACGGCAGTACAGAAAGGAAAGAAAATCAGGCACTAGAGCCATGCAATAAAACATTAAAAACCTAGCATCCTGGGCTCTCACCTTTTTTATTATTGAGCCTTACATTTACATTCTTCTGTGCTGTTCAATTCCCTGTGCTAACTTACAGCATTGGTGAATAACTTACTAAACTTAACTACATTTTTCAGTAAAGTAAAAGCTATTTTAATAACTGTCTAACTTCGTCTAGCTTTTCCAGATAAGCAGTGGTTTGTGTAACCAAGCTCAACACAATCGCCATTTAAAGGGATAGCTCACCCAAAAATGAAAATTATGTCATTAATTACTCACCCTCATGTCATTCCAAACCCAACATCAGTGGTTCAACCATCTATGCAGGGTCAGACAGCTCTTGGATTTCATCAAAAATATCCCAAATTGTTTTTTATGAGTTTGGAATGACATGAAGATGAGTAATTAATGACAGAATTAAAATTTTTGTTTGAACTATCCCTTTAATGTTTGAGCTGAGAGAATAATCAAGTTCTTTCTCAGTCTGATTCATTCTAATGAATAGTTTTGTTTAGATTATTCATTTTAACGAACAGATGCACAAAAATTATTCACAGATTCCAATCCCTGTACTATATACCATGATTTTGACTCAGTTATGTAAATTAGGGTGTTTTGTTGTACTTTGTATAAATTAACCATCTAGATGGTAATACCTAAAATGAAAATTTGCTGAAAACTTACTCACCCCTCAGGCTATCCAATAGATGAGTTTGTTTCTTGATCAGAAGACCTTTGAAGAAATTTAGCATTTCATCACTTACTAACCAGTGGATCCTCTGCAGTGAATGGGTGCCGTCAGAATGAGAGTTCAAACAGCTGATAAAAATATCAAAATAATCCATTAGTGATCTACACGACTCCAGTCCACAGTGAAGTGAAAAGCTAATTGTAATTGTTTATTCATTTACTTTCATATACTTTCATTAATTATACAATTCTAGTATCAAATAGTATGGCTATTGAAACTTTTTTAATTACAAGACACAACATTTCAGTGTAACTATACTTTTGTTTGTAGCATGTAGAACTATTTTTTCTTTAGTAATTCATCTACTGATTGGCAAGGTAGTTTACTCAACCCTGGTAAGTTCTGGTATAGTTTGGTTAAACTGAACTCTTGGACATCACAGCCAGGACGGTGTACGAGTCAGCTCTCTGAATAAAGCTTTGTCAGGACCGCCTGTGGTTCTTCATCGATTTATCAGCAAGCTGTATGAGAGCACACAGCGCTCTCCAAGGAGCAAGACAGATCAGAAATGACTTGAAAAGAGTTTAAAGGATGTAGAGAAATGTTTCTGAGACTGAATACCAATTCCCATAATCAAGAGCTGTCTTTTCTTTGTTTTATAATGAGCATTGATTGAATGTGGCGGGGAAAAAAGAAAGGGTAAAAAAAAGAGAAGAAAAATCATTTTTCAATTTTCTCTGTGTGACGGAATGTAATTAGACTGTGTGTGAGAAAGACAATACTATAATATTCATCAGGAATGATTAATTTGAAATATGAAGCATGATTCATTTGAAGTCGTTCCCGATTAACGGCCCCTCCGTGGATGGGATTTATATACAAATTTGTGCTGTTTCTAACAGATAAATAGATGAAGAAAGAAAACATATGCTGAATTTGTTATTGTAATTACATATAAGAGATGCCACAGGCATTTGTAGATCAGAAAAACGCCTCAGGCAGACCACACATCCACAACTAGCCAGTAAAAGCATGTTCTTCTCTCTGACAACATGAGCTACTCAACGTTCCTTGACATATTTCTGCATTCTCCTGTCCAGCCGCTGAATATTATGGTCTTTGAATCAAGAGCTCTGAACCAAATTCAAATTGCGGCCACCTTTCATCCCGGGGGGCATCCGCTGTGGGTGACATCCTGTGAAGAAATGTTTCCAGCTGCTCATGAATTCATTATAGACTCTCAAACACCTCCTCCAGGTGCTGCAGAGATACCGGCACTCGTTGAAATTCTGAAGCTGGTGTGTGCCATCTATCTAGAAGACCTTCCAGCAGCTTGCCAAGGGACTTCATACAATACTGAGGATGGGTAAGAAGTGCTCGGTACGGTTCACTCACCTTGTTATAACCTGACCAGGGGCCATGGGTTCCTCCTGGGAGCAGTTGTGAGCCCCTGTCACATGCACTATAAAAACTATAAATGCAGAAGGCCGGATGTGTTGGTGAGAGAGGGCTTGCTGAACGGTAGAGGGATTATTAGAGAGCACAGGCAAGGTCACACTGCAGACATGTGCAGTGAGAATGAGACAAGGGGTCTATGGAGGACTGTACATGGAGGATTCGTGTCGATATTGTACAGGGATGAGATGCTGACATGTTGCACACATGTCGAGAAGGAAAAGATTTCTTAGCATAAAGAATGACAATGCACACACACAGATGATTTTTGCCAGAAGCACCATACTCACTTCTAGAGTCAAGTGAATTTGCAAAAGTAAATTTTTTATTAAACATTTAGATAAATAAATAAAATATTTTTGATAAGAGGAAAAACTGTTGTTGGTATAAAAAATGTAAATAAAATAAAATAAATGAATGAATGAAATGTCTTTAATAAGATTCTGATTGTTGGTAAAATAAATGAATTAATAAATAAAATGTCTTCCATAAGTTGTGCATTGTTTTGTTTTTTGTAAGACAAATAAATAAATAAATAAATAAATGTATAAATAAATAAATAAATAGTTTTTAATAAGTTGCAGAATTGTTGTTGCTAAAATATACATACATAAATTTGCCTTTAAAAATGTACAGTTGTTGTTGATAGAAATAAATAAATAAAATGTCTGATGAGATGTACAAATGCAATTTAAAAAACAACTGATAAACAAATAAAACGTCTTTTAAGTTGCACAATTGTTGTTGGTAAAATAAATAAATAAATAAATATGTAAAAGATCTAAGATCTAAAAAAGTAATAAACAAGTAAAACATCTTATAAGTTGCACAATTGTTGTTAGTACAAATAAATAGTCTTGATAAAATGCACAATTACTGTTGGTAAAAAAAATATATATATGTGTGTGTGTGTGTGTGTGTGTGTGTGTGTGTGTGTGTGTGTGTGTGTAAAATATCTAAGATCTAAAAGACTAATAAACAAGTAAAACGTCTTATAATTTGCACAATTGTTGTTAGTACAAATAAATAGTCTTGATAAGATGCACAACTGTTGTTGGTAAAAAAAATAAATAAATATATAAAAGATCTAAGTTGCACAATTGTTGTTGGTAAAATAAGTAGGTAAGTAAATAAATATTCTTTGATAAGGTGCACATTTTTTTTTTTTGTTATAAAAATAAATGAAAAAGTAAATATGTAAAACATCTTTGAGAAGCTACACAATTGTTGTTGGTAAATAAGAAACATTTTCTTTGATGATAAAATCATTTTTTATTGGTAAAAGTATAGACACAAGCCTTTGACCTACTAAAGGAACTACTAAGGTGTTTAAAAAATTCCTTTTGGTCTCGTCTTATCTCAACTAGAGGTTTAAGAGAGCCAGGACCGGCATTGGTGCATGACGGCCCCGATCTCTGCCTCACACCTACGTCAACCCTAGACACACTCATTCCTTTTTTATCAGTGTATTATATGGACATATTGCTCCATTATATGATACAATTCAAATGCTTCTAATACATATGAATTTTTCATTTTACCGTGATTTATGAGTACTCGCACTGAAAATATATTAGAGCATTTTGACTGGCACCGGCCTTTTATTTTTATTACTCTGTCAAAATGTCTGATGACTCAAATCTCTGATGAGGTTCCTATCTGGAGGATATGCATTCATATAACAGATCATTTCCTTCGAACATTTAGCGTCCATTATTTGTATTACTTTCAGCAGGACATTAATTCCACCTTTCAGCTCACAAAGACTCATTGGTCAACATTATGACAAGCTCTGCTAGGATAAGGGTATAATCATGGATCATGGAAATCATAGAATAAAGGTAATTTTCTGTTGCATTTTCATTTGACATTTATGAGTATTTCTTCAACTATGGGAACTTTCATGTCCCAGGGGTTGATTTTTATTAAAATGAACAGATTTTAACTTTCTGTCTTTGGGTTATATGAAGATCAAATTATTTGAAAGTCTTAAAAGAAACTTTGCACTATTTTTGCTACTTTTCATTGCCTTTTTTGCATAGACTTTGTGCTACTCTTTGTCCTAGACCCAAACTTTTAATCTTAAAACATTAAAAAAAATAAAACTCAAATATATTATTTATAGTTTACAAGCTATGATAATTTAAACATAAAGTGAAACAAACATAAACCTTTTAAATTTTATTGTGAGAAAATTATTTATTTATTTTTTACACAAATTATCACAGTCCCTCAATTGTGGCATAATTTCCAAACCAAATAACTTTGCCAAAAATAAAGTGAAGAACATGCTAGAGATGGAATATAAGACAAAATCTGTGTTCAAATGTGTTTAAAATCATTTTTTATATTTTTTATATATTATATTTTATATTTTTAAACTTAAATATTTAAATTTTGTAAAATATAGCTACTTTTGCTGTATACAAAATTATACATCTATTCATTTTTATTTAAAGTTAAATTACAGTAATTTTTATTTCTTGTATTTTTATTTTAGTTTAAGTTATTTTATTACATAAAGTACATAATGCATGATGTTTTTTTTATAACAATCATGGAGTAAATATATAATAATAAAACAAAGGAATTTTGGTAAATATCACTTAAATATATTTGCCATATGAACAGAACAGAATATATTTATAGTACAACATTTCTAAACAAGCTGTAATTTTGCCAAATTATACAAAGATTATTTATGGTACATAAAACAAATTAGTATGACAAAAGAATCAGACACACTGAAATGTGGTAGAAATGACATTATGGTGAAAAATATTTGTAAGGGCCAAAAGCTGAAGCAACACCCTCCTATTACACACTGTCATCAGTCAGCATGTAGATTGATAACCCAGTTTTGCTGCTTTCCTCAATCCAAAATACATTCAGCTTTTACTATGTCATTTCCTCTGGCTATTTGCCTCTAGACTCTCAGCAACAAACAGAAGAAACGGGTATGAATGAGCTCAGTGTCTCTGTGGGTGCCGGCAGAAGGAAGCAGCACAGACGAGGTGGACGGCCAACAGCAGGGTGTTGACTCTCTAGACTCTCAGTGCTGTGCTCATGAGGTGTTTCTGGACAGTGACAACAGGCTGGAGCTCATGCAGGAACATATCCATAAGCAATCATTTATATGAAGCCTGTTGCCAGGCTGCAATGTCGTCTCGGGGTAGAGAGCGCCAGTGGCAGGTTATGGTTTTTAGCGGTGGTGCCCTGGCTCCCAGAGTTAAATTACCCCTTCTGGATATTAACAATTGCTTTTTTCCCTCCATTTTAAAGGGGTTATGTTCTTGAGCTTTAATAAATATATCTTTCTCAAGGTTACTGCATTTTGTATTTTATTCATGCGGCTCCAACCTGTGACCTTTGTATTCAACGTCTCTCAAAGGACCAATGAAAAACTGAACTCTGTTTCAAATAGATTTGAAGCAAAGAAGAAAACTATTATTCCTGTTATATTGGAAGTTATATTCCTGAAAGATTTTGAAAGTTATGAAGTTCATTTTAGGACCATTATTTGCACTTTAGTTCAGTAGTCTGGGTGAGAAGTCATTTGTTAAACGTGAATAGGAAGCGATGGAGCATATATCTCTGTGTGACGATAAGAAACCACCGAATAGGGTTTCGAATCATGCAGTGCTTTGGCTAGTGACGGCCACAGGTCTTAAGGCCGACATCTCCCTCTGAATGAAGCCCATTTTTCATCACAGTGTAGAGCTTTGACATTAAATCGATTCCTATAGTAGTTGACACTGTAAAGTATAATATAAGACAGAAAAAGGATTAGATATTCTCAGTTAAGTTCTGTCGTCTTTTAAAGGGATAGTTGACTCAAAAATTACAATTCTGTCATCGTTTACTCATGTTAAAGCTGTATGATTATTTATTTATTTTTTATAATGGTAATTAACCCTATTGCTGTGTTGAAAATACTTACCTAATTTGGTGTATTCATTTGGTGCATTTAAAAATACCTTTGAATGGGAAAATTTTATTATGCTTTATTGTCACCAAATCTTGGATTCAATTTTTTTCTCAACTTGTTTTCTTTAAATTAGCACAGCTTTTGTATTTCTTTTTGACTAATCTGAAATCTCATTGATATGAGCTTTTTTTTGTGGATCAATATTCAGGCAAAAATGTAGGTGCATAAGCTGAGCTCGATCAATCAATCAATCAATCAATCAATCAATCAATCAATCAATCAATCAATCAATCAATCAATCAATCTATCTATCTATCTATCTATCTATCTATCTATCTATCTATCTATCTATCTATCTATTCTTTCTTTCAAAGTTGTTACACCATGTGTGAGCCAAGTCAGTAGGTTTTAGTTTAAAAGCATTAACTAGCAGTTTCAGGAAAAAGAAAACCCTCTCCAGGTCAAAATGACCAGAAAACAACACGAAGGTTAATAAAATAAAAATGTTAAATACTTATTTAAAAATAATAATCAAAAAATTTAAATAATGTAAATGTGTAAATAAATGTAAAAATTTAATTTTTTTTATTTTATTTATATCGTCATGTTAAATAACATTTAAAAAACCATTTAAATTTGAAATGAATGAATATGACAAAATATTGGATATTTTAACTTTAAACTTTAACACACAGCTTCAGAAGACTTGGAATATAGTGTATAATAAGTCATATGGACCACTTTTATTATGCTTGTATGGTGATTTTGTGTGTGTGTGTGTGTGTGTGATTTGGGGGTTAATATACTGAAAAAAAAAAAAATACAAAGAAAAAGAAAAACCTTTTGTAAAAAATAGGGCACTTTTTAATCTGAAAGAATTTTTCCATATTTATTTTTTGCAGGTGTTTTCCAGTATTCTGGATATTTACACTGCATTGCCTTGTGTTGTAGAGTTAATGGAAATGTCTGTAAAATTAATGGATAATGTCCCGTGTAATGAACTGCCAGTACTTTTTCTGTTATTTTGCAGATTTTTTTACAGTGTAGTAAAAAAAAAAAAAAAAAGTGGCCAGTATGTACTGGGTTGACAGTGTGATGGTGAGAAAATTATGACAGAATTTTCCTTTTTTGGTAAACTATTCCTGGCCAAGCTAGAAACTCAAACCACCTTCTTCCTTCCACAAGGCTTGTTTGTCCTGCTGGCGAGCTGTCTTCATGTCACAAAAGCATCCGCCAAGCAGCCAGGCTGAGATGCCCATGCTTTATCAAACTGACAGGATGAGATGGAACTCAGCTCCAAAAGTTTGGCACGGGAGGGAAGCACAACCCAGTACCCTTCAGCCTGATATACAGAGCTTATATCCAGTTTCTGCACTCCCATCACAAGCATCTGCTTACTTCCATTCTCTACGAGGTCACAGAAATCCTCTTCCTCCATGAGGAGAGCAGGAGACTGAAAGTCCTCATTATATTCTCTTTTTCTTCTTAAAACTCTCCACGTGTGGTCTAATCATATTACCCAGCTCCTTATTACCGCTGGTATTAGACAGAACATCAGTTCTGATGTAGGGCTTAAAGCTTAGCTCTGTTTCTCAGCATTAGTGCTGAATAACAGGGGGTCTCCTCCTCTACACATTATGGTTGATATGCTTGTCAGTTATGTGTTGTTTTCTGTATAACACTTCAGGTAACCCAGTAGGACTTCAGTCCTTAAGCCACAGTTGTTTCTCCGTCTCTTACACAACCTTTCTGTGGTTCTAACGCGCCTTGTGTCACTGTTTTAGAGCAATAAACAGGTGCTGTGAAACACACACACACACACACACACACACACACACACACACACACACACACACACACACACACACACACACACACACAAACACACAAACTGCACACTGACCTAACCATTAGGCCACAACTGCCCCACCCCATATTACTACTTATTTCATATCTTTATTATATATTATACAATTATATATTATAATCTAATTTAAGAATACAGTATATATAAATTATATATTAAGTTGACTTCAACAATGCTATAAGAAGCTAAACTTAAAATAAATTGCCTCATGTCTCCATACATGTAAAACATTTGCAGAGAGTAACAAATTTAACACATAGACATTTTAAAAATAAATCTCATTAGGAATTCCTACCCTTAAGTAAAACAATTTCCAGTTATATGCAGTAAAAAGCAACAGGAATAAAGAGTAGAGGGAAAAAAGACCAGCTCCGGGGAACCTGACAGAGAGCTGACAGCAGCAAGCCAAGAGACTAGATGCTTCAGCACAAATCCAAAGGCACAATGGACTGGCAATTTAATGAAATAATGAAAAATTAATAGAAGTCGCTTCAGGTTATCATGCCTGAGCTCTAGCGGCTGTACGACGAGGTGAGTTTCCAGAACGGCTGATGGAGTCTGTACCTGACTACAGGGGGAAAAGCGAGACGATAAGCAAAATTAAACTAATAGAGCCGCTCTGCTGTGAGCAGAAACCTGCTGCTGTTTTCTTACCGCTGCATTAATTAGTCTGACCTTCTACTCATTACTGCCAGTGTGTTTCAGCTAAAGCAGCATTAAAGAGCCCCTCGGCAAGTGCGCATAATATAACTTGCCACTTACTTGCAAATGGGGGAAGGGCATTTTAACCAAAACAACAAGTTATGGCACATTAAAACAGTGCAGAAATAAGAGACGCAAACATACATTTCTGTCAACATAAAATGGTATCTTAACAAAAGCCCAGCATTACAGTATTTACACAAAATTTCGCTTTACAATCTTGCATATACTGGGCGTAGGTCCTCATAATTGAGTTGCTCACCAGATGTTCTCAGAGCAGATCGTCCAGGACATAACAGCATCAGCGCACACAGACAGCTTATCAATAAGTTGACCAATGAACCCATCATTGAGCCTATAAGCTCCTCTGTGAAATCACTGGTGAATTGAAAATGATGTCAAACATGACATCATAACCAATGAATGCTTCACGAGAGGGATCAGCTCAGTTAAAAGAGAAATGTATTTCTTGCTGAATTGAAGTCAGGTTGTTGCTTGCCAACGTGATCTCATTAGAAGTTAGAGGTATTTGTAATGTGCAAACCCTGGTTTTAGCACACGTACACTTTCATGAACTGAAATGTACATTATGCAAGCATATGCATAAAGCATTTTTGTGTAGGAACAGAGAGACATGTTAAAGTTTGTTAGAATTAATACACTGATTTTACTGTATCTTCAACTATATCTACTATATATTTATTAATGTTAATCTTCAAAAAGTTTAAAAAAAATAAATAAATAATGGGGTCAGTGAGAATTTATTAATGTTTTTGAAAAAAGGGCTGTATTTATTTGATCCAGAATATAGTTCAAAATATAATATTGTGAAATATTATTAAAATGTAACCATTTAAAAATAAGATTTTCTATGTTAATATATATTTAAAATTGTAATTAATTCCTTTAATGGCAAAGATAAATTTTACAGTCTTCAATGTCAAATGAGCCTACAGAAATCACTTTAATATGTTGATCTGGTATATTGATAACATATTGATAATATTGATAACAATTAATATTTTTGTATGTGATTTTTTTTCAGGATTCTTTGATGAATAGAAAGAAGAAAAAATACTTTTCTGGTCAGTCACTTTTGATCAAATGAATGTCCTTGCTGAATTAAAGTATTATTTTCTTTTTTTTAATTTTATTTACTCCACACTTTTAAACAGTACATATATACAAATGTTTATGCATACATGTATATAAAAATACAGGAGATTTGTAGCGATTTTTACTTTTTGAAAGTTATGCATATGTAAATACTTTCACATTTTAGATGCTGTCAATTCAAAATTGTAAAATATTGTATATTTCAGAGTATATGAAAATGTATGTGTAAGTATTACATTCTACCTATAAATACTAATGAGATCAGGCTGTTTTTATATAATAAGACAATGGAAAGATTGCTGAACGATAGAGAGGGTGGTTCAGGAAATAAAACAACACAAGCACCACAACACACACGCCACCCACCTCAGACGAGACATTGTTTTCAAAGATTGCTATTGATTATTGCAGGGTGAAACCACCAGTCTGTCAGGCTGACTTAATAAATATGTGAGCGTTCAGTGCTCTCTAAACACTCTTTAAGTGTAAAATATTATGTTTGAGTTCAATCAGATTTTTATCAAACACAAACTACAGCAGGATTGACGCATTTCCTGTTTATATTGAAAACCACAAATTAGCAGACAGAAGAGCTGGGCTCCGATGGCATAAAAGATCTGTTGAAACGAGTTATAACTTCAGAGCATGCACGTTTTATGATGTGTTTTCATATCACACAAACCTGGTGAGACAGGATGTCTCTGCACTGAGAGAATAAGAGCCCGAGTTCACTAATGTCAACAAACCTCGACCGACAACACAGCAGGGATGCAGGAGTCAGCCAGCGAACAGGCCAAACATCATATTACCATACCATAAAGATTAGCCAGAAAGCAGACGGATGTGTTTTCTGTATCCCAGCCTCTGTCATAACAGCGCCCACATGGAGAGATTCAATCATGTCTGATTCTGTTAATGTGAGAGCAGCCAAAGCTGGGCCTGATTACCTCTCCAAACAAATCACCTGAACTCCGCATCCACGCCGGCTGACTTGTGCACGAATTCACTTACAGTCTACACCTCGTAAACCTTTCATAGTATATTAGGAGGTAGTCATAACTGTGGCAATCATCCCCCCGGAGGACGTTAACCGCTCCAACTGGAACGAAACGCTTCTGATAACACAAAGTAATTTGACTGGCATTTCCGAGTGTGTCCATAGCTGTTCATTACACGGCAGGCAAATGACTTCAAATACACTTAATCTCCAGCACATTTATGTTCTCTATAATGTAATTTAAATGGAGTGATACACACACTCAGTAGCACGTTTTGGATGGGATTAGTTTTCTGCATAATGTTTCAGTTATAATTATTAACAGGACGTCTGTGATTTCATGAAGTGATTCAAACAGAACTGGCATCTGTTTGGATGCGTCACAAAAATTATGACAATATTTACATAATTAAATGAGATATTAATGAAGGTAAGGATCATACCTGACATGATCAGACACTTTTTACTGATTTGTTTTTAAGTTTAAATTGAAAGGAATGCCAGCAGTACTTGAACCACAAACTTAATTTATCCAGAAAGTTGGCTAAATCCATAATTATGCTATTAACTGTCAAAATTAATCAAGACGTGCATTGCCATATACCACACAATCTCATTTATTCATATCCAGACAAGTTATTTTAGTTTCATTAATATACAATAATAGTTTTTAATAATATTTTGAATTAGTTTTCATTTGTATATTTTCCCTTTTGATTTTAAAGTTTCAGCGATTCTGTTGTGTTGGTATCATTTTTATTTCAGTTTTAGCTGTTTTAAATGTGACATATTTTGTGACGTGCTTTTTACCAGGTCCCCGGTGCAACTACCAACCCATAAAATGTGAAAAAGAACAACCCAGAACATTGTTTTGGTAAGCCTTTCTCTGCAAGCTTTGCTCCCGTTATGAGGTAGAAAAGGTAAATTGTTATAACATTAATTTTCAAGTTTCCACTCACAGTGCCACTATAGTGTTTTCACATGCGACAACAGTTCAAAAACCATAACAAAATTCCAAAAAAAGCATGATCAAAGCACTCTTACTTTTCTGCACTTACAAGCACAAAAAACCACAAAACACTATTTAGAATCCCAGCCTCAGAGGAGACAACAGAGCAGAGGATTTATTGATTTCTTTTACTGTATATTACATTGCTGCCACACAGATCTAATATAAACAAGCACTTTCTTTCACAGCTGTTTACCTTCACAGACATAACCGACTGTTTTTGCAACTCATGTGTGTTTTTAACATAAACTTGTGTGTATTTGACAGTTTAAGCGCAATACGTCATGAAAGAGAATTTAGTTTAGTACTCACATGCCGAGTGAAAGCCGCATTCTGTGCGCGCGTTTCAGATATGTGCGCTCAGAAAACCCTAGAACAGAAGTTTAAATTAATATGGTTTAAAACGCATGATTACCGATAGACATAAAAAACAAAAAAAAACAAACATATTTTTATCAAACAAATTAATTTATAAATAAACATACAAACCAATTAAAAGGGGGCGGGGAGCAGCAGCTTTTTTGCATTTAAAGATGCATGCATGAAAACGGCATGTTTCTGCTTCCACTCAAAATAGGCATCATAATAAATGATCTGATGGTCTGTGATAGTCTGTGATCTATTTATATATAGAGTGGACATAATGTGCACACTGCATGTGCATTGTGAAGATATAATGATGCACAGCAGGAAGAATATAATGGAGATATCTTAAAATGTATTTATTCATGCCTAATTCTCATGAAATATTGCCTATCTGTAGGGAAAATTTATAGACAAGTGATTAAGATATAAATCTGTTGAACACAGACATTTTAAATGCCATTGCATAATAAGACAAGGACTTGACACAACCAGCCTGAGAAATGAGCTTCCTCATTAGCAAAATAAGAGAGCTGACATGATGAAGTGTTATATTAAAATAATGGTTTTATTGTTCCATTTTTACAACTGGACTGACATTTATCAAAAGGTCGCAGACAAAAGTGAAATACTGCGATGTTCAAGGACAGCCAGAGGACAAGGAGAATTCAATAATTGGGCATTAAATGCTTGAAATGTTTTAGTCTCGCCAACAAACCACAACTACAACAAATGTCACAAAAAGTCTCATATTTTGTCTCCTACGGCCTCTCCGTCGCTCACACGCCAATGCTGGACGTTGGCGACAGGCTGTTTGTCATGAAAATCTGTAATGACCAGAGACAGTCAACAGCACTTACAGACCCACAGGCATCCTAACAAGTCTGTGGATTGTTATCATCTGTTTGCCGAACTGACCCAAAGAGCGGCTCTGTCAGAAGATAAACCCTAATTACTTTGGCTATCAGTCTTCTTCTGTTTGTCCACATTCTCCCGGGCTTTTCTATTCAATCTAATTGAACAAAAGCACCACATGTAAAGGCCATAAACATGTCCTCCGAGAACATGCTCAGGCCTAATGGTGAGCTAAATGGCTCCCTTGTAGCTCATTAAGTGCTTAACAGCCAAAACCAGAATATAACGAGAATAAAGGATGCCTTCAATCTAAATCGAGGGCACTTTTAATGTGGAGATGCATCCCTGCTGTAACTCACGGTCTAGTTCAGTTGTATGGCTGAACAATTGCAGTTATGTGAGCTCCAATGGTCCATCCAGAGAAACTACTATGTAATTCTTGTTGTAAAATGAGGCTAGCCAGATAATAATGATTTTACATGTTCATTATTAAATTACTATTTCTTATTCAGTTATATTTCAATTAATTACATTCTAAATAAGCTTTAAGTCGATACATTAATGTCTAGTTTCTCCTAATCAGCAAAGCTTCAATATCCATGCTAAAAGACGGCCTAAGCAGGTTGGTTGGATTTAGAGGTTTTGGGCACTAGTCATCTGGTTATACTGGAAAACCAGCCTGGCCAGGCTGCAAAATCTACTAGACCAACTTAAACAGCTTAGCCTGCTTTAAGCTTTTGATGTCTTTCCCTCCCTTTTTTCTTTAGTAAAAACTTAAATGTCAGTGCCGATAGCCTCGTGGGCAGCATGTCGACATACAGCGCCATTGCACTTCAGGTGTCCCAAGTTTGAGTCCCGGCTTGCAGACCTTTCCCAATCCCGCCCCCCTTTCTCTTCCACTTCACTTCCTGTCCTCTCTACACTGCAAAAAAAAAAAAAAAAAAAAAGGGCAGATAATAAATCTTAAAAAAAAAAAAAAGTACATAAATACGTCATGTTAAAAGGACAAATTGAATAAGAAAGGATGGTTCTCAAATTGCCATATGAAGTACTTCTGAGATGATATAGGATATTGTGTAAAGTGCTATACAAATGAATGTTCATTGAATTTACTTGAATATGCAGCATTTTTGGTAAATTTTGGAAAAAAAAATAAACAAATATTATTATTATTATCATTTTATTTTTAGATATTCTATATTTTTTATTTCGTAAAAGTGTACAAAAAATACTTTTTTATAATAAAAAATAAATAAATTCTGGAAAATAAATAACATTTTTATTTTTCATTTTTTTCCTCTAATTTCCTATGTATCTATATTAAATATAAATATTGTATTTTTACTGCTACATTAAAGTCAGCGTGAACCGGAAGTTGCTGCCGACTTTATTTCAGTGTAGTGACATATTTCCAGCTGAAACAGAATACTGAATAGAGGGCATGGTTTTATTTTTGCACTTCTCCTCTCTGTCTCTCACTCATAGCAACCTAACGGTTGGTGGGGCGTGTTTAAGGATATTCTGCCCAAGTCGCCAAACTGATGTCATCAGAGAAGGAATGCCATTCCAGAGCAGAAGCAAATGTTCAGATTTTGATTAAAGATTACAGAGACAAACTATTTTTTTCAGCGGATTAACTTGCACGGATTAATTGTTCACATCAAGACTTGCAATGTGCACTAGTAAAGTAAATAAAGTAAAAAATAATAATAATAATAATAATAATTTGGAACTCGGTAGTACAATACTTTGAGCCTCTGATTTGATCGGATTTGCCCTGAAAAGAAATTCTATATATTATAATGACATCAGAGCTTTACTAATGCTTTTTTACGCACTCTTCATAATTCACAGGAGCATCCAACCATACTGCACAGAACAACGTGCCACCGGTGTTTCTTTCCAGAGGGAGTTGGAGTGACCATACTGGAACGAGCTAGTTGGTGATAAGCTTTCATTAATGCTGAGCAGTTCAGCGGGGTTTGTCAAGCAGGGGATAAAAAGTGATCAGATGCAATTAGGCATCAGGAGAGCTCCGGTAATTGTATCATTTTTATCGTCAGCATGCTTTATTGCCCCACGTCTCTGAAAAGCAAGAGTCTGCAAATTACTGCATTAGAGCCGGTACTCATCTCATGGCCTGCATACTGCTTGCTTATTAAAGTACCGTCAGTGCAGCCACTCAGCAGGCAGAGTTGATGAATCACCAGCTAATCACCTCCCTTTGCCCTGCTTCTTCATCTCCATACAGACTCCATCTCCTTTCCTAAACAATCCAGCTGTGTCTGTCTTTTCCCCTCAAGCATCCTGTTCTCCACACGATACTGTACAGCATAAAGCGGCAGACAACTCTACAACATGCGATAAACTGCTGTTTCTCCATAGTGACAGCCAAGGAGGTCTATAATGACCTCAAATGCAAGATGCTTTGCAAAACTGAAATCTACTTACTTTAATATTTAAAAACAAAAACAAAATGTACCTATGGTTTCCAAGCAATCTGATTGGTTCTGTTGGAAAACAACCCAATATTTAAACCAATTTACAGTAAATCATGTAGGCAGTTATCGCTCTCTTGTGTGCCATCATAGTCCAATCCAGCAGGTAGCAAAAATGTGCAGATTTTACTTCTGATGTTTTAATGGCAATTGCCAAACCAACTTAAAAAGTTTGTTTTTGCCATCTATTGGCTTGAAGTGTCAAACACTGGATGCTTTCTGCGAAATTACTGTAAAATTATTTAAACACTGGGTTGTTGTTCTCCAAAAAGCTTTAGGAAAATGATCAACAGCATTTACTTCTTTGATGATAGTCTTGAGTGCATTATTAATTTCACAATGAAATGTAAGAAGCAACAGATATTTTCTTCCATATTCCGATGTACATCTAAGTGGCTTGGTTCTAACCATTGGTTGTTGACTGGATGTGAAGATGCAGATGTTTCACTCAAAAATTAATGCACCAGAGGATCAAGTTGATTAAATTTTGATTAAACATTAAGAAGCTAAAAACATGTACATGGATTAACTGTTCATAACAAGAACTTTAAATTGCGATAGATAGGGTGAATTTTCATTTCATGTCAACTTTAGGTGATAAAGTGAGCCGCTATGTGCTGGTATTGTATAAAATTCAGCAAACAAGTATCATTAAATGATCGACTTTTGTGTTCTGCAGAGAAAAAAAAAGAACTATAAATCAAAGTGAATAAATATTAACAGAACTTAAAAACACTCCATTACTAGCGAAAAATATCTACAAAGATCTACTGCTGTGGTAAAATATATGAAATTAAGACATCTAGAAGACATGGCTATTTTTAATGGCTGTCAATGGAGAAAAATGCTTGTTTGGAACCAACATCTGGTGTAGTTCCAACATCTACCAACAGGGGCAAAAGGAGGAAGTGCTAACCAGCCAAATCTTGAGCTTTGGTGACAGCAACTACAATGTCTAGTTACATTGTATCTTGTGACATATAATACTTCTAATCCAGTCCAAAGGGATCAACCAAATGGTGTCCCCACAAGGAGGTGAGTGCATGAAAAACCCAGTCTGAACGGTGACTCATAACTTTATGAAAATAGGCAGCGGGGAGACCTGGGGAGAGGAAATGAGATTTCCTCAGTCTGTCACCGGATAGACAGGGTCGCTGAGAGGAGAGCAGGGTTATGTTTTATGAGGCTTTCTTTTTCTCCAGCTTTCATCGCTCATGTGTCACTGTTGAAGGAGTTCATAAGAGCTGCGGCTTTTGAGTCTAATATCCCAAATACTGCCCTCCGCTTCCAGTAATCCTTGGGTCATCTGTTCATATCCAACCAAATGCAGAATCAATCTTGAGTTTGTTTAACGTCTTTTTGAGCGATATAAACAATGGTACTGAAAGTCCCCTCCTTCTCTCGCTGTTTTGTTTGTGCTGGCACAATTCAGTGCAACAATGTGTTATTCATATTAAGAGATTGAGTAAGTGCACAGGGGAAAGCGAAATTCATCCCCCACAAAAACTGCATGAATTCCCACCATATAAAACAGAGCTTTCATTTTGATTTCCATCCTGTCAGAGGAAAGAGCTATGGTGTTATTTCTACAGTCGACTTTTCCTTTGGATTTCTGTTTTGGATGAATAGCAAATTCTTTTTTTTTTTTTTTTTTTTTTTGGTGAAATTAGCTCAACGTGCAATGGCTGCAGGTGCTGGATCCCGCTGACAGTGACAGGCCATTTCATCTTACGCACTCCTGCACGTTCCCTGCAGTGGATGAAAGCATCATTTTCGACGGCCATCCATTTGCTCCAAGCCCTGCATGGTAAGCACACCACTAAAAGGCTCTTGAAACACGGGAGCAAATCTGAATCAATCTGTTTGTTTACTCTGGGTATGACAAACATGAATTCTCGTTTCCAAGCAGTGGGATATTTTTAAGTGTATTTGTCCTCAACAAATAACAATGTCATAGTTACCTGGAGGAAAGATTTCCCCGAAAACATATTATGAATAACCAAACAAAATTTCAGATGGCAAGTAATTACACTGGCTGGACTATGAAGCCAACATTAATATAAAACTGACCTATACTCTTCAAAATGTCACATATTTAGACCGACAATGTCATTAAAAATGTGTCTAGACAATATAATGTCATAGATATATTTTTATAATCATATAAATAATGAAGTAATCATATAATCCACCCACAACCTATGGCATATTTACTTACATAAAAGGTCAAAAATAACATTTAAGAAAATAAATGCATTATTCTTTCTCAACCCACATCTGTTACTATGGAATTGAATAATTAATTCATACACATTGTAATTTCTGCTGCTTGTTATATAAACACTGATATATGAAATTGGATTGAAAAAAGCCAGGCTGTTTATACAGTTATATAAAGTGACCGTAAGCTTGCAAACATGCGATTAAGAACATTCTTCACACATTTTATATCTTGATCTTGCATTTGACCTTGTGTGAACATGCCACAGGACAATAAAGCTGTGCATAATGAAATGTAGACATCATTAGTCATGTCTGCTTTAATGAATCTACAGTTTATAGTATGTGCACTGAATGTCAAACAAAAGAAAAAAGCTTGATTTGGCTTCGATTACTTCAGGATCGAGCAAAAACCAACCGCAACATAAACAGACCTACATCTGTTTTGCTTTGCTAAATACAATATAAATGACAGGCTGAAGTTACATAAAATCATCAGTCATTAAAAGAAAATGACCAATTATGTGACCGCGCAGCTTCACGCACAGACATCAAAGAAACAATTGATGTGAGTTCATCTCTTTCTCATTACTGAGCTGAACCTGTCCTGTGATTTTTCTCATTTCAGCAAATGAATCATTTGTGCAGATGTTTCATGCCAATATTCATCTGCAGAGTCTTTCTTCATGAGAACAATGTAAGTCAACAGACCTGAAACATCACTTTCAAATTTATGCATTTGTTATGTAAATCAAAACAAACTGTTTCTGATGGTCTCATAACTGACGTAATCTTCACCATGCACATATTCTCCATTCAGCAATCAAGTGTCTTATAAATACTCTCATTTGCTTTAAAAATTGACATCTGCAGGTTTCCAATCTTCCATTCATATATTGATTGTTCAAAGAATAACTGAATAATTTTTCTAATAGAAAGACGCTTATAGTAGCTAGTAGTTAACTATATTCGTTTCAATCCTTTGTTTACAATGTCCTTATTTCAGGTGAAATATGAATAGCCCACATTAGCATTTAATCAGTTACTCTGATTCATTCTACAAAATCACTTTATTCAGACAATTTAATTTAATGAACCGATTCAAAACAATGACCAAATCAACCTCCATCTAGAGCTAAATATGTATTTAAATGCAGCTTTTCATTACTGTTTTTGACTTTAGGTTCACATTTAATGACATCTAACAACTGAATATATTAAGAACTCAAAAATGGTTTCAACTAAATTATCTATAATGTCATTAGATAATGAAATATTTTAATATGTACTGCACTCTCTTCAATGTATTTAGCAACTTTTCAAACCAGGCTCGTTGGAAGAACATGCCTGAGGTCATATTTCTGTCATATTACATTACATCTTGCACTTATTTGTGTGTTTTATTACGTTGGTTGTTGTATCATGGCAGTTCAGAAATGAAATATCTGGTGAGTGGTGCAAGATTAATTCTGTTTGAAAATAACATACCACCTACACTAAACCTAGCCGATAGTGTTAGCAAAAGTAAATGTGAAAAACAAATTTGCTGAAGCAACCATGTAATTTTAGCTTGTTTATTGTGACTCGTGTTTCATGGGATTCATACCAGGTGAGCTACCAAGCAAGTTTACTAAAGGCACAAAAGCCAAACATATGGAGCTGGATATGTGATGTAAAGGTCAGAAATGTTATAATTATTATTTTTTTTTTTTTTTTGACATAACAGTATTGTTGAATGAACCACATGAAAATGGTCTTTATTAATTGATAACTACCAATGTAATCATAACTTGTGTGAAAAAATATACTCTTGTTTTACTGCCACTGCTGTTTATTTCAGCTGGAAACTTGAGTTAACTGTATGCATAGGTACATTTTTGGAGTGTGCAAAAACACAGATAGAGGCACATTTTTCCACTGAGCCCAGGGTTGCAACTTTTTGTTTGTAACTTGTAGAGCAGCTAATTATTAGTTTTTTTAAGTATAGCTTGACTGTAACTGAACTAGTTTAAATTCACCACAGAAATATTCTGACTCACAGTAAAATTAGTATTAATGTTCCTTTTATATTCCTTCCACCCTGAATTGAATCCAAAAGCACATACAGAATTTACATATTGGTACAGTAGCTTTTATTCTTATTCATAGTATTACAACTTCTTGATTCAGTCGAATTACCTTCAAATGGTGAATAAACTGGTTGTGCTACATAAATGCTGAAATAAACTCTCTGTGCATGTGTACCATTGTAAAATAGGGATTTTTTTCCCAACTCAAACCAAACACAATAAAGCCCAAACCAAAAAAAAAAACAAATAAAAATAATTTTCATAGTTCATTTTTCATAGTTCCTTGTTAAAATGTTTGTGGTGATGCCAAGCATGGATGTGCAAACAGCTTCTGAGCCTCCATTTGATGGGAAATAATGATGGTGCTAAGCAGCTGCGATTTTGCATAGGCTTGTTTGACTTGAAAACTTCCCAAGTAGTCAAAGGCAGCCATCGAAACCAACAGTTCTATGCTCGTCCCTCCTTGGACTGAACGATAATTACTATTGCAGTCCAAGCCACATCCCAGACAAAACAGAGAGAGAAGGAGGTGAAGAGAGGCAGGGAGCTGTAATACGAACTGCTGTTTCTTTACTAATTTCAATTAAACAGTCATCATTAGCATGAGCCACACTCTCCTGTGGATTCCCATTTACTTTGTTTATCTGGAGTCACGCACATAAAGATACACGCACTCACAGAGAGAGTGTACACATCAATATCAGCATTTCATTTAATCTTATAACTCACAGCTAGTCAGTCTTCCAACATAAGCATGATCCTCACTATTCCTGCCATATTTTCAGGTCAACAGGCTCAAATAAGTCAATGGGCGGCACATCTTTTTTTTTTTTTTTGTAAATTAGGTATTGCATTAACTAACAATGATCAGTTTGTTACAGTATTTATTAATCTTCATTTAAAATACAGCTATTCATTATTAATTTAAGTTAGCTGAAGTCCATTAAATAAAATAGTGTGATAGCATATAGTATATTACAACTTTTTCCACAAACAAAATGAAGACAAATGAAATGCCCTTCTGAGCATCCTAGGAGGGGTTTATAGGGCAGGTGCCCCCCTCACCACCAAACAGAACCATTACAATGACCTTTACATGGTCATGGAAAGTTCTGGCATAGTCTCAGGATGTTAATAATAACATAATAATTTAAGGCAGATATTCACATCCCTCAGGCCAAAGCAGTCATACATATGCATGCAAAACAAATAGTCCTTGACCTACAGCTCACAGATTGTTTGTTGCTAAAAATCACATCTCAAATGTAATATTCATAGCTGTCACATGCCTACACGTATCTTATTATTTCACAACACTGCTTATGCATAGTTAAAATAAACTAGAGATGTACGCCATTGCAAAAAGAGCTGCTGAACTTGCTCCATGCCAGTAAGAACAACCATCTCAACCCTCAAAGGAACCAAGAGGTTCGCTGCCTGGTGATAAATGTGGCATAGGTTATTTCTGATGGTAAACACATTAAGATAAAGCAAGCGTGCTGAAGTGCCTTCTGGGTGTCTACCGTGGAGAGTGTGAACTAATTAAACAGCTCTACAAAGCCGTGTTTGGACTGCACTTCCATAACCTGTCAGGGCCGTGTTGTATCACACCACAGGGAGATCAGCAGTTGCCTAAAAGAGAATCACCTGAGGGCATTTATCCACATTCAGTAGGCTGGATGACATGGTTGGGCTGGGGTAGGTCAGACCACACTGTCTGTGCCCTAAAAAGACAGAAACCAAACGAAATACAGATTATCTCTGGTAACCTGCCGGTGTTTTAATGAAAAAGAATATGTAATTCGCACATTTCAAACAGTCCCCATCTCTGTGGTGCTGGAATATTAATATTTTGATTAGTCATCTCTGGAAATGTTCCAGACAAGGTTAGTCATTCCATCACAATGACAAAGCACTGATATAAACCTTAAAGAACTGATTTTTTTTAATTTCTTCTTGAAATATTTCACATTTAAATGCAACCAAGGAAACCGGAGCATGAACATTAAAGGTGCTGTATGTAAGTTTTTGACTCTACTAATAAAAATACCATAATATGTTTGCAGATATTTAAGAAACATGCTAAGTTAACATACTTGTTTATCTGAAAAACAAAGCTAGTCAGCTATTCTCCTTTGAAAATGTGCATTCCGGACCTGAATGTCGGTCTCTGTTTTGGTTTGTGAAACCCGCCCAATTACCCAATTGTATTTCAGCACCCCAGGTTGCCAGTTAGCGGAAAACACAACATATTTTGTTTCATTCATCGTCAAGTGTGCTCGTTCCTGTTGGTGTCGTCAATCTGGCAACCTGCTTGTGTCAAGTCTGAGGAGGAGGGGCCGGGGGGAAAAAAAAACTCTCTCTAATATTTTGAATTTGGACTGCAATACCTAGTTCAGCCACTCGGTGTCAATCCTACATACAGTACATTTAAGAAGACTAGAAAAAATTCAAAATCCACTTTTGCTATTATAAACATCCTTACTGTTTAAACAGATGAATAGGTGTGCTTGAAGATTACAGCTAATTCAAACACAAGGTTTTGTTTTCATTGCTCTTTTTACATGTATTTTCGCACATGTTGGGAAGACGCTACAGGTGAATCTAGAGTCAAATAAAATTAATATTCCCTGTGAAATAAGCTATAATTTCAAACTCCGACCAAAACACACAGAGGTGTTTAGATCTTGAACTACCCCAATTAATCAGCATTTTGAACAAATCGGTTGAGAAAATGATTCAATGGCTCACTCATATAGACAGTAGTCACTTGTTTTGTTTCTGAACAAATGAGTATTTTAAGCAAATCAGTTGAGTGAATGTTTCAATAAGTTTGTTTGATGACAGCTGATTCAACCACTAGTTTTATATCATTGACTCTGATATGTATCCATATCCAGAAAAAAACGAAACCAGCACTGTATCTTAAACAGAATATTTAAATGTCTATAACTCTCTCTATATATATACATTTATAACATCTCATGCATGTTAATTACCCACAGTGAGGACTAATATTACTTGTTGCTTGAATACATTTAACATACTAGACCAGATCAATACCAAGAAGGCCAAATTGTGATGGATGCACTTTGTGCTGACACAGAGCTCTAAACTCAGTGGGATAGAGAGCAAAGAGCTCCCATAGCTACTGAATTAATAATGAGCATGGGTACTGCTGATTGGCCCCCTCTTTCCCTGCAGGGCAAAAGCAGCCCATGTCTCTAAAGCCCTGATTGATTAGCTGCTTATTATTAATAGATATGGGTTATGACTTTGATATGACCGGCCTGTTTGAAAACACACACATCAAATGTGCATAAAAATAGTACAAATATATGCATATTGCAGTATGCATAATCAATTCAGAGTAAACAGAGTCAAGAATAGAGTTGGTGCAGTTTGCCTCGTAGTAAACAATTGTTCTGTGAAGCAGAATTTGTTTGTGCGAGATGAATGAAATGGAGTCTCAAAAGTAGCATGTAGTTCATCAGACTCTGTTTCCCTAGTTGACAAGTCTCTGCAGTGCATGCTCTTCAGGATTCAAGGTTGCTAAAGGCTCTAGCCTTAAAGCCCTAATCAATATGTTGGATTTCACTCTTTGAGCTCCACACCTATTTACCATGAAGCACAACCTTGAGACACCACAAAAAAGAAGAGAGAGGGAATTTAGGCTCTAGTGCAGCTGTCCAGTCACAGCGCAGGACCCAAGGGAGGACATGAATTGAGATCGGTATGGATGAAGGCAAATCTTGGTCATTTTATACCCTTCTGATGTTTTATTAACACAAGGAACATTAATAATAATAAAAAGTTCAAATAAAAACCAAATTAAAATAAATGTAAATTTTTTAATTTTTCCTATATATATATAAATACATTACATACAATGTGTATATATATTCTGCATATATAAACTGAATGAGAAAACTGAAGATTAGAGAGAGAGACACTGTGCCTGTTAACTGGAGGCGGAAAACCACTAATATTTATGTCAATGTTATATGAATTTGATTGGCTTTTGAATTGTTTCTTGTAATCGACATCTCTGGAGTACAAGTATGACAAGTATTTATTTTCTATCTTCTCTAACCAGAACATCATTCATTATATATAGATAGATAGATAGATAGATAGATAGATATACACAGTAGTCAACATTTAAAGTGGATCAAAAATGTTAATCAAAGTTGTTCTTAGACAAGAACCGGCATGGTTTTGGTTTTAGGAAAACTTTGATGAAAGGTTTTGATCCACTTCAAATGTTGACTACTGTGTGTGTGTGTGTGTGTGTATATATATATATATACACATATATACATATACACATATATACATATAGAGAGAGAGAGAGAGAGAGAGAGAGAGAGAGCTAGATAGATAGATAGATATAATTGACTCCGGTAATGAGTCAAATATAATGAGTCAGTATTTACAGTGTTGACCTTTGTTCTTCATAACCTCTGAAATTCGCTCTGGAATGGTGGATATTAGCTATTGGGCCAAATCCCAACTAATGGCGAGCTATTCTTGTTATTTCTCGGAGTTGATCACAATTTGAGTGCTTCTGCTTGTCCACTCGCCTTATGGGATTGAGATCCGGGGAGTTGCCTGGCCAGGAATCCAAAATTTCAATGTAATTATCTTCGAGCCACTTCTTTATCACTCTTGCTTTGTGACAAGGTGCTCCATCATGCTGGAAAATGCACGGATCATCACCAAATTGCTCATGGATCGTTAGAAGAAGTCACTCTTGCAGGATATTTTGACTTCATTACATATTGATGGCAGTGTTTTTGGGCAGAATTATGAAAGAGCCCACCCCCTTGGTTGAAAAGCAACCCCACACATGGATGGTCTCAGGATGCTTCACTGTTGGCACAACACAGGACTCATGGTAGCGTTCACCTTTTCTTCTCAAAACATTAAATTTAGCAGATGTCCCAAACAGTCAGAACGGAGCTTTAATCAGAGAAAATAACTTTGCACCAATCTTCTGCTGTCCAGTCCTTGTACTTCCTTCAGATTTTCAGTCTGTCCTTGATGTTTTTCTTGGAGAGAAGTGGCTTCTTTGCTGCCCTTCTTGACACCAGGACATTGTCCAAAAGTCTTGGCCTCACTGTGCATGCAGATGCTCTCACACCAACCTGCTGCCATTCCTGAGCAAGCTCTGCACTGCTGGTGACACGATTCTGTAGTTGACTCCTCAGAAGGAGATGGTCCTGGTGCTTGCTGGGCACTCTGGGACGTCCTGAAGACTTCTTCACTGCAGTCGAACCTCTCTCCTTGAAGTTTTTGATGATCTGGTAAATGCTTCTTTCAGGTGCAATATTCTTTGTAGCAATTCCCTTGCATGTGAGGCCATTTTGATGCTATGCAGTCTGCTCTTACAATCTAATTAGTATGATAGTGATTTCACCTGACTAGTACTCATTCACACTTTCACATGTGCTGCTGCTATGATTAGTCAATTAATGTTAGCAGGTCATTTTGTGTCAGGATCAAAAAACAGTGAAATTTGTTTTGTTGTGAAAAGTAAATTTTTGTGGCCAATGAAGCTTTTAGCAATTATTTTAAATGCATCTGATCACTCTAGAGTCTAGACAATAATCTAGAAACAATGTGAATGAACACTACAGCCGCTTAAGCAGCAAACTTTGCAAAATACAATTTGTCACTGCCAAAACTTTTGGCCATGACTGTACACACACACAGTCCTGTTTTATTTATTGCATATTTGTCACACTTTAAAGATTCAGATCAAACAAATTTTTATATTACAGAAAGATAACCTGAGTAAATACAAAATGCAGCTTTGAAATGATGATTACTTCAGCCACATTGGAGGGTTTTCGAGCCTGATTGGACTGTTTAAGATCACGCCACAGCATCTCATCGGATTTAAGTCCGGACTTTGACTTGGCCACTCAAAAAGCTTAATTTTGTCTTTCTTGAGCCATTCAGAGATGGACTTGCTGGTGTGTTTGGCATCATTGTCCTGCTGCATAACCCAAGTGCGCTTGAGCTTCAGGTCCAGGCCTGCAGGAACTGAGTTTGACACCCCTGGGATAGGCCTTTAAATCTCAAACCAGTTGAAGGAATCAGTTTTTTATAATAATAAGACAACCTCAGTGTAAAAAGATGGATCTCAAAATCATACAGTCACTGCTGGAAGGGTTCAAATATGCAAAACATGCTAAAAAATAAGGAATCTGCAGGACATGGAGGATTTTTCTGAAAAACAGTGCTCAGTTTAACTGTTCAGAACAAACAAGGGACTCATGAGCAACCATCACAAAACAAAAAACAGTCGGGGATCATTCAGGTAACCACACACAGTATTAAGAACCAAGGGTTCACAAACTTTTGAATGGGGTTATTTTAATGATTTCAGCTATTGTTTTGTCTTGTGGACTAAATGTAAACATTTTATGTAAAATATCTTACTCAGGACAGTAGGTAATAAAAAAAAAATGCATAACATATATATTTATATATACACACACACAAATGTATGTATGTATATATATATATATATATATATATATATGTGTGTGTGTGTTTATATGTGTGTGTATATACACAAACACACATATACATACAAACACCAAACAGAATAATAATAACAAATGAATGAGAAAAATCCATGCAATGCCATGACACTATCTTAGTAGAACAGAATAATAAAAAATGTAGAGCTGGAACATCTATTTTTGTCCATGTTTACAAAACGGTGCAAGTAATCAGGATGTAAATGATATATTAAATCATTCTGTAATATCTTTCATAACATAGTTGAGAAACTATGTGCAAATGTTTAGTAGAAGTTTAAATTTCTGTGCCAAAGTGATGAAAAACACTCATTTAGATTAAACACAGCTAATTAATACATACACTAGTGTGCATACGTAAATATGAAATATAAACATCTTTCAACTATATATAATCATTTGAGAGGGCTGTAAAGAAAATTAGTACAAACCCAATTTGGTTTTAGTTTTTGTCATTACCTTACCTTTATTTTTTTAGTACCAATGTCCTGAATTCTCCACATGCAGAGAATTTTTGAAACGGTCATATATTTCTCCAAACACTATAAATGTCATAGGAAAAAAAACTTTTAAAATTTCAAATGTTTTTTTTTCTGGGTCCCAGGAGGATAACATGAACAAATCCAACACAGATGAAATACAATCAAGTCCAAGACTTTTAAAGTCAGCTCAGTTCAGATCATATCATGTTGCTTATAGGACCAACCGCTCCACTGCATCTGCAGCAACGCTAAACAAAGGGCTTCGTCAACACGATACAACAATCTGAAGAAAAAACAGATCTCGCTTGTTTAAGATTTAGCAAAACATTTGTTCACGTAAAATAAACAACAAAGGTACAAATGCTTTTTTGAGGTTACACTAAATTCAACACCACACTGAATCAATCACTCTTTGGGTTCCGGGGCCAACGATCAATCACCATTTGTTTCTACGCCCCAATGGATCTATATTAATTCAAAACAGTTGACAGTTAATTATAGTCACACGCGGTTCACGATCCCCCCAATAGCCCTTAAATACAGAGGGAAAGGGCTGATGGGAAAACATAAGATGCCAAGACAAAGAAAACTCTGGAATTGGGTACAGAATATATTGTGAACACACATTCTTCTAGTATCACTGCTTTATCCATCTGGATTCACTCTGTCAGCTACAATGAGCTCATGCCTGTGTGCGTTTCACCAGCTCAACACTACCCACAGAAAAAAACAGCTCTGAGAATGCAGAAAGAACACTTAAGCCTAACATTTACAATCACCTCAGTGTTAACGCAGCCACTGGAATCTGGCCCAATCCCTCTAAAAAAAACACTAGGCTCTCTTCAAAGACTAAAACGGGGTGTATCATATAACTACACCAAGACAAGACTCTTATAGCTCAAAGATAAGAGTGTTAGAGCAATCAGGAGGGACAGTGGAGCTGAAAACAAAAAACACAACTGATTTCAGCAGATGTGAGGTGCTCTCACTACTGTCCATTTCCTCGTTGAGGAATCTGATTCCAGAGTTCACTGCTGCCAGGCTTGCAGGACAGAGCTCTGCGGTTCTTTTCAGCAAGATTGGCAGTATTGTCTAGCGAACTGCCAAAATCTATAGTGATGCACGGTGAGCTGGAGGAAACAGCCCATTGTAAATTTAATTTCCCTTCACTGTATGACTAGCAGTGTGACAGTCCATCACCAGCCAAGGCACTGTGAGCTTCAAGGAAACTTGTCTCCCCGCAAAAAATAAAACAAGCAGTAGTTTTTCCTGACATCAGAACTTTTTTTAAAAAAGTAACATTTTTCAAACAGCGGGGGGAGTATAGGATCAATGATCTTGTTTTACTTCAAGACTCACTACTACACATGGGAAATAGTGTAGAAGTACAATGGACATCCAGCTGACAGCACGAGCACTAGAGTCAGATTTCACTTATTCTCTGGGGTATTACACCTCCTGGTGGTGGAGCGAAGCACTGCACTAAAAATAAACTGATCAAATGGTTAGACTACAGTGAAGAGTTAACAGTTTTAAATATTTTATGTCCTTTATTCAATAACTCTGTTTGAGAAATTCAAAATAACTACTGTAATCTCTTAAATGTATCTTAACCATCACGTTCATATATGTAGACATTCACACATACCATTCAGCAGTTTGGGGTCTGGAAGATCTTTAAAATTTTGCTCACCAAGGCATTTGTTTGCCCAAAATGGTAAAAACACAGTTGTGTAATTGATTTTAATATATCTTAATGGAAGTTTATATTTAATATAAACTATTTCCATAATGGCAAAGTTAAATTTCCAGCAGCCATCACTCCAGTCTTCAGTATCACATGATCCTTCATTATTACGATTTGCTTCAAGAAACGAAATTACAATTTGCTTTGTGGAAACTGATACCATCAGGATTCTAGGATAAAAATGTTCAAAAGAACAGCATTAATGAGTCCTATGCAAAATGAGATGTTTGCAGATCCCTAATTTTTGAAGGATGGTGTACATATACTTTTTTTTATTATTATTGCATAAAATCTATGCAAATGGTGAGAAAACCAGCCCAGAGTTTAATTCATATTACAGAAAATTACATTTCAGTTCAAAGTCACGGTAATCTTGTTTAACACCCTGTAAATCTTCTGGCTAATCAAGCAATTGCCGAAATGCAAGTCTACATTTTAATGTGCTTAACATATTTAGGCAATAAAGTATTCACTCAGCATCAATATGCCTTTAACAGCATGCTTTATTTTAGAACGAACGACTGCTCCATCCTGTTAAAATAGTAAACCCAAACAAGTGCAAAAAATACAGAACTATACACAAGACGACACCCGCAGTAAAAGCAAAGAACCAACTTTATGCATGCTTTATTTTTGTTCATTTTAAGTGCACATTGCCCATTTCAGAGTTACCAACATGGGTTGCAGAACAGTTTGATCCTCACTCTGTACCTCCAGAGGAGCTCTAGGCCAGTGCAGGGAAATCTTCTGGATCATCTGGGTTTGGAGCTAGGAAACGCCAAAACATGATTTAGCCTCAAACCACCACAGGCACAGTTTCTCACACAGCATGAACACCCATCTCGCTTGTAAAGTGCTTCAAACTAAAACTCTTGCATTTCACAGGACTGTGTTGTCTGGGCATGGGCAATTTATGATGCAACCAAAACAACCAACTTACAGATTCAAGTTTTTGTGGAGATCTTAGAGATGGCATGGATGGAGCCCCACGGCCACGACCACCTCGTCCTCCTCTCCCACCACGAGAGGGCCGAGCCAGGCTGCCAAAGTTGATCTCCAGTTGACAAGTGATGTCATTGGCCGGGCGGCGGAAAACCATATCCTCTTCATCCAAGCCATTATGATGTTTCTAGAACAAGAACAGCAGTTATAAGAGTGAATTTGTATCCAACAGGCTCTAAATGCTAAGAATGAGACTCCTCACCTCAAGGAATTTGGACTTATGGATGACCACAGCCTTGGACAGCACAGAGGTGTCTGCCTTACGGATATTCAGCTCCACCTTAGGCCTGCTCTGCTCCTGTAGGGCTTTCCACTCATCCAAAGTCATCTCTAGGGCAACCTCAATCACTTTCTCAGTCTCAGATGGTCTGAAAGAGGAGCAATTGTACATTTACATCCATTATGAACTATAAAAGGAAGCTCAAATTCATAAAGTCATCAAATAACCATATTCACTGTCAAGCATCATCTGCGTTACAAGATATTTCCTGCAGCTGTGAGAAACCGACCTGTTTTCGCCATCAGTCTCAACTGCCTCTTGGGTCTCCTCATTTTCAACGACCTCTTCAATAGGTGACCCCTCTTCAATTTCACTACAGGACAGAAGGAAAATGAAAACCATTTTAAAATGGCGGAAAAAAGCAAAGTGAGGAAATAATTCCAATCTGACAAAGAAAAAAAAAAAAAAAAAAAAAAAAAAAAAAAAAAAAAAAAAAAAAAAAAAAAATTGAAACCTCATATGGTCTCTCATCGAGCCCCAGTTGCGAGATCCACTGCCGCTGCGCTTCTCTTCTGATCGGACACTCCTGATTTAAAGAAACATTCAATTTATCAGATGATTGTGTGAATAAAAAGTTCTAAGCTCAAATTCGTTAATTTTCAGACTTTCAACCCAAAAAGTAAAGACAAAATGCAAAAACAATTGCAATTAACCAAATAATCGTTAAATACATCGATCATTTAACCAAAAAAAGATTAATATAATAGTTTTTCAAAAAATGTATGATACCTTTAAGGATTAAGAAACATTATATTCACATGGATTTCTATAAAATTGTATTATAAATAGTGCAAATTAATTTATCATACACTTTCAGCAATTCCCTTTTCATTTACACATTGCATATATTTTACAATTAATATTTAAGGGAAATTTAATTTTTCAGTGTCATGTTTACATCTGTATGTGTTTACATTATTTGTACATGATGTGACAGCCAATATAAAGTTTGGGCCCTAAATCAACCCCAGTTTGACCACTGCACAAGACTCTTAACATGAAAGTAATGAGTCACAGCTCACGTTCGGTCACTGCCACTGTGCCTCTCAAACTCTCTCTTTCCCCTCTGGTCAAATCCATCACTGGATCTCGGATATCCTGGGCCTCGGGCTCCTCGTCCTCTTCCTGTACCTCTTCCTCTGACAGGCCTGTCCAGCACATCCACAGGCCTGCACACAGATGAAGACAGATCGTCCGGCGTGCAAAATAAATCCAGGAAGATGAATAAAAAATAAAGACATTTATTAACACGTAGTAAGAGACGTTTACCTCTCAACAGAGAAACTGAGGGGGGTGTCGGCGTCGCTGAATTTGCGCTCAAAAGTCACGCGTTTCTCTATTCGCTCCTCAACTTCTCCACGAGCAAGACAGACTTGGCCTAGAAATTTGGACACGCCATAAACAAACGTGGCCACTTTAAACTCTTAAAACTTCAGCAACCAGGATATCTTCCATTTAGACTCATAATATCTTCCAGTGGTTAGTTAAATTAGTCAGTAATTTATTAAAAGAAAGGTTTGCGTCGAATAAAATTAGCCCGTCCTTCACTTACCTTGTCCACCCCCACCTACTGGAAGAACGATTTTCCTGTCCCTTTGAGTCTCTTTCTTTCCAGATTTAGTCGTGGCTGAAGTTTTCTTTGGCTCCTCTTTCTTCTTCTTCTGTTTCTTTTCTATCCCTGCCGCGTATAAGATATCGAAAGGGTCGGATTCATCGTCCAGCAGTCGGCCGAAACGATTAGCAACGGCGCATCCATATCCCTCATCAGGCATCTCCTCCACTAACTCCTTCATTTTCAAGGGAAATGAAATAATCGAGTTGATGTCATCGAAAAACTACAAATACAGCAGAACTAAACTCTGTTTATCTCCTAAAGAGAAAAAAACGGAGGCGTTAAACTGTGCCCAAAGATTGAAACCTAAGGTTAGTTTGTGAGCACAAATTAACGTAGCCGTCAGATGTGACGTTCAGTTAATTGAATTCAGGTTCATATGTAAGCAATTAGTCTCCGCCCCGGAAGTCAACTTTTAGTTTCCAGCAGAGCCGTTGAGAAACTATATTAATTACGCTTCCGGCCTAGTTTAAGCTTTTAATTAAACTTTTCCAATTGTTGTTACTGGAAATGTGAACCAGACTAAAACTATGAATCTATTATCATTCTGCTACAATTTTTGTAGCAGAATGATAATAGATTCAAGCTTCTGCATATGTGTATGACTTTGTTTCATATACTACCAATATACTACTCATAAAAAAAAGTCATAATAAACCAGTCCGATATGCAAAAAAAAAAAAAAAAAAAAAAAACTATAACTCAAAAGTTTTTCTAAATGAATTAGATCAAGCAAACTTTAGAGATAACCAAAGAATGTTTTTAAGGATGTTTGAAGTTATTTCAAAGTAAAAATTTACATATATATACACACACATATAAGTCGCTTTGGATAAAAGCATCTGCTAAATGCATAAATTCAATTTAAAATATACACAGTATATTGTTCAATTTACTTGTAGTAACCAGTCTTTTAAGCACGCACAGGATTGTGGGACATAACAGACACCAAAAAATACTATTTAAACATGACTATTAATAATCCAGTGAAAATGGTTTAAATATATATTTAATGGGGGAGGAGGAATACAGTAGTAGTTCTCATGTTTTTATTGCCGTCTCACGTAAGCATTGATTCCCAGTCTTGGTTTTAAAATATAATTGTTTGCACAATTAAAAATACAGAGGCACACAAACTATTATTTCATTCAGCTTGCCAAATAAGATTTACATATGAACATAATGCCATACATTACAGAAACTATTTCAAACAGCCCTGAAAAAGAGATGCAGTGTTTAATTCAGTGTAACCTTTGGTCTTGCAAATATGTAAGAGTTTACATGGCGTATTTACATTTATGTTGTTTCAGATTTCTATGATCCACAAACTTCTTCCCACAGCTCTCACAACTGAACGACTTCAGACCGGTGTGCACTCGCTGATGGGTCCTCAGATGCACAGCCTGACTGAACGTCTTACCACAAACATCACAACCAAAAGGTCTCTCCCCTGTATGGATTCTCATGTGCATCTGAATACTGCTGGAATACCCAAACCTCTTTCCACAAACCTCGCAACTATACGGCTTTTCCTTCGTGTGAACCCTCTGGTGTACTGTAAGGGCAGCTTGTGAGTAGAACTTCTTTTGACAATGATCGCAACTGAACTTCTTCAACAAAGGACTGATCAGTCGCTCGTGATGCTTCTGTCCTGTATGTACAAGCATGTGCTGATTAAGAGAACTGGGGAATATGAAGGCCTTATTACAGATCGAACACACACAGTCCCTTCTTCCTGCGTGAATAATTCGCTTGTGCCTTTTCATGTAGTCTGAACTGGTAAATCCCTTACCGCAAACGTCACAAAGAAACGGTTTGCTTGAAGTGTGTTTGTGCATGTGCATCTTCAGGGCGTACGCTGTGGTGTACCTTTTCAAACATATCGGACAGCCGTACAGCTTCACTCCCGTGTGACCAGCTTTGTGCCTGTTGAGGTTTCCAGAGGTGGCGAACTTCTTATCGCATACGTCACAAACGTATCGCTTTTCCCTTGTGTGCACAAGCATATGCGCTTGCAAATGTTTGCGAGCGCTGAATCGCTTGTCGCAGACTTCGCACGGATAGTCGTAGGTTTTCTCGATGTGACTCTTCTGGTGATTTTTCAAATATCGCTCGCAGCTATAAAAAGCACCACATATCTCGCAACAGTAGGGCTTCTCGCCGGTGTGCAGTGTTTGGTGGTCAAGCATGTTTTGTTTTATTTTGAACTGCTTGTCACATACAGGACAGTTGTAGAGCGTTTCGACTGCTTTACACCTGTGTCTGCCGAACGAACGCTTGCCGGGAAAAACCTTCTGACAGTTTGGACAAGTAACCGTCTTTTCTGCCGTATGAAGACGCCTGTGCTTTTCCAGGGAGGCCTGAAATACAAAAGACTTGGAACATATATCACATTTGAATAGCTGAGCTCCAGTGTGCATCGCTGCGTGTCTGATGAGGCAGCTTCTCATAGTAAAGCGCTTATCGCAATGCGAACATTTGTAATGTTTCACATGAGCCCGAACGTGGTTAATGAACTTCCACCTCAGTTGAAAACACTTCCCGCATGTTTTGCATCGGAACAAACCATCATTCGTCTGCTTTATCGTATCCGTGTTAGATGTGGTGTTGGGCTGGTTTTCTGTGTTTTCGATGGTAATATTTAAACCTTGCACAAATGATTCGGTCACGTACTGACTGCTTTCCAAAACAGCACAAGAGACGTCTTCGTTGTCCAAGTTATTTTGGAGAATTTCTGTGAGGGGAAGAACACAGAGTATGTTTAAGACAAACAGACTGAAAAATTTAATTAAAATAATTAAAATAATTATACTTTTAAATAAAATTATTGGTCATTATGGGTGCACCCAGTAATGTTTCACTCATTGCAATTTACATAAATTAACAATAAAAAGACTGTTTTTAAATAAATATTAAAATCATGTACATGATAGTTTTACATACACTACTATTTAAAAGTTTGGGGTCAGTGTTTTTTATTATTTATTTTTAATTTATACTTTTATTTAATACCACCACATGAAATTGACCAGATAAAGTGGAAATGAATACATTAATAATACGACAAGAAAATCTATTTTAAATAAATGTTGTTTTGTTAACTGTCTATTTACCAAAACTCCTGAAAAAAATCTATCAGCATACAAAAAAGAATTCAAAAACACAACCATTCACAAAATAATAAAAAAAAAAAACATTAAAAACACCAAATCAGCATATTAGAATGATTTCTGAAGGATCATGTGACACTGAAGACTGGAGTAATGGCTGCTGAAAATGTAGCTTTGTCATGACAGGAATAAACAATTTAAAATTGAAATTAAAAAGTAATTAAAAAAAAATAAAAATAGAAAATAAAATTTTAATAATATTTCTGTTTTTACTGTATTTTGATCACATAAATGCAGCTTTGGTAGGCATAACATTTTAAAAATTGTACAGACCCCGAACATTTCAATGGCTCTAATTATTTATTCAGTATTTCCAGAGCCCGTCTATGGAGAGCCTTCCCACTCCCTATTAAGTCCTATTGTACCGAATTTTGGTTGCAGTTCCACCAGAGTTCCACTGGGGGCGATCGCCATGAGTGCAAAATGTCTATGGGGCTAGTCTATGGGGCTAGACGGCTAAATTTGTCCCTTTCACCCGATTGCCGTTGAGAAATCTCAGATCTGATTGTAGGTTTTGCAAGTTCAACATGGGTTATAGGTCGAAAGTTTAGTGAACGAGTACTTATGTCCTTTCGATTTCTTACAGGTTGAGTTGTTGTTGCCCATAACACGCTAACATTCTGCTAATGAACGTATAACGTATGACGTAATTGACATTTTAAAAGACTTTTTTAAAGCAAATAAGTGACTCTAAAAAATCTAACACCCAGCAATGTGTAATTTCTTTGCATCTCCTTTCGAATACAACATTCAAATTACTAGACAAAAAATCATATCCTGAGAAAAGTGGATTTTGAGGGGTATACCGCCATTGACCTCCATTCATTCTGCACTCGTCCTGTGAGCGCCCTCATATGGAATCAGAGTGGAACTGCAACCAGTTCAGAAGCCAGAAGTGTAGTGAGAGTGAAACTTTTCGCCATATTAGACATTCTCTGGTATTTCTAATAAAAACAAATTTATTTTGCTACTCTGGAAATAAATTAATCGAGATACTGTATTTACACTGATTTGTCAGTATACAGTCCAAGATGACTACCATATTGTACAGAGAAACATATTTCTAAACAAACCTTTAAGCACTTCATTTGAAATCATGCCTTACCGTGTGTAGTGACCTCTAGTGTTTCCAGGGATGTATTGTCAGTATCACAGGTTTCGAGCTGCACAATGAATTCTTCTTCATTCAGAGTGGCCTCGAACTCAATACTCAATTCTGGAGTCGTGTGAAATCTCTGGTGTTTCATCAAGCATTTCATCATTTTGAAAGTATTCCCACATGTTAGACAATTGAAAGGTCTGTCTTTGTGTAAAGCATTGTGAATGTTTAACAGTGCCATGTCACTGAAAGATACTCCACAGGACTCACAAATGAATGGCTCCTGTCTCTCCTGAGCTGCTACATTTGTGCTTGTGGAAGGCTGGCTTTCACTTAAACTTAAACTGCTTGCCAGAATATCAGTGGGTGCATATGACAGCTGATGGTACAGAGTATTTGCTGCTTGTACAGAGTTTTCATGATTTTCGGATTCCATTTCATAATCCTTGTTCTGTCCAGGCTCAAGAAGCACATTATTTTCTGGCTCAGATGCGGCTACTTGACCCTCTGTGAGAATATAATGAGAAAAAAATGTTTTGTTTGTGTTTGTATTTAAATAGCATACTGAAAATCTTAAATTCATAATATAAACAAATGGACAATATATTATAATGATAATAATAATAATAATAAGGAATAAACTGAAATTCTCAAAATGTGAAGGTATATGGACTAAACAATGAGTTGTATTAGCAAAAGTTCAAAGTTTAAAAAATACGACTTCAATCTGATCTTCATTACTTTTTAATTCATTTTACAATAGAAAGAAAAAAATATTTTCTTATCAGGCTGCTCATTATTTTGTCTTGTTTTCTGATGCAAATGTCTACAGATACATTCATTGAGCAGGAAAATGACAAGTCTTGTTTTCTTTGAAATTGAGGAAAATGAAGTGGGTTTATTTTTAAGAGAAGAATAAATATCTGCCAATGGGCTCAGAAAAATCAACTTAATTAGAAAGGAAAACAAAAAAAGTTTTCATATACAGCATTGGCAGATATTTGTTTTAATCATAAACACACATAATTTTGATACATTTTCTAAGACCTTATTTTACATTTGCATCTCAAGTAAATGTTTCAGAAATTTATTATTAGCAAATAAAACTGAGGAATATTTTTTTTTTGCAACGCATTTAATTAAAAACATTAAATGTCACAGTTTTATGAAGTTAAGATTTTCTGCTCTGATTTAAACCCTTTTAAAAGGCCTGTTAAAGACCTGAAGAAACCCTGTATGAATTATGATCAAACTAGACCAAAATATTTAATAAAACTTACTTAAATGGACAATTCACCAAAAAAAAAATTACATTTCTGTCATTATTTACTCAACTGTTTCAAACTGTAAGAGTTTCTTTCTTCTGTTGAACATAAAAGCAGATATTTTGAAGAATGTTGATAACCAAACAGTTGTTGGCTCCCATTGACTCTCACAGTATGGGAAAAACACCTAGGAAGTCAATGAGGACCAAAAACTCTTTGGATACCCACATTATTCAAAATACCTTCTTTTGTGTTCAGCAGAAGAAACAAACTCATACAGGTTTGGAACAAATTTAGGGTAAGTAAATGATGACAGAATTGTCATTTTGAGGTGAACTATCCCTTTAACAAAATATATGTGTACAGGCAAGACATACACCAAATATTTGAGTGATTGCTCAGGTTTGTATTCAAGTTGGTGAATAAGCATAAAGATGTACCATTTAGCTTATCTTGTTTTGAGAGCTGAGACTTTGCTGCAGCGTCCAGTACTTGAGCTGAGATGCGATCATGAATCAGTTTAACCATCGTCTCTACTGTGGCTTTACTCAACATCTCCATGAAAACAGCAAACTCTTCTGAAACACAAAAGAGATCAAGATATCGCCTATTACAATTTCCTGTGTGTCAAAAATAGGTTTGATTATAGCCAAATTCACTTCCATTGTCTTAATAATCTTGTGTTCTATCAGAATTTAAGACTTACAATCATTACTCTGTAGGCACTCAAATTTGACTTCTTCAGACAACATATGACAAGTTATCTGCACTAATGTGTTTTACAGATTCCTAAAGAACTGCAGTGCTGACTTTTGTTCTTAGTGTTCTGACTAACACAAGAACAAAGGACAAACATGTTTAGAGGCATTCAACCGTTTGAGTGTGATCTCCTGCTCCCATTTCCTCACAAAATGTGAATTACCAATCACTCAAAATGAGTTAACACTGACAGATATGAAAATAATGTCACATACTATTTAAATCGCTAACTATAGCATTCACTTGAATGAATGAGGCTACTATCAGCCAGCTACTATCAGAAGGAAAATAATGTTAAAATGGCAATTACTTTACAATTTCTGGAGATGACGATTGTCATGATTGTTGTGACGCAAAAATTAGAATCTTGATGAACACATACAGTCTTTTTTTTGTTGAGACACAGCAGTTTCATAAAGTTCATAAACAATAAAAGAACAAAACTCATTCTAATGTCAGAATTGAGTAGTTTTGTTTCTTTACATGAGACATATTCATATGTCTTTCATAGGTCAAAAACTACTTAGATTTGAGTCGAAAAATTAATATCTGCTTATGAAAATGCTAAAGTTGTGGGCCATGTTTCTGTAAGGATCAATGCGAACTGACTTCAAAAAACAAATGGGAATCTAATAACGGTACAAAAAAACATGAATAACAATCATTTAATCAACAACAGCTTATTGGGAAACAGAACAGGTTCACAGGGTTAACAGGTTCATCATATTTCTAATATAATTACATTCAATATAGACTTCTAAATATATTCTTTACACTGTGCACTCAAGGCAGTTGTAAACACCATGTAAACAACTGTCAGCAAACATTCAGAAGCGTGTTATGAACAGGAATGGACAAGCATTCTTTCCTCTAAGTTACTCTAGAACTTACAGTTTTGGCTTGATTCGCGTGTTTAAATCTGTGTTTGTTCACTGCAGTCGGCTTGTTGCGCTTCCACTCCTCAGATAAGACAGTCGTGAAGTCAGAGAGATGTTTGCTCAACTCCGACACGACACTTTCAACTAACACCCCCATAACGGAGGACAGTAGCTCGTGAATTACTGCCGTCATGCTCAGGGATGATACTTGACACCTTCCTCACCAAAAAATAAAATAAAAATGCTTACTACCTCATTACAAAAAAAATTGCAGGTTAAAAAAAGTACACCAGTTAGCCATTCGGTTGTTTGTGGCGGGTAAACAAACGGAAGGAATTCTTTCTACAACAAAAAATTCGAATGCAGTGTGTTTTGTTAAAGCAGTACTGACACCTAGAGGTTTGGAGTGATTAGTACTTCCTGCGCCACTTGTAAACAGAGGGGATTTACTTTTTTTTAGGTCAAAGTCTGTTTTTATTGCTTCTATACTGGAAGTATAAAGAATCTAAATGGATGACCATTTTAAAAAGATAAATATTATAAATATTGATATTAGCTTACTCTTTAGCCCTTGAAAACAGTTTTTGTGAATTTGTGAGATCATGTAACAATTTTTAAGAAATTCTAACTATTGTTGTGACTCAAAACCTCATTAAGAAAACGTATTTTAATGTACAAACCATTTTTTAACTTTCTATTTTTGTGTGTGTGTGTGTAGACGGAAGGTTTACATTTTAAAACTGTTTTGAAAAAAAAATGAGATCCATATTATAGAGCTAATTTTTATAATTTGTGATTTTTCACCCAAAGAAAACAAAGACAATTATGTTTGCATGCAACAATTTTTTAAGAAATTCTTAATAATTTAATGCATGCAAGCATTCTTAAGAAAATTGTAAGAACAAAAAATGGGAGATGAACTTATTAAATGAATAAATAAATACATATAAATACAGCTACCTAATAATATTTAATATTATAATATCTAATAATATTTTATGTAAATCTGGCAAATTAACTGGCCTACATAAACATGGTAGCCATCCAGGACCCAAATTTGATTAGTTTTTTTTTTACTTTATTGGATATACACAAAATGAGCTTTTTGTCAAAAACTATAATAAAATTAAACAGTTTAATAAAAACAAATATTGAAATGAAACAGCCAGCTTCTCTTCTGAATCACAATACAATTAACAAAATGTTAATACAATTCCACAAAATGTAGGACCAATAATGATCTCTGACAAATTTGATTCTTTTACATTTATGTTCCATAGAGTCATTTGTTCCGTTGTGGGTTATATTGTATTCATAGAGGCAAAGCTCAGACATCTGTAGCGTCTGCCTCAGCTGCTTGGTTCTCAGGTTGAGGGCTCTGAGGAACAGGACTTTTCACAGCAGGAGTGCATGTAATGGGAATCACTCTCTCGTTGCTCACAGAATTGGCTTCTTTGGGTGCTTGTATCTGTAGCTGGCCATTATTTAAAGAGCAGGTCACCATCTCAGGATTCACGCCTTCAGGAAGGTCAAACTCCTGCCTGAATTCTTGGCATCTGTACGAGAAGGATCCTTTCCCGTCGTCTTGCTTCTTCTCTGTTTTGCCGCTCACACGCAACTTCCTGCCCACTTGTTTGACGGACAGGTCCTCCGGAGTGAAATCCTTTGTATCTAGTGTCAGTGCATATTGGCTTCCTTCCTTTCTGAGCTGGAATGAGATGGGTTTGAAAGTCGTCATGGGTGGAACATGGTCAATCTCGTCGAAAATCCTTTGGTGCAGGCGTTCCATGAACTCCAGGTTTTGCCTCATCTCCTGCATGTGTCTCATCATTTCTTTCTCGATCTGAAAGAACAGGGGTCTGGTCTCTGGCCACAGACTGCGCACTGGCCAGTGGAAGTCCATGAATGGGCTGAGGTGAGGCTGAAATGTGCTTGGGCAAAGCATCTTTGGTGGATTTTCGGTGCTGTGTTGAGCTGGTCGAGTTCTCCTGTGCTTCTGTCCCAGTGAACAAGACCTGAGGCTTTTATACGCTGCCCTGGAATATTCCAGTAGCACTGCTCTATTAGCACTGCAGTGTGTGTCAGCTCGTCCAAGAGCTCCTATGACTGAGCACTTGCTGTCATGTTCCAAATCAAGTCAGCTGTATTTTCCATCTGTTAAATACCAGAGATGTGCATCATTGTTCTATTTCCAGTGACCACTCGGGCGCTCTAATGGGTCTGCATAACTTTCTATTAGGGGAAGAGGTTAATGCAAGAGGATGATACAAGGTTTTCCTAGCATATAGCAACATAACATATTAAAAATAAAAAACTAATCATGGTTACTGTGAGAAATAGCCTATTGTTCAATATCACATCAGAGCATATTTTCTTTGTGTATCAGAACTTTCTTCACATTCTTTCTGCTGTAAATTTAACATACAAGCGTTCCAACACACTTTCTGATCCTGCAGTGTTCTGAAACTGACACGCGTGTTAGCAGTGCCTCTGGCCATGTCACCTCCTGAAATACATTCAGAAGAGGAACAAGTTTAACTCAGGTGGAGAGAGACGTAGTATCTGTGTATATAAATAATAATAAAAAAAATATATCACTGATGTCAAATATCTATTTAGGAAGTATGATGGAATTCATCTTTAGTAGCCTATAACCACAACCTGTCTTGTCTAAAACTTTGTGAGTATAGTTTGGTTTCAAAGGTTTGCACAGTTGTTATTTAATGACAATACATGATACATCTGAATGAAAATGGGCAGTTGACAAAACTTATTTCTAAATCAAAATAATCTACAACTTCTACTAACTAACTAACTAAATAAAAACTAACTGGCCGTATGGATTAATTATAGCCTACTTTAAAAGAATATTATTAAAGGGTGAATAATAATAATAATAGTAGCCTAATAAAAATAATAATAAATAGATGATGAAGATAGTGATAGACCTAACAAATTAACACATGAATGAATGAATGAATGAATGAATGAATGAATGAATGATCTATATTAATTGAGAGACTGTATGTAATATTCAGCCTATAACGTAATAAAAAATAAAAAACTAATGTGTTACACTGAGGGAATATTTACTAAGTGAACTGCTAAAATTGTTAGTTTTTTATTTATTTGTTTTATTGAATTTTATTAGTAGCATTTTTTTTATTTATTTAAAAATAGTGAAAACAGTCACAGAAGTTGATGGATATGTGTGTACACTGTAGCCCACTGACAGCAGGGAGAATCAAAGCAGAGCAGATCGGAGTACGCTAGGACTCTCTCTCCTAGAGATCCGTTCAAACATGGTTCCTCCCGTTCAAGTCTCCCCGCTTATCAAGGTACAGCTTCTATTAGAAATATGAGTCTCAAATTATGTTTTATATTCAGAAACATGCTCTATACTTGTTAGTTTATATCAGCGACCTTCATTTATCCTCAGCGTTGCTAGCGCTAATGTTGTGTATGAGCTAATGGCGTTAGCCTGCTAGCCTGTCCACAGCTCTGCAAGGTCAGTACGTTATGGGTAACGTTACATCATGTGTTGCATAGAAAACAGCTGATGACCTGTCAAATCTGAATAAGGATTGACTAATCTTGTACATTGTCCTGTGGTAGGGTGAATTTGTAAAAGTATAACTAGTCCCTGTAGTCTCTAAATTAAAATGGTTATACACAGTGTATACTTACTACAGTAAGTTATATAAAAGCTGTATATTTGGAAACGTGTACTTATCACGTGAAGTACCCATTAACAGACTGTGATTTGTATGCTGTCCAATACTTAGACCCAACTGTTTTCTCATACTGAATGTTTTATTTTGAGTCATATGCAGTAAAGAAATAGATTTGTCATATATGAGAGTTGCCTGTGAAGTCTTGACAAGCTCACCAGTCAACAAACTTTTGATTTATTTTTCTGATTTCAGACAGCAAGATGGTCAGCCTTGCTAATCGGGTTAATTTATGGGAAGCAGAGATATGGTAAGCATTTATGTATGTTTTTACGTTGTAGTTTAAAGCTTAATTTAATTCAGTTATATTTTGTATTGGGATGCCTTTTGTGCCTCTGTTAATTGTCTTTCTATGGTGTTTTTCAATCAATCTGCTCACCAGATTATCTGAAGCCCATTGCTGCTGAAGAAAGGAGGATTGAGGAGGAAGAGAAGAAACTCAGGGAAGAGCAAGAGCGCATTTACAAACAGCTTTCTGAAGGTCTGTAACCCCTATCTCTCTCTCTCTCTCTAAACACGTTATTATTCTACAATATAACGAGAATAAAATATAACAAAATGTATCAGATGATATTGCAAAAACTCTGTTCCACCAGACCTTTGTGTCTCAATTTGGACATTTTATATTAAACAATAGAGTGTAGATACAGTAATGTTGAAATGGAGTCTGGAGAAAGAAATTAGTCCCATTTTTATTTTGTGATATATTAACAGCGTCTCATGATGTAGCAGATTTCACCTATGTGAAGTTTAACTTTGGGTTTGAAGTTATTCAAGGAAAATATTCAGTCAAACAATTTCAAAGAAGTGTTATTTTTGGAAAGGACTTTCAGGGGATGTATTTCAGCAGTTTGTGATCTAGAGAAAGTTAACAAAGTTCATTGTATACACAATTAGGAGTGATACAGGGTGTTACTTTACCACAAATATTTCAAAATGTGAAAATAAATCACTACTATCTCTTTTTTTTTTATCTTCACAGCAAACTCTGACACCATTCTGAAGTAAACCTCCATGATGTATCCATTTCAGCATAAAATGAAATGACTCACAATAAACCTTTTTTTATTTTCAATAAAGACAGAAGGTAAAAATGTTCTTGTATGTTTTCTTTTTCCCCATTGCCTTTATTAAGGTAAATTAGATTGTATGCATCAAAGGGATGTCTGCATATATTTTCTGCAAGAAAAGAACATTTTCATTTGGTTGGATTATATTTATATGCTTTATGTGCATGTGACAAACCACGTTCATTCTCTCAGAATGTGTTGTAGACTGTTTTGTCTTTTCTCTAATGCTGTGCTGATGTTTATAGAGGGAGGACGGTTGTATAACCCCACCATGGTTTAGCATAAATCCTAGGATTTAGGTCAAGCCAATACAGCACAAGTGCTGATTTTGCACAAATGCGTGGCAGCTACTTAGCTGCGGTGCTACGCTTCATTAACTGTTTTTCAATACACGAGATAAATTTTGTTTTGAATCTCTGCTTTCCTTCATTTATACACAACACTTTTTCAGAGTTTATCTAACCCCCCAATTTTCTTGACTTTTACAGAGACAAAAATAATGGAAGGCTTGTAAGAATATTGTCTGAGGATTTATTGGGAAATGAATGTGTAGGGATGTTCAGATAACCTTTGCAGACCTAGTTATCTAGGAAGGGAAGGGTGGAAACTGCTGATAGTTCTCATGGGATAAGAGGCTTTCTTATCGAGTGACTCATTGAGCAAGTGTGTGAGGAGAATCAAATCCTTTGTAGTTTTGAAGAGTCCCAAATTAATATTGTTATTGCTTTAATACACTTGAAAGAAGTCTCTTTTGCTAACCAAGGCTGCATTTATTTGATCAAAAATACAGTAAAAACTGTAATACTGTAAAATATCAGTGTTCATTTTAATATATTTTAAACTGTAATTTATTCCAGTGATGTCAAAGCTGAATTTTCAGCATCATTACTCCAGTCTTCAGTGTTGCATGATCCTTCAGAAATCATTCTAATATGCTGATTTGGTGCTCAAGAAACAATATTTATTATCAGCTTTTGAAAACAGTTCTTAATATTTTTTTGAAACGCATGTTTTTTTTTGCAGGATTCTTTGATAAATGTAATATATAAAAGAACACTTATTTGAAATAGTCCATCTAAATACTAAGAAACACACAAAGTACATAAAAATATATGCTTTAATTGTCATGGTATCGAGCATACAGAAGTGATGCTTAACATGTTTACCAGTTTAATTGGAATCACCCATATTTGATGCTGTATTTTTGATGGTTTGAGAGCATCTTTAATGATGAATCAAAATAAGCAAATTCATGTCAAAAATGATGAATCTTTCTCTGCAAGTAGATCACATGAATGTCAAATTCAAAAAGTCTTCTTACTGGGTCCTCACTGTCAGATCTGATTTAAACATCAATTTTCTTTGCTACTGCCTGATCCTTCACTACTTTACATCAAGTGCTGTCATGGCTGTGTTTTACTGTGTTCTACCTCATCAAATTTAAAAATAATTTTGTATATTTACACAATTCTCAACTGATGTTTTTACGATGTTTCATAGACAACCAGTGAAGAAGAGACTTAAGAAGAAAGTCAGACATAAGAAGAACAAAATTGCCTGAATCAGAATGCCTTCATGAATTTAATCACAGACTTCTCAAAGTTCAGTGTGGTGGCAGGTCAGATGAGAACTGATGAATGGTATCAAGGCCGCTGGAATTAGTTTTCTCTTTGAACGGATTTCCCAGCAGCGGAGACACTGAGTAACGGGACATTGCTCAGTAAAACACAGCCATGACAGCACTTGATGTAAATAAGTCTGAAGGACAATTGCGTGTTACCTGTCTGCTTAAGTGAAGGAAAAAAAAGTCAAACTATAACTTTATACCCAATCTTTCTACTTTCTGACCTCCACTGTACTCTGCCATCTAGCTTACCAGAAGTTATATTTTGTTGCGCACTAAAGTCTGCCTTCTCACATTTAGTGACCTGGGTTGCATTTCCCAGCTGACTATGGTCGTTAATTCCATTGAACTCTATTGGTAACGATGGAACATGCGACCTTAGTTGCTTTTGGGGAATAGCTCCCAGCTGTACGTATAATGGCCTTTGTTTTTTGGTATTCAATGAAAGGTGACGACAAATTGAACATTATTACATTTACAAAAAGAGAAAAATGTATCTTGCAATTACAACAAATTTCTGTACATACAGTATTTTATTGATTCCTTGATGAAACTTGTCATGGACCTGCTTTATATTAAATATAAACTGATCACCTGAGTAAATAAATGAAAACATATCCAGTAAAAGTAATTTATAGATGATGCTAATATCTTGGATCTGGATGATTGGATGGAAAAACAAATGATAAAAAAAAAAAAAACATTTCCCTGTAGTACATTAGGTCTGCATTTGTGATTAATTGAAACCAATGTCATGAAGTGTCATGAATTAATTGAAACCATCCAATGAAATTGCTTAAACACTGTGACCCAAAGGAAACACAATGGAACAGTAATACTAACTGTAGGCAAGGTTCAATGTGTGTTTTTGTTAGCAGATGGTCTTGTGGCTTGGTGATAGCATACAATGCATTGATAGTGTTTTCCCACTCACTCTTGATCAGATCCTTGGGGATCCTAAGGGTGAGCTTGATCTCCCCCGTGTGACATAATACTTAGAGGCTAGGTTGCATCTCGAGCTGCCTTGCACTCTGCCTCTGTACTGTTGTCTTTTCTCTAGCAGATGGAGCAGGTCTTGGACCCTGATCCTGATCCATTGGTGCTGTTGGAATTTGCAACTGTAGAGAAACCATACAGAAACAAACACAGAATCCGAATTTAAGAAATGCGTTATATCATACAATACACTCTCTTATAATTTGCTATTCTAGGTCAGGTCTGAGCTTTATGATGGCTGATCAAGTTCCTTGTAGATTAATGAACTACCTTTCAAATGTCTGGGGTCAATAGGTTTTTAGGCTTTTATTCTGCTGGAAGGATAAATTAAATTGATCGAAGTGACAGTAAAGCAATTTATAATGTTACAATAAAATTTGATTTAAAATAAATGCTGTTCGTTTGAACTTTCTATTTATCAAAGGATCTTGACAAATATTTTAAGCTAAGCTGTTTTCAGCATTGATAATAATGATTAAAAAAAATGTTTCTTGAACAGCAAATCAGCATATTAGAATGAATTCTGAAGGATCATGTGACACTAAAGACTGAAGTAATCACAGAAATAAATTACATTTTAATATAGAAATTTACTGTATTTGTGATAAAATACATTAAATGCAGCCTTGGTGTGCTTTTAAAAACATAAAAAACCTTAACAACCCCAAACTTTTAAAAAGTAGTTTTTATCGGTATGTTAAATGTCAACCTGAAAATTAGCTATATATAAGGGTCTGATTGTAGGTTCTTTTAAATTTAGTAGAAATACAGTGAACAAAGGATATAGATGAATAAAAGCTAAAACAAAATACTACAATTCAAACCATTTTTGCCAGCTGCTTCCTGTCTGGCTTTAGCTGCCTCCTCCATTGCCTTTAGTTTTGCCTCATATTCTTCCTGCCTCTCTTTCCAATGCATTCGGTTGTTCAGAATGCCATCATACATTGGCTGGATCTGGGGGTGAAAACGAGAGAATTCCTGTGGAAAACACAGAGGGAATAGTTGCTAATTAATCTTAATGGCCAAAATCTTCTCATTTGGTTTTTAACATTGATTTCTTGAAGCAAAAAATTATGATTCATAAAGTTACCTTGTAGACAAAAGTACAGACAAAGTCGATAAAACCACACTGAAGCTTTGGCAGCTCTGCAGCTTTGTTCCTGTCCATCATGGGCTAGATTAAAAGACAGATACCACAGGAGCTTTTTAGATTATTCTTTTTTCCAAGATGGCACTTTCCTAGCAGCCCAACCCGCAATTTTAGATTCAGGCACTTACGATAGGTTGTTGCTCAAGAACAGTCCTCTCAAGATCACCCTGCTCCCAGAATTCAGCAGCCACAGAGAGGGCGACCTAGGATGGGAGAAATGACACTTTGTACATTGCTGAGAAACAAATCTGCAGTCATTCTTCATTTGACATCTCTTACCTTGCTCTGCACCTCCCATGGTTTTGTGATAGCTGAGAGGTCACACGCTGTCATCATCATGGCCCTGGTCAATTATTAAAAATATAAAAACACGCAAAGCACAAAATGATTTTTTTGAAGAGATGTGTTACGTTAAAATGCCATCGTAGTTATAAATGGACACACTTACATTACAATTTCTTTCCTTGTTGTTTCAAGAGACATGAAGTCCACCCATTTCTTCTCTTCTTCATACGTTTCCGAGAGATCGACAATTTTCTGGAACATCGTTCTCTTTCTTTGAGGTAGAATTAAGAAGTTGTTTATATTTTAAAAATGTTTATTTACATTTAGTTTCACTTCTTTAAATGAACAGCTATGGTCACAATAAAATGGTCACTTTACAAAAAAAACAACTAAATGATTCTTCAGAAAAAAATAACTGCATATGAGTTTGAAACAACATAGTGACAAGTAAAGAATATATTTTCATTATGATATATCATAGAAACGTACTTGAAGTACAAGGCAAGATCAGTTGCAATAATGGCAATGTCAATGAGGTGGAAGACATGCTCCGTTTGTCTTCTGTTGAGGTTTTGGAAGATGTTTAATGACTAAGAAAAAAAAAAATGTTAGGATCAAATCAAATTAACGTGAAGGCTTACATTCTGGATAGTTTGCTGATACCTCGTCGGCTAACAAGAATTTGCCAAATTCCAAGTGATGCCTCTCTAGAATGGAGGATCCATGCAGCTTGGCTAGAGGATTTTGTGACCTAATCACAAAGCGTGATGATTATTATTAATAGAATCAATAATAGTACAAGTACTAGTAGAAATAGTAGTAGTATTTACTGACTTCACTTGGTAGAGATTATTTGTGCCTCTGTGGTCGATATCATGCAGGAAGCCAGCAGTGATCATGGCCATAACCTCCAAATCCGTGTAATACCGCTTTAGTTTGCCTGTCTGACTCCATTAAAAAAAATAAAAAAATTCTCATTATGATTTTATAATTTTTAGTATGTGTATATAAAAAGTTTCATGAACAACAAAGAGGCAAAAATCTGTTTGTTTGACACTGGATCAGACAAACTTGTTGGGAAACAATCATTTTGTTTGGAATTCTGTTTTATAATTTACTTTTATACTTAAATCAAGAATAAACATTTAGTTTGGACCCTAAACAAGTAATTCTATAGCTTGAGCAGTATAGCATTGTGCTAACACCAACATCATGCTTTGAACTCCCAGGGAATAAAATATATAATAATAAAATTATAAAATAAAATAAAAGTGCTTTCAAATGAAAAAAAAAAAAAAAAATTAAGGGAGAGCTGAGCAGGTCATCATACCGTGAGTAAAGTGAACATGGTTTGCCCGACATTAAAGCCATGGCGCCAGTTGTGGTAGGTGATTTTTCTGTAGCCTTTGCTGACTGAGTACATGAATCTCACCAAAACCTAATTAGAGGATAGCAGCCAATTTTATGGAATTTCATGACACTTCATGACAAAAATCAGGTGCCTCCATCATTATAAACAAGCAAATTTACCTCCTGAGGGACCTGGAACTTTTTAACCACTCCAACTTCATAGTACATCTGGATCCCACACGTTACAAGATCCAATTCAGTGCAATCAAAGTCTGAAAAATGGAATGCGTAGATCTCAAACTTTTTCGGGCCAGGCAGCTCTTTTTTCTGCATGAAAAATAATAAAACAAAAGTCAGCCAGCGCACAACTTTTTGAGAACATAAACCAATGCAGAAGAAAAAATAAGAATTATTTGAAGAATGCCATAATAGCTGAAACAGTATAACTTAAACATTAATTTATATAGACATATTTAAAAGCATCTGTAATGTTTCTACTAATGGATTCCTATTACTTTATCTTATCTTTCTGAGAAGTTTAACATCAACCTGTGATTTCAAACATCTTTAATTAATAAGCAGTTCAGCGTACCAGAATCTCCAAAAGCTCTTCCTCCTCACAGTCTCTTGGTTCTCTGTCAAAATATTCTCTTGTTTTCTAGAATAGAAATACCAAAGAAAACTAAAATATATAGTTATAAAATAAAATATCAAAATACAATGTGCAACTTAAAAGTATGGTCTTACAAGGATGTTTTGAATCTCATCATCTCGACATTTGACATGGTACAGCACCATGTCCTGGGCAATGTCCTTCCTGTTCTCCAGCTTGTTCATTTTGTCATAGGTGTCTGTGTTGAGGACCGACCAGCCCAGAAACTGTGTCAAAGCCTGTCAAGACAGCAAGGCATTATTCCTTAAGTCTCTCTCTTTATCTGTAAATGACCGTCCTCTTTAGTGCAACCAATAAATCTATCAATTGTACCTCCATGAGTTGTTCATCATGGTCATCAAATGGTTTGCCATCCTTCCTGTTGTAGAAAGTTGCAACACCAACAATTTCTTCTTTTTTGTTGACAATTGGCAGGGACAGCACATTCTTGATGGTCCATCCACTGTCATCCAGAGCTTCCGTCTACAGAAACCCAAAGTGCTATTACTACAAGTCAAGGGAACCTCTACCATTAAACATGTTTTAGGCAGTAAAAAAAATACCTGAAAGTTGAACATTTCATCTGCTGCTGCATTCATGATGTTGCAAATTGAATACACAACAGAAATCAATAAATGAATATGTAAATGCATACTTAACATTTCAAAAATCAACCATATTTCATTCCCAAAGTACAAAAAGGAGTCACTTACAAATCCACTTTCTGCTACGTATGTAGGTAATCCACTAACCAAAGCCCAATGATCTGCAGGTGGAGATCTGTGAAAAAGAAAATTGTGATTTTATAATGCTATCTCTTATAATGCACACATTGGCTATAATACATTGGTAACTAGAAGAAAAATAGAAAAAACTTACGGTATGACCTTGATGTCCTCTTTCCCGTGCAAAATATAATCAATGACTTTGTAGAAAATAACTTCCTAAGTAAAAGATAAAAAAAGGTGTAGTTCTCCCAAAAAAATGAATATTCTGCCAACATTTATCATTCCAAATCTATAAAACTTTCATACAGAAAAAAGAAATAGTCTAGCAAAAATACCCCAAGCTGCTCTCTTATATTTAACAAAAGTGAATGGTGACCACAGATGTAAAATGGATTTGCAATGCATTTGCAAAAATGCATCTTACCCTTCCATCAGGAGTTACAGGGCCAGAATAAGGTGGCTGCTCTCCCATCAACACTGGCCAAATATCAAAGAACTCCTGCAAGAGAATAAAACCTCTGGGTCAGTCTTAGAGAGGGACATGACAGCCTCTAAATTAAGCATGACGTCTCTGTACCTTCCAGCAATTATAGTGATCGACGTACCTTTTCCTTGGTCATGTCCAGTAGGCCCACAGAGTACCTGTCACAGTTGAGATAGGCTCGTACAGTGTACAAAGCTTTGTGAAACTGTCGTTCAATATCTGTGAGCTCTTCAAACACCTTGTTAGCTGACCACAACAGCAGCTATGCATGAGATATATGAAAAATGCATTTAAAATCTACCTTTTTCAATTCAGTTTTACAATTTTGTCACCTATTATGCAGACTTACCTGTCCTTTTCGTGTTTCACAGTTATGAAGGTAGCTCAGATGAAAAATCTTCAGGTTCAGAGAGCCAACTTTCAGATACTTTAAAAAAAGCTTTAAAAGAAGAGACCAATTTTAAGAAAATAACATGAGGCCATACCTTTACTGTCTCTTTAAATGCCAAGTATGTCTTGACTGTCCCATTTCAACATTTTATAAAAATATCTAACTCTTATTGTGAATACTAGTGTTGAAAACCAACACACTTAGAAAAAATTGCCAATTAAAATGTGGTCACATAAGCTTTGATATACAGTTTATTTATTGTTTTCTTATTTAAAATTGAACTTGTAATGCAAAAGAAAATATTTAGAGTTTTTTTTTACTGGTTTTGAGGCCACTGTAGTTTGTATTAATACTAGTGGTGGACAGAAACAACAAACAGACACTTACATCCTCATCTTCATCTGTGAAATGGGGTCCAGTAGTCTTGTTGACTGCCATGATGACAGCTACGACATCCTTTCCATTCATGATGGGTGTGGCCAACATGTTGCGTGTGGTGTATTCAGTTAGTTCATCAACGAATGAGCTGAAGTGACTGTCCTACAGTGAAAGTAAAGTCAGTTTTGTCACATACAGTACACACTTGTCCCTACGCACTAGTCTTTTTATCACTTACTAACAACTGATATTTGTTGTAGACTCAGGCGGAAATAAATTATTTATTTATTAGTTTGTCTTAATTTAGATTTGCATTATTTTGATGTTAAGCACAATATCTCATCACAGCTGAAATTCATGCAGTACATAAGAAAATAACTTTTAAAAGACATTTATAATTCACTTTTAACTAATTATTGCTAATAGGAAAATGACATATGGATATTAGAAAGATGAAAAATATAATTTTAGTAACACCTAAGAAAAAGGTCCTGTTAGCTATCATTAGTTAATGCATTAACATTTAGTCAGAATGAGAAATACATTTCTTAATCTGTTAGTTAATAAAAACTATTAACTGTAAGTTTGTGTTAGCACAAGTCCAATAAATAATATTAACAGATACAACTTTCGATTTTAATAATTCATTAGTAAATGATAAAATTAACATTAAGTATAATACACTTATTTTTGGTAACACTTTATTTTATAGTGTCATTGTTACAGTGTAATTATACATTTAAGTACTGAGTAATATTAAATAACTACATGTATTTACTTTATGGTTAGGGCAAGGATGAAGGTTTGTTTTAGGGTTAGTTGCATGCAATTGTGCATCATTTATTGTTTTTACTATAGTACATACATGCAACATTTGTAACAACGGCACCATAAAATAAAGTGTTACCATTTTTTATTGTTAGTTCATGTAAACTAATGCAACAAATGTTAATGGAAGCTTATTGTAAAGTGTTACCAAGAAGTGTTTTATTGCCCTCGTTTAACAAGATAACTATTTTACAAACAAAAAATCTTCTTTAATTCAACTACTGAGAGACGATTTGGTCACTGTGTAAATGCCACAGGTGAAATAATCCTTCATGCTGCACATGGGTCATGGCATATTGAAATAAATGGATTATGTCAAGAGGATTTGCCAAGCCTCAAATATGACCATACCTGCAGTCTAATAATGTATAATAGTGTGTCTAGTCTCTCTCATGATCTGTGTACAGATGTTTTAAAAGCAGTGTTTTGCTTTGTACCTGTGTAACATCCTTCACATTGATGGGCTTCTTGGTTTGAGCCACATATCCTACTATACCAATGTCCAGAGGGAAGACGATCTCAGAGTCTGGAGGCACCACGCAGTCGTCGAGCTCAGAATTTTCATTAACATTGAAGAGACGTGTAGCCAGCTCAGCGATGCCGTTTCTCTGTCGATACATGAACAGGCTACATCGGTCGGCATGGATCATAGCGCTGACCCGCTTCAGAATCTTAAAAATCACCTTCTCCATATTGACGTTCTCCTGCATGTCTGTAATGAGATCGTAGAATATGGCTCCCTCCTCTACCGAGCATATGTCTTTAAAACTGTCCATATCCACTTTAGACTCTGGAATTCGCATGATCGAGGCCACGGCACCAGGTTTGAGCTTTTTGTCAAAATAGCTCCTGGCAAAATCTGGATTTCCATCCAGGAACTTCTCCACGTCTTCCTTTTTGACACTCATCTTGGGATCTTCTGCCTCAGTCCCAGTACTGGCAGGTGATGGCCAAGGAATGAGAGTTCAAGTGAGGTTTCAGGACAAAAACAGAATATTTACAGCATATAATCCTCAAATAGTTGAGAAAACGAATCGTGAGATGAGACGCCTGCCACAGCAGGGGCAACCCGTGTCCAATCTAACTGTCATCAGCAAGGTGTTTTCCTAATAGTGTTGAAGGTGAATCAGGATCTGCTCTAGTAAAACTGATCAGGTGACCTGTATCAAAGCCTGAGCCTGGAGCTGAAACCGAAAGACGTCCTCCTCTGAACCCTCTCTGCGTCCTGGGAAAGAGAAGAGATGCTCTTAATGAGTTTTATAGGAAAAGCTATACAATCATAAAGTATGTGAGTGCTAATGCACAATCATATGCTATGTTCCTCTATGTCTCCTCTCCCAGAAGCCTGGCCTTTGCGCTACAAGCTCTTTAAGTTCTTATTAAAAACACACTCCTCATTACTAAGCCCTATTTAACCAGGCCACTAGCTGATTATCTCAGCACCCCAGTTGTCTTCTTACTCATTGTGACTGCAACCATGAGAGCAGTGAAAGGGCTTTCATAAAAAATGGAAAAGAACAAATGTACAGTATATGTGAATATCAGTCATTTAAGACCGAAGGATGACCAGACATATTAGCAGTGTGCCTGAACTGCTTTTAATTAATTAATTAATTAATTTAATTAAATAAAAAATCAAAACTAAACTAAAATAATAAAATAACCTAAAATTTAAAAAAGCAGAAGTAAAATGCAAAAATATAATAAAATAAGCATCCCTTCTCAATAACTCTGTTTTTGAGTGTTTTTGATACTCTGTGTGATGCTGCTTTTCAGTTACATTTGGTGCATTCTAAATATTCCTAATAAAAACGACTGAGGAATATGTGCCTACATGGAAAACTGATAAAGAGTCTTATCATAAAATGCCTATAATCCTTTTGTTTAGGTAAAGATCATATCTATATAAAGGCCTCATATCCATCTTAAGCAAAAGGTCATGAGGATAATCAGCATATTAATAGCTCCATACGTGCACAAAACAATCAGAGCTTTTGGCGCTGAGGGAAGTTCCTGTGTGCATCTGTGAGTGCTGGTCTGTCTCTATTGTTTTGGTAAAGCCTGCTGTTTAGAATCTGTACATGATTAATTGTCAAATGTATGCAGTTGTCAGTTAATTGCCAATAGTGTCTGTGGAGTTGCCTGGGCGTTCAGATGGAATGGGAATCAACTCTACCAGGGTGTGAACCTCAACCTCTATATTAGCACATCCATAACCAATAGGATATCACCAACCATTCTGTTGATATGAAGAACGGATTCCTATGCACAAATTTCAATGTGTTCATGTTTGTTTAAACATTTAAAAAATAATATGTAAGACATTTTTATTCTTTGACGTGAAGAATTTTTTTTATTTTGTGGGTGATGACTTGACCTACGAAAAATCAGAATCTGAATCCAGTTCTTTCCATTTTTTTTTTTTTTTTTTTTTGCTATAGTTCTTTTGTTACTGTGCCACCTACTGATAGGATTCAGCCATTGTTCTGCACTCGTAGGTAAAAAAGCTGTCACTGGGGCAGGTACCTTTTCAAAATACACAAATATGTACCATTAAAGTACAAATATGTACACTTTAGGTACTAAGATGTACCTTTAAGGTACCAATATGCACTAGGATTGCAAAACGATTCATTGCGACTAATTGCTTTCAAAACAAAAGTTTGTTTGTTTACATACTATATGTGTGTGTGTGTGTGTGTGTGTGTGTGTGTGTGTGTGTGTGTGTGTGCTTTATTATGTATATACATTAAGGAAAAATATGTTACATTTATATATAAAATATTTATATTTATATATAATATAAATTATATACAAGTATAAATATATACATAAACATTGTTTTTAACTATATACATGTGTGTGTCTATTTATATATACATATAAACATACACAGTACACACACATATAGTATGTAAACATAAACTTTTATTTTGAATGTGATAAATTGCGATTAATCATTTTGCAGCCCTATTATGTACCCTTTAGGGGTAAGTAAAATACAAAGGTGAAACTTTTGAAAAGGTTCCACATCTTTTGTACCTTTTAATATAAGAGTGTGCTGATCAGTAAGATGCTACACATTAACCAAATGGAAATGAAAGCAAATCAATTCTAAAACTCTGTAAATAAAAGACCTCAAAGGTTTTATATGATAATTCAAAGTTTTTTTGTAATTGTCTAAATGCTTTTGTCACTGCCTACAAAACCCACAAGGGTGCAGCAGACCACAGTTTCACTCATTTCTCTGAACTCATGTGAACTTATTGATCTCACTAATGATCTTGCAATTTGCACAGTTTGACAACTCAGTTGATCCTGACTATTGATCCTGTACTGCAGTCCTTGGATTGGCTGGTGGGAAGGGTTGCTGGGTCTCTAATAGTTGAAAACCATGGGGTTAATTTGCTAAATTGACTGTATTGGGGAGCTTTGTTCAAGAACACTATCCTGGCAGGCATTTAGAAATCTTACACATCTTTACAAAAAAAAAAAAAAAAAATTCAAAGCATGTGCATTATGACCTGAAGGTGGACTTTTTACATTTTATAAAAAGGCCTTTTACTTGCTAAAAAGTACAACCAATCAGTTAGAGGTCAGACCAGATTTTTCAGCAAAGATTTGGTCATGCTGATAATTTAGAGGTCTTACAAATTCATGCATCAAATATATATGCTTTATAGGGTTAAATATCCCGTTCTTTGAACTGAGCATGAAACAATGGATGTGATTCCAGAAAACAAGCTTAATCTACTGCATCAGTCAATGGGAACATGTGCATGGTCAGCACTGGTGTATGAACTCACGCTAAGGATTGCCTTTGTTTGAATAGTTTCATAGGTTGGCCAAGAACAAACCTTGGGGCATGTGAGGGATTAGGATCAGGGTTTATGGGGTGAAGTCCACGTGAACAACAAACAAAACAAGAGGGCCATAGATGCATTTCTGCAAGTGTTGAAGCTTAAGGAAACAGCAAGGTGTGAAAATATCCAATGAGAAAAAAAAATGTATGGTGAATAATTTAGTGAAAAAAGTGGTGTTTGCTATTAAATTAATATGACACCGCTTTTTGACAAAAGGTTTAGCCAAGTTAGAGGCAACTGTTAAAGCTGAATAGTGCAAAAAGGTTCTAACACATTACAGTACAAGGGATACACAACCTAACAAAATAAAATGTCGTCATTATTTACTTAGCCAGTTTGATTCAAACCTAAATGATTTTCTTTTTTCTGCGGAACACAAAATATGATATTTTGTAGAATAACAATAACATTTATTGGAGCCCAATGATCTCAATTGTTTATACCAAAAAAAACCAATGAGACCATTCTCAAAATATCTTCTTTTTGTCCCACAGAATAAAGAAAATCATACAGTTTTGGGCCAACATGAACACGATTAAATTATCGCAGAATTTATTCATTCATTCATTGAACTTTTTTGTATAGTTTTTAAACCAATTTAAAAGTAAATGCACTCCATTGCATAAGAATAACAACTAGGGACAAACAAAAAAAAAATATTGGGTTTTCTTTGTCATCTGTTTACATAGTATATATAGCTGAGAGCTTAAGAAGCCATGGCTCCAAAAAGAATTGAAGGTCTTAAAAAAGAAGTGTACTAATCTCTATGGAGTACACCCACAAATATATACTACTGAACGCTGCCTGGAGTGCCAAGAGAGGTCAGCCAGGTTAGCCATATCTCATCTTTAGACACAGCTTAAATAAATGGATTGGGATTGGAACTATGGCAACACTGCCAGTATTATTGTTACTCAAGACAGGAACTAATCATGCATTATGTAATGGAACTTGTCAAGCATACTGGCAACAGTATGGATACATATGATGCTGAATCACCCCACCTGAGTTCCTTGAGGTCGCAATAGCATTGAGCCAGGAGATCTCAGTACTGTAACGTGACATTACCCGTGGCCAACCAATCCTAATACTGCTAATTCAGCAAATATGCATGGAAACCAGTCCCAAGAACAGCTCAGAAAAGTCTTACAGGGACAATCTGGAACAAATAGATAATGAGATACGTCATCTCAAAATAGATACGAATGTACATCAATCGTGTTGGACAATAAATTTCATCTTCAACATCATATGTCTGGCTGAGTATCTTAAAAACAGACCTAGACAGTTAACAGTGATTCCTGAATTAAATATTCAAACAAAACTGTGATATAATGGTTGTTAAACTCGGATTAATAACCTAAACCTAAAAGAGCTACTAAAAAAACTGGCATATCTGATACTGACTGAATTGCAAATATATTACTTTTTAAATGAATGAATTAATGAATAAAAAAAAAATCCTACTGAATAATATCAAAGATAATTATTATTATTAATAATAAAATCTTTATTTGAAAAATGGAGTTGAATAATGAGGTAGACTAGGAGCCTGTACAACACCATAATGAATACATTTGGAATAGATCATGCGATTTGTCACGCTGGTAAATGAAAGATCCAAATGCAGAGATAACAGGAATAACAGTCTTTAATGAAATTATATATAACAAAGGCAGTCCGTCTTTTCAGCACACAGAACTGGTAAATAGAAACTTGAACAAACGGAAAGACTCCTGTCTCGATGAGTAACAGAACAGGACTCCCTTGTAGCAGACTTGAAGCTCAGGAGTAGATAACTCAGGCAGGGTGAGAGAACCACATTGGTCTACAATCAGCAGCAACAGCAGCAGAATACAGCAAAAACTTTGGGGCTAGACTGTTCCAGGCAGACAAGACAAGAATAGGTGAGTACCTCTCAATACAGACAGGATGTAACTGCTGACAAAACGCATGACATGTAACAATAATCCAACAAAGAATCTACCAGAGCAAACACCAGATAAAGGGTGAACACTTAGGGCAAAGTAGAAACAGGTGTCATAGCAAATCAGCGCGAGCGCTGATTGCAATGACAAACAGGTGCATGAAGAGAGAGAGGTCAGCGGGACAGAGAAAGAGTAATATAATAAGCTAATAAGGTGTGTGTGTGTGTGTGTGTGTGTGTGTGTGTAAATGAGTGAGAGCGTGCGAGAGCGAAAACGGAAGAAAAACCTGACTCATGACAGTACCCCTCCCTCAACGAGCGCCACTAGGCGCTCGAGGAAGGAGCCTGACGGGACCGGTAGAAGTCGTCAATCAGCGAGCGGTCCAGGACATCCCGGGCTGGAATCCACCACCTCTCCTCAGGACCATACCCCTCCCAGTCCACCAAAAAACTGGTGACCACGCCCCCGGGGACGAACGTCGAGTAGCCTTCGAACACTGTAAATGGAGGCCCCCTCGTCAATAGGAGGAGGGGGAACGGAGGGACGTGCGGGCGCACGAATAACGGGTTTAATGCAAGACACGTGAAAAACCGGATGAACACGGCGCATCTGACCAGACAGTCTTAGCTTTACAGCGACTGGACTGATGACCTTAACAATAGAAAAGGGTCCAATAAAACGAGGCATGAGCTTGCGAGACGTCTCCTGAATAGGCAAATTGCGGGTGGATAACCACACCCTCTGACCGCAAAAATATCTGGGAGATCTCACCCTGCGGCGATTAGCGGCACGACGAGTACGTTCCCTAGTCTGACATAAGGCAGATCTCACCCTCCTCCAGGTACGCTTACATCTCTGAATAAAAGCCTCGACGGACGGAACCGAGGCCTGAGACTCCTGGGCGGAGAAAACAGTCGGTTGGAAGCCAAGGCAACCCTCAAACGGAGATAACCCAGTGGCGGACGATGGGAGAGAATTATGAGCATATTCGGCCCATGGTAACTGCTCGCACCAAGACGCGGGATTCTGAGAGGTAAGACTACGCAGCATGCGACCAAGAATCTGATTGGTCCTCTCGGCTTGCCCATTGGTCTGTGGATGGAATCCTGACGACAGACTGGGGGAAGCCCCTATCTGGCGACAGAACTCCCTCCAGAACAGAGAAGTAAATTGCGGACCTCTGTCAGACACAATGTCCGAAGGAAGACCATGGATCTTGAAAACGTGATCCACCATAATCTGTGCGGTCTCCTGAGCCGACGGTAATTTAGGGAGCGGAATAAAATGCGCAGCCTTAGAAAAAACGGTCCACGACGGTGAGAATGACCGTATTGCCAGACGAAGGGGGAAGCCCGGTAACAAAATCCAACGCAATATGCGACCAGGGACGCGAAGGAACGGGAAGAGGTCTGAGAAGACCCGCCGGAGGATTATTACTAGACTTAGTCTGAGCGCAGATAGAACAAGAAGCAACAAAACGACGAATATCGCGCTCACGAGTGGGCCACCAAAATCTCTGGCGGATGGCCGCTAAAGTACCTCTAACTCCGGGATGCGCGACTAATTTAGAAGAATGACCCCAGCGAAGAACCGTCGAACGAGCAGCCTCGGGTACAAACAAAGTTCCCTCAGGAGCGCGGGGTGGTCTTGCAGTGTGAGAAAGAGCACGCCTGACCGCTTGTTCCACTCCCCAGACGGCTGCCCCGACCACACAGTGCTGATGTAAAATCCTCTCATCGGTCGAGGCACCCTCTGATGAGTCAAACTGCCGAGAAAGGGCGTCAGGCTTGAGGTTCTTGGAACCGGGTCTAAATGAAATGGAAAAATCAAAGCGATCAAAAAATAATGCCCAGCGGGCCTGACGAGCGTTAAGAACGTTTAGCAGAGCGAATGTACTCCAGGTTGCGGTGATCCGTCCAAACAATGAATGGTACACTGGCTCCCTCAAGCCAGTGTCGCCACTCACCTAGCGCCAGACGGATAGCCAAGAGTTCTCGATTACCCACGTCATAGTTGCGCTCCGCGGGCGAAAGACGGTGGGAGTAAAATGTGCAAGGATGAACCTTGTCATCCTGGGAGGAGCGTTGCGACAAGACAGCTCCTATCCCAATTTCGGAGGCATCGACCTCAACAATAAACTGACGTTCTGGATCAGGAGTGATCAGGATGGGCGCAGACGTAAAAAGCATCTTAAGACGGTCAAACGCATCCTGAGCAGTCTCAGACCAAGCAAATTTGGACTTGGACGAAGTGAGAGCGGTAAGAGGGGCGGCAACCTGGCTAAAGTTACGAATAAAGCGCCGGTAAAAATTCGCAAACCCCAGAAATCGCTGGAGTGCGACTCGAGAATCGGGAACAGCCCAATCAAGAACTGCTCGAACCTTGTCAGGGTCCATACTAATCCCCTCCGCTGAAACGACCGAACCAAGAAAAGTAACCGATTGGGCATGAAAAACGCATTTCTCAGCCTTGACGAATAGGCGATTCTCTAATAAGCGCTGCAGGACACGGCGAACGTGTTGAACGTGTACCTGGAGAGAGGGTGAGAAAATTAAGATGTCATCCAAGTAAACGAACACGAAAACGTTTAGCATGTCTCTTAAGACATCGTTTACTAACGCTTGAAATACAGCGGGAGCGTTGACCAAACCGAAAGGTAGAACCCGGTACTCAAAGTGACCGACAGGAGTGTTGAACGCGGTCTTCCACTCGTCTCCCTCCTTAATACGCACTAAATGGTAGGCGTTGCGCAAGTCTAACTTTGTAAAAACCCTTGCGCCCTGTAGGATCTCAAAAGCCGACGACATAAGAGGCAAAGGATAACGGTTCTTGACTGTTATGTCGTTCAGCCCTCGATAATCGATACAAGGACGCAAAGAACCATCCTTCTTCTTTACAAAGAAAAACCCAGCGCCGGCGGGAGACGAAGAAGGAGTAATGATCCCCGCATCGAGAGATTCTGTAAGATATCTTTCCAGAGCCTCTCGTTCGGGCGCCGAAAGGAGAGTACAGTCTACCGCGAGGAGGTGTGGTGCCAGGAAGGAGCTCGATAGAGCAGTCATACGGACGATGAGGCGGTAAGGATACCGCCCGGGAACGACTGAAAACCGCCCGCAGATCATGGTACTCCTCCGGGACACCAGACAAATCATCAGGCTCCTCCTGGAAAAGAGGAACAGAAGACACGGGAGAAACAGCGGAAACCAGACAATTTACATGACAAGCTAAACTCCATGAATGAATAGACCCCTTAACCCAATCAATGTGAGGATTATGTTGGATAAGCCAGGGATGTCCTAAAAACAATGGGGGTAAAGGGAGACTGAAAAACATAAAATGAGACTGTCTCATGATGATTGCCGGAAACAGTGAGACTAACCGGACTGGTGACACGACGAACAGAAGAAAGCTCTCTGCCATCCAGGGCAAAGACAGTGGCGACATCAGTCAAATCAACTAAGGGAATCTTGTTCTCACGAGCCCACATCTCATCGATAAAATTGCCCTCCGCACCCGAGTCGACGAGGGCAAGACCGGTAACAGAAAAACCAGCCCAACGGAGAACAGCGGATATAGTGGTTCGAGACCTTGGTGATGAGGAGATGACAGAAGCGCTCACCAGTACTCCTCCGTCTACTGGCGAGCTTTGGCTTTTAAACTGCAGGATGAAGCTAAATGGCCCGCCGTACCACAGTAAAGGCAGAGACGGTTAATAATTCGCCGCTGTCGTTCCTCCGGGGAGATGCGTACGCCCCCCAGCTGCATGGGTACAGCATCAGGTTGGTTCTGAACAGAAGCAGTAGCAGAAGGAAAGTTATCACAGGATGTGAAAAGTGGAGAACGAACTCGACGCCTCTGCTCGAAACACTTGTCAAGGCGGATGGCCAGGTCGATAAGTTGATCGAGCTGAGTTGGCGACCCCCGCGCGCGTAGATCTCCTCCTTAAGGTCTACATTCAACCCTTCAAGAAAGCGAGCAGTTAGTGCAGGATCATTCCACTCACTTGTAGTAGCCAGAGTCCGGAACTCTATCGCGAAATCAGCTACAGATCTTCTGCCTTGACGTAGCACAGCAAGTAGACGTGATGCCTCGCTGCCGAAGACGGATCTATCAAAGACCTTGATCATCTCATCCTTGAAAAGAGTGTACTTGCTGCAGCATGCAGATTGCGCTTCCCAAACTGACGTACCCCACTCGCGTGCTCGTCCCGTGAGGAGAGAGAGAACATAAGCAATGCGGGCCCGATCCTCTGCATACGTCTGGGGCTGAAGGGAAAAGACAACTTCACATTGGATGAGAAAAGCTCTGCACTCCGTAGGCTCACCCGCATAACAGGAGGGATTGTTGACTCGTGGCTCAGAGGGCAGCTGACGATTGTGAGACATGGCAGATTCCTGATGCAGGTGAAGTAAACGGGCAGATAGATCAGCAACCTGAGCTGAAAGACTCTTAACAGCCTGATGAGCGGCGGCCAACTCCTGCTCATGTTTGCCAAGCATAGCTCCCTGGATCTCGATCGCCGACCGGACAGGCCTCTCATCTGCTGGATCCATGATGGTTGGATTATTCTGTCACGCTGGTAAATGAAAGATCCAAATGCAGAGATAACAGGAATAACAGTCTTTAATGAAATTATATATAACAAAGGCAGTCCGTCTTTTCAGCACACAGAACTGGTAAATAGAAACTTGAACAAACGGAAAGACTCCTGTCTCGATGAGTAACAGAACAGGACTCCCTTGTAGCAGACTTGAAGCTCAGGAGTAGATAACTCAGGCAGGGTGAGAGAACCACATTGGTCTACAATCAGCAGCAACAGCAGCAGAATACAGCAAAAACCTTGGGGCTAGACTGTTCCAGGCAGACAAGACAAGAATAGGTGAGTACCCTCTCAATACAGACAGGATGTAACTGCTGACAAAACGCATGACATGTAACAATAATCCAACAAAGAATCTACCAGAGCAAACACCAGATAAAGGGTGAACACTTAGGGCAAAGTAGAAACAGGTGTCATAGCAAATCAGCGCGAGCGCTGATTGCAATGACAAACAGGTGCATGAAGAGAGAGAGGTCAGCGGGACAGAGAAAGAGTAATATAATAAGCTAATAAGGTGTGTGTGTGTGTGTGTGTAAATGAGTGAGTGTAAATAAACAAAACCTTAAAATAGCCAAAACGGAAGAAAAACCTGACTCATGACACGATTTTATACATTGCTTTTATGTAATGACATCATAGGGTAAAGAAATATTATATTCTCTAGATTTTGTTTGCATAATTACAATTCCTGCTTTTCATAGCGCACCAATACTGTGCTATAATAAACAAGGCTCCTCTTAAAACCTGATGAATGTGAAATTGATGTGATAACACACAAATCTATTAGAAAGAGCCAAGTACATTATTATATAATAGATTCTCATAATGAATAAAGCTGCTTCCGTAATCACGTCTATCTCATCAAAACAACACAAAGCCTTTTGGAGCCTATTGTCATCAAGATAACACTGGGACATGCACCCTCCTCACTGAAATCAACAATCACAATCATCCCAACATAACAGTTGGTCTCGTCTTGTTGTTTTCAATTTTTTGGACAATTAGTACATCTTGCATTAGCTAAAGCTTGTTCGTCTTTGGAAAAACATCTGTAGAATTTACTGGAGTGGTGTTACAATTAAGTCACTAAATTTTATCTAAATTATTTTAACTACATTTTAATCCTCTAGATCTTACAGCTATAAGTTTCTCTTATAGTAGTTTATATTTTAACATAATAAACATCAACATACAGGACATAAAGGATCTAGATTTAAACTTAGATATGCAAAAACCAAGATCAGTCTTTTTCAAAATAACAAACTGAAGAGCCATCCTTAGTCAGCAACTTTCTAGCTTCCTGTATTAATCTGTCAAGGGATGATATGGACCAGTAACTACTGTATCTAGTTTGAAGAGAGAATATATATATACAAGAGTTTATTATGAGTTCCAATCTTTGGAGGTAAACTATTCCAAAAAAGAACCTAATAATATAACATACTGCAATAGGTGTTCAACACAGACAGATTTTTTTTTTTTTTAAATTCCTAATTTTGTTTCCCAATTTCAATTTTGTTTTTCCAAATCAATTCCCAGATGTTTTTGCTTTACAGTTAAAGTCTCACTACATTCACTATAGTTGCATAAAGCTTTAATTGTTTTTTGGCGAGCATGGGAGGGTTCAACCGAGAAGCCAGATTACAGTGAGGATTTCTACAACCGGATTAACCATAGATTTAAGAACCTTATTTAGTCACAAGAAGTGAAAATAATCAATAAGCCTGTCTGTAGAGTTGGTATAAAAGGGCCTTTGCTCAGTGTAGACAACACAGCCTTGTGGAGAACCACAAAGAGAGATCCTACACCACTGAATCCTTCCTTTTGTTCACTCAACAACAACAAAACAAACAGGTAAGATCTAGTGTTTTCTGTAGGCCCTTAGGGCTATGAGGTTAACTAAACTGCAGTTCGAACTGCAATGAAAAAGTGATCTGATTAGCACCTGTGGTTTCCTTCTCAGTTGCTCAGAATGGAATACTACAAGTTTGCCCTGCTTGTGGTTTTCCTGTCCTACATTGAGCGCTGCTGGTCTACCTCCTGCGTTGTGGACAGCTTTACAGTCAAGGACAACTTTGACCCCAAAAGAGTATGTAGTATGCAGATTAATGATTTCAGAGAGGATAAAAGTTTGCACATTTGCAATCTTAATATAAAACAGACAGGCTGACCTAACCTGGTGTGTTGTATCTTGTAGTATGCAGGCAAATGGTACGCTCAGCAGAAGAAAGACCCAGAGGGACTCTTCCTCCAGGACAACATCTCTGCCGAATACACCATTGATGATGACGGCACCATGACTGCCTCTTCCAAGGGCCGCGTAACTCTTTTCGGGTTAGTGATGAGTCTGAAAGTATGAGTGTAACAATGAAACATTCAATGACATTTGATTCAGAAAGCTTAATAAGCTTAAATAAGAGTCCGATAACATCACATGCTAATGCTAATTCTGCTAATTCACGTTAACAGAGAATGTTCTCTGAACTTTGGAGTTTCTCTCGAAGTTATGAATAAATATTCTTTCAGTAACATTAATAGAATGTTCCTTCAAGGTTATCTGGTCTTTAGTAATGTTCTCAAAACGTTAGCACAAAAACATTAGTTATACTTATCGAATGTTTCTTTGTGTTAGATGGATGATATTCGGATAATGTTTGCAAAATAATAAAATGGAATTTAACGTTGTCTTTAACATTCTTCTAACATTCTTCAAACATTTTAAAAAATGGAATAACTGGACATTTTGATAGCTCCGAGAACATAAAGCAAGTTTAATAACAATGACATCACATGCTAATGCTAATCTTAGCCTACTGCTTAAGGAATCTGGGTTGATTCAGACAAGTTTAAATATCCAACAGTGATGACGTCATATGCTAATGCTAATCCTGCTGCTTACAAATTCGGTGTTGATTGGGCAAATAATTTTAAATATATATGCCAGCAATGACGTCCCATGCTAATGCTAATCCTACTTTATATAGGTAGTTAGTCTCTTATAGTCGTTTAGTGATTTTACACATAATAAAACATCAACATACAGGGACATTAAAGGATCTAGATTTAAACTTAGATATGCAAAAACCACGATCAGTCTCTTTTTCAAAAATAACAAACTGGAAGAGCCATCCTTAGTCAGCAACTTGCTAGCTTCCTGTATTAATCTGTCAAGGGATGATATGGACCAGTTAACTATGTGTATATAGTTTGAAGAGAGAATATATATATACAAGAGTTTATTATGAGTTCCAAATCTTGGAGGTAAAACTATTCCACAAAAAGAACCATAATAATATAACTACTGCAATAGGGTGTTCAACACAGACAGATTTTTTTTTTTTTAAATTCCTTAATTTTGTTTCCCAATTTCAATTTTGTTTTTCCAAATCAATCCCCAGGATGTTTTGCTTTACAGTTAAAGTCTCACTACATTCACTATAGTTGCATAAAGCTTTAATTGTTTTTGGCGAGCATGGGAGGGTTTCAACCGAGAAGCCGCCAGATTACAGTGAGGATTTTCTACAACCGGATTAAACCCAATAGATTTAAGAACCTTATTTAGCCCCACGTATTCACACAAGAAGTGAAAAAAATAATCAATAAGCCTGTCTGTAGAGTTGGGTATAAAATAAAAGGGCCCTTTGCTCATCAGTGTAGAACCACACATCAGCCGTTGTGGAGAACCACATAGTAGAGATTCCTACACCACTGGCATCCTTCCGTGCTTGTTCACTCAACAACAAACAAAACAAACAGGTAAGATCTAGTGTTTGTTATCTGTAGGGCCTTAGGGCTATGAGGTATAACTAAACTGCAGTTCGAACTGCACTGAAAAAAAGTGATCTGATTAGCACCTGTGGTTTCCTTATCAGTTGACTCAGAATGGAATAATACAAGTTTGCCCTGCTGATTGTGGTTTTCTGTCCTTATCATTGATACGCATGCTGGTCTATAACCTGCGTTGTGGAACGCTTTACAAGTCAAGGACTTTTGAACTTTGACCCCAAAAGAGTATGTAGTATGTCTCTGATTAATGATTTCAGAGTAGGATAAAAAGTTTGCACATTTGCAATCTTAATTAAAACAGACAGGCTGACCTAACCTTGGTGTGTTGTATCTTGTAGTATGCAGGCAAATGGTAACGCTCCCCAAGCAGAAGAAAGACCAGAGGGGGGGTCTGATCTTGCTGTCTCCAGGAGTAGGCAGGCAACATCTCTGCCGAATACACCATTGCTGACTGACGGACACCATGACTGCCATCCTGCCTCTTCCAAGGGCCGCGTCGGTACTCTTTTCGGGTTAGTGAGAGTCTGAAAAGTATGAGTGTAACAATGAAATCAGTTCAATGACATTGATTCAGAAAGCTTAATAAGCTTAAATAAAGAGTCCGATAACATCACATGCTAATGCTAATTCTGCTATTCACCGTTAACAGAGAATGTTCTCTGAACTTTGGAGTGTTCTCTCGAAGTTATGAATAAATATTCTTTCAGTAACATTAATAGAATGTTCCTTCAAGGTTATCTGGTCTTTAGTAATGTTCTCAAAACGTTAGCACAAAAACATAGTATACTTATCGACAATGTTTCTTTGTGTTAGATGGATGATATTCGGATAATGTTTGCAAAATAATAAAATGGAATTTAACGTTGTGTCTTTAAACATTCTTCTAACATTCTTCAAACATTTTAAAAAATGGAATAACTGGACATTTTGATAGCTCCGAGAACATAAAGCAAGTTTAATAACAAATGACATCACAATCGCTAATGCTAATCTTAGCCTACTGCTTAAGGAATCTGGGTTGATTCAGACAAGGTTTAAATATCAAACATGTGATGACGTCATATGCTAATGCTAATCCTGCTGCTGCTTACAAACAGAAATTCGGTGTTGATTGGGCAAATAATTTTAAATATATATGCCAGCAATGACGTCCCATGCTAATCCTAATCCAAATATACACATGCCCATTTATAGCTAATGCCAAATTCAAATGCTAATCCTAATAACTCTAAACATATACAGATTTCTGTGTTGCTTACGCTGACATGGCTGCCCAGTACAGTGTTCCTGACCCAACCACTCCTGGCAAGATGTTCATGAACTACCAGGGCTTGGCTAGCTATCTGTCCAGTGGAGGTCAGAAGACACTTATGTGCCCATTATCACATCTGTACCCATTACTGTCACATGAATCATTTGACTCATATTTATTCTTCATAAAGGTGACAACTACTGGGTCATTGACACCGACTACGACAACTATGCTATCACCTACGCTTGCCGCACTCTGAAGGATGATGGCACATGCGAGGATGGCTATGCCCTGGTCTTCTCGCGCAACCCCCGTGGCTTGCCTCCTGCAATCCAGCGCATCGTCCGCCAGAAACAAGACGAGATCTGCATGACTGGTCAGTTCCAGCCCGTCCTGCAGTCTGGTAAGTCCACTGACAGAAGTCAGGCTTTCAATTTAGCTGCAACACAACAAAAGTAGTCTTATTAATTCAGTTAATCGTGCACATAAAGATGGAGTTTGGATTTGATTTGTCTGTCTAATCTGATTTTTCCCATTTCTCATTTTAAAGGGGCTTGCTAAACTGTTAGAGAAAACGAAGAGCATGCTGGCATAAGAAGCGGCATCTGGGGTCATTGCATTTTAATGCTGTAGAGATGCATATGTGCATCAGGGAGACATCAGATCATTGAACTCCTTATCCCAAGGGAACCTTGTACTGTGTGAAGTGAATGTGACAATAAATATTTTTAAACAAAACTTACTTTTGGACATTTTTATGGAATTTACAGGGGTGGGTGGTTGTGCATTGTTTGGCATATCATTGACATCATCAGTATCACTGACCAGAAGTAAGTCTTGTCAAGGATGTTTTTAAGGATTATTTGAAATTTAAAATACATTAGAATGGATACACAAATGATGTCCCATTTATGTACAAACTGAAAGGGATATATTATACACCACAGCATATTTGCATTAATAACCAATGCTGTAAAAATTGGACAGGTGTTGTTTTGCCAATTTAATTATCCACTTAGTGTAGTTACTAGGCTTTAGTGATAATAATTCCTATAAACTCACATTATACAACTGCTGGTTGCAAGCAAATTAAACACAAATGAAAATTAAATACATTCTCAGACAATGGATGGACAAATGTTAAGAAATTACAGTTACATTATTACCATGAAAGTATTTCTATTATAACTTCTAATATGTACTATATAACAAATATATTTGCAGCAGAAATAAAAGATATCTTGTCTTAGCATGCCTTAACAGATTCACAAGCTCTTAAGTAGATGTTTTAAATGTTTAAAACTAATATAACTCAAACGGCATTGATTAATTAAATTTATTAGAATTAAGTGTAATTAAAAGCATACCAGTCAAGAGTCAGATGTGTCTTGGAGGAACATTTCCATTTTCCATTTCTAAAAATGCCCAATTATAAGATATTCAAACTTGAAGATTGTCACAGTGATATAAATTAAAAAAACATGGTCTTTCAATAGATAAAAGGCATAATGTTTTCAATGTTAATCGAGCAGAAACGCACAGTTAATTCACATAATCAGCTTAAGAACCTTAAAAGATTCAAAGAAAAAAGGCTGGCCTAAACAGTATGCGCTTATCCAGTTCAATATTACGTTGGGTCATCTGAGGTCTTGCCAATTTAACTATAGGTTAATACCTTCTGAAAACTGTTCTTGTTACGACTGCTGATAAGTATAAGTATACTCATGCCAGGTGGTGTCTTGGAGACAGAACAGATTGTCTGTACTGATCCAAGTCTCTGCTGGAGAAAGTCAGGGTTAATGACATAAGGGACTTTTAAAGCCTGACAATGTATGTAAACAAGATGTAGAAAAGTCTAGACTCCAGACTGGAAGTCTGGCACAGTTTTCTGAACTTGTACTACTAAATAATACTTATAATTAAAAAATATGATTTAAATAAAATCAAAATGTTTACATTTTAAAATCATGGCTCCCTCTTTTGGTTATTTATACCCTGCATCATCATGAAGCAGCTACACTGAAACTTACTGTAAAACATATCAAAAATTAATAAATATTATTTAAATGTGTTATTTAAATTTACACCTAATTTATGGTCTGGTCGAAGTCATGGAAGTTCACTTAAGTGGAGACACGTAGTATGTTTTTAGAACATTGTGATATAAGCAATGAGTAGCCATACTGTAATACCCAACCACTCATGAATATTATCAAAGTGACAGAATGTCAACAGATATATTGACATATTGACCTGAAAAGATTAACTTGGGCTCATGCTTAGTTTGCTGTGGAGAAACAATGTTTTAAAAGGTCATATGTGATGAGACTTATACCAATAAAAAAGAACAAAGAGAACAAAGCAGCTAAGCAAACACTGAATATCATTTGACAGAAACATGTACGTAATCTAGTATGCTGCCTCACATAATCCTGCAGTCACATAAGATGTCCCAATCAACAAGACGTTCCCATGAAGAATCTGAGCTTATTTAAAGATTTCTGTGTAAACCTGTTAGTTTTCTGTTGTAGAACTGATAAGTAAATATTTTATACACGCACACACACACACACACCTCAATGGAATAACAAATGTTGCGCTACATTCGCAGAATTTGAAATATATTTTCACAAATACATGTCATTTGCTACATCATCACTGTTAAAAGTGACCATTTTCAAACAGGTTTCCTCAAACACTCCGCCCATCTGTCCTTGGTCAGACAAACAGGTAACCCCGCCCCAATCTCACACCACTGGCTGAGCTGTTGCCAGACAGATTGGATGCTCAAAAAAACAGAGCAATGTTTTGACAGCATCACAAAGCCACAGGCACAAACAGTGTTACACTTTTAAGGATAATTTTTTTATTATTATTATTTTGTGGGCCAATTAATAGAAAGCATTTCAACAATAAAAACAACAACACACTAAACATTTAAACATATATATGCATGTATAGGTTTACACTAGATTCCTGAATAAACAGACATGTCTACATAGATAATCAGCAGATTTATGCTTATGCTAAGTGTATATATATATATGTATATTTTTTTTTTGTTCACCCATGTGGCTCAGAGTGCACTATTCAGATGCTTTCAGCCACATACAAATTCAGTAATACTAAGCAGAGACTGTGGGTGGCACTGTTTCTATGGTGATCAGCCCAGAGCCCTCCCTTCTCTCTCTTCCTCTAACGCAATCTGTCTATGATTGGTTGCTGAGGGTTAAGAAAGCAGACCAACATCTTTACCCACAATCCTTTGCTCTATACAGACAGTTAAGCTAATGTGCACCGGGAAATTCAGCAGTGAAGGCATGGCAAATGCATTCTCCATTCTGCTCATCCGCTCCTATGATAAGGGTGAGTCCCCGTTTCCCTAAATATTCATCCTCAGTCTTTATATGGTGGTGGGCTTCCTCTTATACAAAGCTTTTATATATTAGTATGATATCACAAGAATATTTAATAGGAAATGAAGATAAAGCAACATGCCTTTTGACACATTCATGTCATGCTATTTATCTCATGACATCATTTTTGGATTTTAGACAATTTAGAAATTATGATACAACACTGAACTGGTAAACAATTCATTTGTACATATTATCTGAACTCATACTGCCCTACTACAATTAAGACATATCTTACATAAGACCTCGTTTTGCTAAGGACCACATACGAAGGTTTGTCTGTTATTCACTATTTACTCATAAAGTATGACTCATAACTGAGTTCATATAAAGCGGACCGAGATCTCTATCTATACAACCTGCCAGACCTGATAACAACAACTGTACCGTATGTCAACAATTAGGAAGAAAGGACAGAAAATACATTATTCTTAACCACACAATCATTATTCTACCAGACGACGAGGCTCACAGTTCACAGAATAAACTGAGAGATTGCCTGAACTGGCCCTTTGTTATTTATTGACACAATAGTAATAATGGAAATGAATGGAAACACACACACACACACAGACAACAGTATAGGACAAAACATACTATACAATACCCAAAATAAATAAATAAATAAATAAATACATGAATAAATACAAACTTGCACATTGCTAAATATAACAAATATTAACTGAGTTACAGTATATGATTAAATAGTATAATAAAATTGTATAATACCACCATTGTCTGGTTTCAATTCAAATTCAAATTCATATTTTACACAATTTGTCAAAGTATAAATGCCATACATCCTGCAAGTAGCATGAACAACAGCATCTTCAAGTCATTGTGAAATTTTGTCACTACACATGCCATTGAACATCTCTGCATTGCCAGCAACAAAAAAAGAGATGATTCTAAAAGTAGTTCATTATATAACTCATTTAACTAGTTCAGATGAAACAGTGATTCTACTGTTTTCATTATTTTTCATGGAACGATCTGATGTGTAAAATGTTTTCGCTCAGTTTGAGAAGAACCAGTAAAAGACGACTTATGCCTTTGCCCTGCTATTGCTTTTTAATGTAAATTGATTTAAAATGAGCTAAGACAATTAAGAGAAAGCATTCAGACACTTTACAAGTAAATCTAGTGTATGTATTTCAATGCATAAATCTTAAAACATGTCTTACGTAATGCTATCTTACATGATGCTATCTAAATTCCAGCACAATTGCATGACAATGCAAATGTCTTTTTAAAAGATTGACTCTTTAAGCCTTATTGTCATGATGCCCAGATATTGCTCAATGCAGAGCATTACAAACTAACATATGTTTAACCCAGGAGGGACACAACACTTCTGCCTTTTCTTCTTACAGACTATGAAAATGACTGATGTTGGAAAGGGGGACTGCCGGAAGGTTTTTGCATACTGAAGCATGGACTTACACCCCTTCTTTTCGTTTAGCCGGTGGGAGGCGAGGTATAGAGAGGTTAGTTAATAAATCTAAGCAGTTTTGGTCATTTTATAGCTTGTCCCTTTAAGAAGACACTTATTCAGGTGAGTGTTGTACTTAATAGTTGCTCATTTATATTGTTATTTGTCTTAAAATTCAAAAACACAATGAGCATTTATCTACCTTGGCAGAAGAGCAGCTATAAAGGAAAACAAAATAGTTTACTGATGTTAATGCCAGTTCAAACATAGACCTATAAACTTTATGAGACGCCATCATGGAGAACAGTTTCATATCTAAGTGGTGATTTTATGACACTCCAATAAAAGGCAATTAGGAGATAAATAGCATACATATTGCTTTGATCAGAGACCATTGTCTGGCACATCCAAATCTACAGCAGATGCGTGACACAATGACGGATTTAATGGAACAAGGAATCAAAAAGAAATGGTTGGTGAGATTTTTCTGTGAACTAATTAGTAACTGGACATTTTTACTCAGGAATTGCTCTGAACAGTGCACAGATGTGTATGCAATTTGTGGAGTTTTATTAATGATTATAAAAGGTCAGGGACTTTAACATCATTGACATCATAAAAAAGCTGTATTAGAATAATACTTTGTGCATAAAAGTCCTAATAATAATGAATGAGATGTAGGTGAGATGTAAAAACAAGCCTTTGTTTCCTGGTTTCGCTCTAGCCTTTAGCTTTAGAGGCTTTGATAAGAAAAGTATGTGAGAATCTTTTCTAATGATTGGTAAATGCTGTCCCTAGCAGTAAATCCTCTCAAACACTGATTGGTGTATAACCTTAGATAATCGTGTTAACTTGCTTGACTAATTATTGACTTTCCCACAGAAACAGCTAAAAACAGAAAACGCAGAAACTGTTTTCCATTCACACTTGCTCCAAGCAAAACGATTAATCAGTTACCCCTATTTAACAGACATCCAGTTTGATCTTTAAAGGAGATCACACACTGATCAAAGGTCTTTGTCCCTTTTTCAGGAGCTGTCTTAAAAGCCTCATCAGTGCATGGGTCCTTCATCACTGGAAGCCATGGAGGACCTAAACTCTGTGACTGTGGGCCCACTAAAGCGTAGAGTACAAGAGAGGAAACGGATTCGTGAGATTATCAAGACCAAGTTGCAGCGAAACCTCTCTTGCTCAGGATCGAAACTGAAGAGGACTCTCACAGGCTTCTTCCCCGTAGTGAAATGGCTTCCGAAGTACAAGGTGAAGGACTATATATGGGGAGATCTGATGTCTGGGATCATAATTGGCATCATATTGATCCCTCAAGCCATTGCGTACTGCCTGCTGGCTGGCTTGGATCCCATCTATGGCTTGTACACATCGTTTTTTTCAAACATCATTTACTTTTTCATGGGAACGTCAAGACATGTTTCTGTGGGCATCTTCAGCCTCATGAGTTTGATGGTTGGGCAAGTTGTTGACCGAGAGGTCTACCTTGCAGGATTTGATTTGAATGAAGACAGTACGAAAAACGCATTTGGGTTAAATGACACTGGCGAAGCTAACACTACTCTGGTCAACTTGAAGATCATGGCACTGAATATGGAATGCGGAAAAGAATGCTACGCCATTAGCATTGCCACAGCTTTAACATTTCTTGCTGGAATCTACCAGGTACGTACATTTTCTTAAATTACATCTGCAAATCACCACACAAAGATGCAAGTGCTGTAACCATCAAACTTAAGCAAAATTAATTTAAATAAATGTGAGTGAGAGATTCAAAGGAATTAAGAAATGCACTTGTATGTCACTCCTGCGCTGCTCTCACACAATTAAACCTGCACAAAGAATCATGGGAGGAAGTGTCTCTCAGTTGTACCCTTCAAAATCATTTCAAAGTGTCCTCTGAAGTGGCCCATTTTGAGCACTTGGTTTGGAACAACCCTTCAGTATGTGGGTCATGATTGCATTACTTCTAAGTGCCCTTTGGAGAAAGATTTATCCCATTTGGAACACAGCGAATGCCATCTTCCAATTCCATGTATATTATATTTATAAATAAATAAATACATAGTACACCCTTCATTCAGTACGGAAATGAAATGTCATGTCCTTTATTAAAAAGTGTATTGTATTTTCTCCTCAGGTGCTGATGGCCATTCTCAGGCTGGGGTTTGTCTCGGTTTATCTGTCTGCTCCTATGCTTGATGGCTTTGCCACTGGTGCATCTTGCACTATCCTCACTGTCCAGGCAAAGTACCTGCTTGGCCTTAAGATCCCTCGACACCAAGGCTACGGCACAGTGGTGGTCACTTGGATCAACATCTTCAAGAACATCCACCAAACCAACTTCTGTGACTTAATAACAAGTGCCATCTGCATCATAGTGCTGGTTGCAGGAAAAGAGATCCAGGATCGCTATAAGGACCGTTTGAAGATCCCGCTGCCCACAGAACTGGTCGTAGTGGCAGTTGCCACAGTAGTTTCCCACTTTGCTGATCTAAACGGACAGTTTAGCTCCAGTATCTCAGGTGCCATTCCAACTGGTTTCATTCCGCCAAAGGTGCCCAGTGTTGAACTGATGCCCCGTGTAGCATACGACGCCATTCCTTTAGCTGTCATCAGTTTTGCTTTTACCGTTTCTCTGTCTGAGATGTTTGCTAAAAAGAATGGTTACACAGTTAGGCCCAACCAAGAAATGATAGCAATTGGGTTCTGCAATATAATTCCTTCATTTTTCCATTCTTTCACTACAAGTGCCGCCCTGGCAAAAACTATGGTGAAAGACTCAACAGGTTGCCAGACTCAGGTCTCCAGTGTAGTGAGTGCCTTTGTGGTTCTTCTGGTCCTTCTTTTCTTTGCACCATTTTTCTATGCCCTGCAGAAATGTGTCCTCGCCTGTATCATCATCGTCAGTCTCCGGGGCGCCCTGCGCAAATTTTTAGACGTCCCTAAGCAATGGCGTCAAAGCAAGATTGAGGCAATTGTCTGGTTGGTAAGCATGAGCTCAACTGCTTTAATTAGTGTAGAGATTGGACTGCTGATTGGTGTGGTCTTCTCTATGATCTGTGTGGTGGCCCAGACTCAGAATCCTAAGGTTTCGTTACTGGGACAAATTGAACAAACCAATGACTATGAGGACATGGAAGAGTATGATAATCTTTCACCTGTTCCAAAGGTGAAGATCTTTCGTTTTCAAGCACCTCTCTTCTATGCCAACAAAGACTTCTTTTTAAAATCTTTATATAAAGCAACTGATCTTGAGCCATTCCTTGAAATAACCCGCAGAAGAAAACTGGAGAAAAAAGCTAGAGAAAAGACTGCGAAGAAGACAGATAGAGTAGATGAAACAAATGGAGATGTAAGTGTAAGCTTGATTTCACAAAACATTGATTTTCATACGATCATCTTAGATTGCTCCTGCATCTCCATTATAGACACAACAGGAGTAAGCACCTTCAAAATGGTTTTAAAAGACTATAAAGAAGTTGGCGTGAATGTAATTCTAGCTTGCTGCAACACACCAGTAATAGATTCTTTAAGGAGAGGGTCTTTCTTTGGGGCTGGTGACCAAGATATGGAACAACTGTCATTTCATACCATCCACAGTGCTGTTGGTTTTGCTACTCATATGACACAACCGGTTAATGACTCGTCTGTGTAATGTATCCACAAATGGGCCTCAAGAGCTGAAGAACATATTTTCTATTAAAACACATGAAACATGATATTCAGCACTTGGAAATGATAAATGTTGAATAAGATAGCACACAAATTCCACTCCTGTTAGAATCAGAACTGAATATGAACATTTTGAATATTCTGCTGTACAAACTCAGGGGTTGTTATTATACACACTGGAAGACAAAATTGCATTTATGTGTCATATTAATTTTTTTTATGTTTATCAAAAACTACAAGAAAATCAAATAAAAACAATTACTTTGTGGCATATTTCTGAGCCCTCAGAAATTAATTTAATACCATTTTAAATGAAAACAAGACTGATTTCCTGTTTGACTGGTGCAAAACCTGCTCTTTAATTGTCAGAAGAAGAAAAAAAACATCTTCACACATCAGCAAATAATACCATGAGAAGACAATACAGATATGTGATTTAAAGTTGTCTGTTATACTGCCTTTAAAATGTGAAAATGTTTCATGGTGTTCTTGAGGAAATAAAGTATAGGACAAATTTAACCTGGAGATGTGATTATATTTTAAACCAGTGTCAATAACTACTATTTGGACTCCGCCATTTGGATACACTGTTGCCTCAAGGTTCATGCTTGTTTTCAGCTTTCCACAGCTTATGATATTGTATAACCCACCATATTCACGTATAGATACAATTGTCCATGTTTTGCCAAGAAAACACACACAAAGGTGGCATTACAGCTACTGTACCTTGAAGATGTTCTCCACAGACATTAGATTTTGATGTTTGTACCTCTATGGTTCGTTATTTGTGTCAGGTTTGCAACACAAGATACTCTTATCTGTTCAGTGGAGCAAAGTTATTCCAATAATTATCGCACTAACATCCTAAAAGGATAACCGTTGTTATCACGAATCACTACGGAATGTGGTTTGATTATGATAAGGAAACTATTTCACTCCGGGGCGCGTGGTGGCGCAATAGTCGTGACGCTATACGAGTCTCTTTTTTAATGCAGTGAAGAAGACAAGAAAACGTCAGCTGCGATTCAAATTTTACCGCTCGTAGCCGCAGAGCGAAACGACTGGTGTTTCTTGTCATACTTTATATTTTAGTTAGTTAATTAATTGACGGAGTTGTGGGTTAATACGGTACAACGATGTCTTCTCGCAGAAGGTAAGTGTGTATAAGTCGAGAATGTTAAACTTGCGCTAGGTTCAATTATATTATGGCCGCGTCTCATTATCTAGTGTACATTGTGGCTGCTAATACAAAACACACGCTAGTTAACGTTACACACAGTACCTCTTTTTAGTTTTGATGCGAGTTTTACTGACGCTGTAGAAATTTTAAATAACTATCTAACGTAAATAACTAAAGTCTTGCTGATCTTTTTTGTTGTCGTGAGCCTTAGGTTGTAAGAGGTGTTTAAGGGGTTACGACTGCTAAAGGGATAACGTTAGGTCATCCAATAAATAATAATAATATATTCTATCATCATTTGCTCACTCTTATGTTGCTTTAAAATCGTTTGACATTCTTCTCTTGAACTTAAAAGGTAATGTGTCTTGGTCACCATTCACTTACATTGTTTGCTAAAAAGATGCAGTGAAAGTGAATGGAGGCTGATGCTGTCAGTCCAAACACCACAAGATCCACCAGTATTCATTTAATCTAATTTATTTCCTTATGTTTTGATGAGCAGTGAAGCTCTGGCGTTCTCTCTGGTGACTGAGATTAATCATGCCATGGCCAGGCTTGTGGACATATGGGACAGTATCGGCATCATGGAGGAGCAGAGGGTCGAACGAATGCAAACTGTGAAAAAACATATAGATGTAAGTAATGCCTTAGTTTGCATACTTCACATCTCTCACCAATTTCTGATTGATGCTTACTCTAAATTAAACATGTTTTATAGGAGCTTTTGCATTCAATGATTATGGAGGAAGAGGCCTTAAGACATCGCATCAAAACCGATGTCATTACCTTCCAGAAACAATTGGATACACTGTGCTTGGAACTGGGACTGGAACCATACAAAGTACGACAAGACTTGTGAAGTATTGTCTTTTAGAAATCAGGCATTATAAACTATTGATGCTTGACTTAAATTTGTCTAAATTTGATGTTTTTCTAAGAATTTTAACCCTAATTATGGAAAGCTCCAGTTGTTCTGATCATTATCCTGCGATCTTTTATAGTTGGAGCAAGACCTTACAGTCCTCCAGATGGAGAAGAACCTGCGGTGCCATGTTGAATCTCTTCTAAAGGAGAGGAATGAACGTTTAAGAGAGCTGAGTGATTTGAAGAAGCAGGACGAGGATTTGTGCGTAACTTTGTGCTCTACTCCATATTACATCCCATCGGGAAGTGTGCCTTCTCGAACCCAGCTGCAGGAACTCCAGGAACATGTTGAGAAACTCGTCAAAGAAAAAGTATCTATCTCTTTTCTTTTTGGAAGTGATCTGATCGCTCATGAGTTTCTGTTCTGGATGCTTTTATGACTTAAGCTCTATGTTTGTAGGTGAACAGGGAGAAGGTGTTCTCTGGGCTCAGGGAGGACATCAGGAGCCTGATGGACGAGATGGGACATGAACCGGAGAGCAGTCTGGAACGGGAGTCCATCTGCCCTGACACTGATATTTTTCTACTCACGCATGATAATATCAAAGCCTTGAAACTGCTGCTCAGCCAGGTGCTACTAATTTTTTTTTTCCCCTTCATAAAACAAAGCCTATATATATAATTTTTTACAAAGTTTTTTTTTTTTTTTTTTTTGCATGGATAATATGGCTTCTAAAAACATTGCATGAGCTAGCAGTGCCTTCTAGTGGCTGTGTAAGAACAAGTCTAGCATCTTAACCATGTTCCAAAATTAAATCTCACCAAGAACCAAATGTGAATAAAAATTGGTTATACAAGTATAAATAGACAAGTGTATATATACATAAAAAAATACATACTTTCCAGCTGGCTTATTATTATTATCATCATTATTGTACTAATAATTCATATTTATACCACACAGCTTGAAATGAAAAAGGAATCCTTGATTTCAGCCCGAGACAAACTCAAAGAGCGAGCTACGAGCCTGTGGAATCGTCTGAGTTGTCCTGAGCCGGAAGGCGAGGCATTCCGAGAGGCTGCTATGAGCACTCTATCTGATGATATCAGACGGGTGAGAGCTTTTGCATGTAACCCACAGGATGTCCTATCAGGGATCTTAACTGTCCTTGTGGTTTACCAACAAATGCTAATGGAGTGCATTTCCTCTTACAGTGGCAGGGCTATGTGGAACATCTGGAAGAGCTACAGATGGCTCAGCTGGAGGAGGTGATTGATAAGGTCCGACAGGAGCTTATGGTTCTGTGGGACAAATGCTTGCTTGGACCAGAACAGAGAGAGCCGTTCAGTGTTCACTTCTGTGATGGTAAGTTGCCTGAACCTTGATATTCAAACTTAAAAGCAGTCAGGTAACTTTATAATATTAAATTCATTTAATTTCTCAGCAAAAACTGAAGTGGTATTAAAGGTGTAGTTCATCCAAAAATTAAAACGTACTCACCCTCAGACCATCCAAGATTCTTGGATTTCTTTATCATAACAAATCCAGATGAAAAAAAAAACTCCTCTGAAATATTCCTTTAATTGTAGTAAATTAAGTAGATCAAATATTTTATTGATGACCAATCCTGATTAAAAAAAAAAGACAAAAGCTGATTTTTTGCCAATGGAAATTGGCTTTCATTTCATTCTGGTTGAACAGATCACTACACAGAGGAGCTGCTGGCCCTCCATGACACTGAGCTGCTGAGAATGAAGGCTTTCTATGAGGCAGCACAGCCCATACTGGAGGACCTGGAGAAATGGCAGAGGAACTGGGCTCTTTTTCAAGAGTTTGAGGTTCTTAAAGGCATCTCACAAGTCCCATGCTTAAAGTCAACTCAACCTTATGTGGTTTCACCCGTGTCATTTTGTTCTATGTTTCGCTTACCAGAGAAAGGCTGCAGATCCCAATCGCTTCAGTAACAGAGGAGGATCTCTGCTCAAAGAGAGTAAGGACAGGGCCAAAGTGCAGAAACTGCTTCCAAAGGTACTTGCACATTTGCTGTTAAAGGATTTATTTTTTTTTTGGACCATATACCGGTAACTTTTTATCTTAAAGGGATATATTATGCAGAAACGAAAATTGTCATTAATTACTGACTCTCATGTAGTTCCAAACCCGTAAGACCTTAAAAATTAAGATATTTTTTGATGAAATCCGAGAGCTTTCTGACTCTGCATAGACCGCAATGCAACTACCACGTTCAAGTCCAAGAAAGGTAGTAAGGACATCATTACTACCTAATAACAGTAATTATTTTAGTTTTCTTTGCACACTAGAAGTATTCTCGTAGCTTCACAAACTTAAAGTGCCGCTATTATGCCATTTCCAATATTGCCATTTCCAATATTGCCCTTTCACGCAGTGTGTAATGTAGCCATATGTGAATGTAAACGACCTGCAAAGTTGTAAAGCTGAAAGTGCACGATAAAGTTATTGTCTCCCAAAATAATCAACTCTCGACAGCAGTGGTTCTCAACTCATGGCCCGTCACAAATTCAAATGCAGCCCACCAAGTTTTACAATTCATTTTAGTTTTTACATTAATTTAAAAATGTACTAAACAAATAAGCTATAATGTTTTTATTTAAAATAATTGAGTTTTTCATATTATTTTCAGACATGAGCAGACCTGTAGCCTACACACAGAATTATCGTTACACATTTAACGAACACTTTTGGCTGAATTAAATTCAAATAGTCATCAGCAGCCATTTGTTCGGTAAAAAATGGAGCATCAGAATGGACAAATTTGTTTTTTTTTTTTATGGAGAAAAACGAAATGTGGAAAATGCCAACAAAGGAACACATACAAACAAGAATAGTCGCAGTATCAGCAGTGAAGGTAGGAGAGTGCTGGACTTTCGGTTTGCCCCGCCACTCACTTGAAGATGTTCAGGCAAAAGGAAACACCCACACTACACAGTAATCATCCTTAATTGCAGAAATGTGGCAAAACATCTCCGGAGAGTACCTCAGATTATTAAACTTGAGAGAGCTCTCAATATTTGGATCAACATAGGCTACATTTTCTGCGTCTTACAGACTGCAACTTACAGTCGCAACTTCATTGTGCTGTTACTCCTTTTGAGCCGAATTTCACAAAATTGGTCAGCTCCCGACAGCATCAGGTGTTTTACTAATGATGAGTAGAATTATTTATTTCAGTGAATGTAATCGATTAGATATCATAATATTTAGGCTATATTATTATAAATCTGGTTGGTTTGTATTGGTGAAGTAATATGTAAATGATATGTGTGTGGCCCATGAGACATGCACTTGGACCATAGTGCGGCCCAGTGGAAAAAAACAATATTAGGAACCGTAAAAATGGCATAATAGGGGCTCTTTAAGATGTAACCACTGATGTCAGATGGACTATTTTAACAATGGCCTTGCTACCTTTCTGTGCTTTGAATGTGTCAGTTGCATTGCTGTCTATGCAGAGTCAGAAAGCTCTCGGATTTCATCAAAAATATCTTAATTTGTGTTCCGAAGATAAACCAAGGTCTTACAGGTTTGGAACGACATGGGGAGCTAAGACCAGTTGTGGTTGTAATGTCAGTTTGCCTTTGTATATCTACACAAACAGCTGGAAGAGGAGTTAAGAAGCCATGTGGAAGTTTGGGAAAAGAATCAGGGGACTTCCTTTCTTGTGCAAGGTCAAAGGATCATGGATTACATCTCCAGCCAGTGGGAAGAGCATCGCTTGCAGAAAGACAAGGAGAAGAATGAACGGGTGAGATTCCCTTGGTGCTTCTCATTTTTTATTTGTGCACACTCATTTCCTTTCCTCACGTCTTAGCTCCATCCCCATAGGATGAGAGGGAAGGATGCACGGAAAGGAAATGAGGATGGAGCAATTAAAGGAAAACTTCTGTGTACATTGGAATAATCTTGATCACTTCAAAGCGTCATCAACTGCACTCAAGTGATCTGCCCTTATGTTGTTAAAGTTTGGTTATTTAATACAAAGCCTTGACTATTTAATTTAATCTGAGTATTGAAAAGCACCTATAGAATATTAGATGGTGTAGACACAAAAGAAGTATTTTGTAGTATAGAGTGACCTGGCTGTATCGTACCTTGATACATTTACATACTTTGTTCAGGAATGTTTTTAAAGATTTATTTTACTAAATTGTGTCTTCCAGATGACAAAGAAAACAGAAACCTCTCAGTTTAAAACTCCGACAAAGAGACCCCTCGGATCAACATATACCACCCCCACCCCTAACAAAATCAAAAAGGTATCCATTTCCTCACTAAGCATGGATTTGCAAAAACAAGCCTTTTATTAAAATGCGTAATCGTCTTCCAATTATTTCAGATGCCCAATATGTTGGCTCCTCGCACTGCCACCGTGAGCAGCGTCAGTAGCTCCAGCAGCAACAGTGGCGGCTCATCCACCACATTTCTGTGTGTGCCAGGAAGACCTCAACTCTCTGCCAAGGTTAAAACCATCTGCCCGGGGCATTCCAAACTCAATTCAACTCTCTGATCAAAGCTGTTGGCTTGAGATCAGTCCAAAAAGGATTGTGGTTAGACACAAGTGCAGGGTTAAAATAGAGAAGTTCCAAAAGCTAACATTAGATGACACTGTTGCATCAACAATAATCAGTACTCTTGTGTAAAACTGTAGGTCAAGCTCTATTATCTGTACATGTCTCAATATTAAAGATCAGTGATGTTTCTTAAACTTTGTGTTTTTATCCTTTGGTCTAACAGAGGACCAAGACTACAGAGGCCAGTTCTGGCCCACGTGTGCCGCTGCAGGAGTTCAACAGTGACAAGAAACCGCTTCCAATCAGCTACTCGGCCTTTACCGTAAGCCCAATCACTCTGCATTAGACCACTTCCCCAGATGTATATTAACTCCAAATGGAGCATCTGTGATAAGAAGGATGCTCATTTGTGACCGCTAATTCCCCTGAGAGAGATCATTACCATTTTAAAGGCCCACACATAATAATGATTCAGTGTTCAGTTAGTAAAGACGTTAACATGTTTTATCTTGTTTTCCATTACAGAGCGAGCTCTCCAGGAAAGCCAACAATGATGCTTTTCTCAATTCCACCGTTAAAGACATGCTTTGATTGGACTGCCAACATTTGATACTTTTTTTTATTATTTATTTTTTTATGATGTTTAGGTCACAAATAATAATGTCAGGATTGGGACTGTACAGGATACAACTATTCTCAGGTGTTTGTCTTATTTACCTTTGACCAATGCAGTGACTTTCCAGAGACATTGTTTTGCTTGTTTTAAAAGTCACAATTATACATATTTTTTTATCTGCTTTATTTTTTGTCATTGTTTATTTGCTCAGTCAGATTCTGTATTTATTAGCTCATAAAAGGTCAGTCATTTGCTTGTTAATATACAGCACTTTTAATAAAATGCTTTTTATACATTTCAAAGTTGGCTTTTTTTTTTTTTTTGCACAGTTTTTTAAATATCTCTACCCTGAATTACTAGAAATGGTGACTACACTACTGTTCAAAAGTTTGGGCTTTATTTCAGGTAGGATGCAATAACACTGACCAAATGGGAGAATAGCACTATTTCTATTTCTATTTCAAATAAATGTTGTTCATTTGAACTTTCTATACATCAAAGAATCCTGTAAATGTATTGCTGTTTCCACAAAATTCAGTACAACTGCTTTCAAAATTGATAATATAAATACTAATTAAACATCAAATCAGCATATGAGAATGATTTCTGAAGGATCATGTGACACTAAAGACTGGAGTAATGGCTCGTAAAAATTTAGCATTGCCATCAGAGTAATAAATTACATTTTAAAATGTAATAAAATAGAAAACAGCTGTTTTAAATAGGAATAATATTTCACAATAGAACTGTTATATTGTCTAGGTGGTCATGAAAGTAAGAAAAAACAAATTTACTGACCCAAAACTTTTGAACAGTAATGTGTATTATGAGCGAATGTCAAAGCAGTACTTCAGAGATCTTGGCATTATTATTTTTCGTCAAGTTGATTGTCTCTGGCAGAGTATAAAACATCTGTTGTGTGGCCTCATGCTGGAATAGCTGCTTTAAAACTTTTGAACATTTGAAATCATCTTCACATTTGTTTCGCAAATGGATAGTAATTTAGATCTTTGATGGTCGAGTTTGAATTTTTGAGTGGCACTCGATGCCTCGACATGTAATTGGCTCATTTGGGCAAAACAATGTAATGGCCTGATCAAGCTAATGCTTTTAAGGCCATATGAAGCATTACACAATTAAAATATTTCAGCATTTAGCTGTCTCCTAGGAACTGTCTGGACCACAATGGAAAGAACAATGGCACTTCAATCAAACAGCAGCTTTTATGTAATGGAAGAGAAATGTTGAACACATGCGGTATGGAGTAACAATATAGTTTTTCTATAGTTTCATGAAACTTTGACAACAGATTTTTTAGATTCATCATCCAGGTACACTACATTAAATTACGTTTGATTACACAGTGATACAACAGAAGGAGAAATGTCACACAGTGACAAGCTACCGCTTCTTTTCACAGAAGTCAAAACTGTACATGTACAACAAATACATTGATGAATAAATAAGGGAGTATTAACTCCTTAGTCTGAAAATGAGCATTTAGAGGTTCAATGGATGCAAGAATAACCGCATGCTTAAATGACAAGCCGTTTGTACCTGTCTGCAGAGCAGTTTATATTTATCATTGTTAGCCTTTACAGTTGAAGCAGAAATGTTCCTCCTAACTTGAAAGATGAGAACAACTACACAGATGAGAAGCAGTAAGTTAACATCCCCATATAACTTGAAAAATGTTCAAGGGGACGAAGAAAGATCTCTGAATAAATAGTTTGCCCAGACGTTAAAATCTGCTGAATATTTACTCACCCTCAGGCTACATACTGAATGAGTTTGTTTGTTTCTTCTGAACAAATTTTGAGAAATTTAGCATTATATCACTTGCTCACCAATGGATCCACTGCAGTGAATGGGTGCCGTCAGAGTCAGAGACCAAACATCTGATAAAAACATGACAATAATCCATAAGTAATCCACATGACTCCAGTCCAACGATTAACATCTTGTAAAGTGAAAGCTGCATGTTTGTAAGAAACAAATCCATCTTTAAGATGTTTTTAACTTCAAACTGTTGCTTCCGGCTAAAGCATGTATCAAACTCCGGTCCTGGAGGGCCGGTGTCCTGCAGAATGTAGCTCAAACCAGCTCCAAAACACATGCCTGGAAGATTCTAGTAATCCCTGAAGACCCTGATTAGCTGCTTCAGGTGTGTTTAATTAGGGTTGGAGATAAACTCTGCAGGACAAAATTTCAGTTCCTGGAGGACCACTTTACACTTCGCAATTATCAGATTCTTTTTACGGCACCCATTCACTGCACAGGATCCATTTGTGAGAAGTGATGGTCTTCTTGGAAGAACTGAGGGTGAATAAATATTCAGCAATATTCATTTTTAAGTTTACTACTTCTTTTGGACATTTTATCTGGTTGCATTCATGGTTTTAGGCTGTCTGATAAAATACCTGCATGCTAACATCATTCTTACATAATGTACTGTAGAAGTTCTGTGAAATAGGCCTATAAACCATCTTTGTGATTTGTTGTTTCTCGTCAAAAGGAAACTACAATGAAGTCTCTTGATTTGACACATATTTCCTATCTAGGCTGTTGTCTGTATGTTCTCCTCAGGCTGCATCTGTAGGCATTGAACTCTTGGCTATGATGCACCAACAGACTCCTGAGATTCCGGCTCGCTTGACAGAAATCGGTTGGAATTGTCGCTGTACCTTCGGTTTTGAAGAAATGACAATCTGAAGACAAAAAAACAGAAAACATACTGTGATATTCTGCTTGGTTGGAAAGAAGCAAAGAAGCTTTCTTGGAAAAGAAGCAAATGCAGCTCAATGCAAATTTCTTTCTTTTTTTATTGCTGTATGTTTTCTAAGAAAAGGGATGTATACTGTTAATGTCAATCGACAGTGAATGAAAGCAGATGCGAACTGGAAAAAGATAATAAACCAGACACATCTAACATCAGAGCAACAAATTCTTTGAACATATAGAGCCTTTATGGAATGACTTTAGGTTTGCCATTTTTAATATCCCTGTTATGTCTTAGAAGCATCAAAAGTTATTCTTCAGCTAAGATACAAAGGAATCCTTAATGGGTTCAATCCGTCAGTTCACTTTTAAGTTGTTCTTAGATTTGTTTTAGCATTAGAGAAAGTATGGTTTCAAAGGATCTCTCTTAGTGGTTTTATAATAAACTTCAAGCAAACCATGTACGCCAATTAAATGCATTCCTCTGACCAAATTTAGACATCCATTAACATCTAATTAAACCATGTTGAAAAGTTTTTGCACAATTATGGTGCACATCCATTAATCCATTAAAAGAGTCAAAAAGAAAACTTTCACAATGCTCAGTACTGTTACAGTTGCCATTTAGATGACATTTGTGACTAATTATTAATTATAATAAATGTAGTTTTCATCCGAAAACTCCTAATAGGGTTGATTTTTAATGTTTTGCTAATACAGAACACTACTGCTTTTTTGTTTCTTAATTATTTGAATAAAATGCAGTAAAACTGTGATCTGTTATTACAATTTAAATAATCATTTTCTATCTATATATGTTTTGAATGTAATTTACTCCTTTAATGGTAAAGCTGAATTTTCAGTATCACACGATTCTTCAGAAATCATTCAAATGTGTTCATGTGGTGCTCAAGAAACATTTCTTATTATTATCAATGTTGAAAATAGCTGTGCTGCCTAATATATTTTTTTTTTTGTGGAAACACACATTTTCAGGATTCTTTGATGAATAAAACGTAATAAAAACAGCATTTGAAATAGAAATCTTTTGTAACATAATAAATATCTTTCCGGTCACTTTTTTGTGTCCTTGCTGAATAAAAGTATTAATTAAAGTATTTAAAAAATATATATATACAGCAACTCAGTTTGAATGGACAAGTTGATTGTCATAGATTAAACTATGACTGTTCTAAATTCTTGACTTTAAGTATGTTGTCTATATTCCATATTAATTTATGATTTATAAAGCCCATGCAGACATCAAACCTAGAATCAGCAGTAAGTGCATTCACATTGACTTTAAAATTTGCTTTTAGTTCTCAGACTTCAGCTAAAAAGATCATTTCTGGCACTGTTTGCAACTGGGCAAATTTTCCAACGTCTTATATTAATGAGCCAAGCTGGCAAGGTTTATTATGTGTCCTTTCCACTTTTTGTATTGTTTTACATCTCTGGTTGAAAGACTGCAGCTGGTGTTAATGTTAAAAAAGAAACCATCATCACGGAGTAGCAGATTGTGGGGCAGAAACTCTCAAACTAGCACTTGATCTGCATTATCTTAGCACTACAGCAGGTTTTGGTAAACGGGAGCTCGCTGCAGATCTTCTTAGGATGAAACGTTGCACTTTTTGCACATCTACTCAGCACACATTATCACGCATTTAAGCTGAGCACTACAAAACTCTTCATCACGGACAGCAAGAGTGTCACATCCCATTTGTCTTGCATGAACAGGGCTCCACAGGGTCCTGTCCTCAGCATGTTGTTCATTTAACCATGATACAGCACAACAACAGCGAAACAGCTGAATGTGTCTTGGGTTCAAGTATGCTGGAGTAGTATAGAGTGATTGACTCGTGAGTTGCACTTGAGTGAATCTTGGTTGAGGGTCGGCAGGGTAAGATTGAAGAATTCTCAGCCTGACTCACACAAGCCACAAACTCACTAAGTTCCTCATCACTTTCTCATCTCTCTGACCGGCTTTCCTTCCTTCTTAAAATTTGACGTAAGACTCGACCTCTCAGTTTACTGCACAAGTAAATGCAAATTTTGTTTAAGTGATAGGTCACCACAAAATTAAAATTCTATCATTATTTTCTCACCCTTGTGTTGTTTCAATGCTCTTTTTCAATGGTAAATAAACATGAATAATGTAACATAGGTCTTTTTTATTTAAAAATAGTTTACATTGAACACATCAGTCGAGCACCAATATGGTCCATACAACTCACAAATCTCACTTTGGTCCTCATAATTCGAAAAAAAAATGTTAGAAATGCTAGACATAAACTCAGAAAATACATTACTACATAAATTGTCAGATGTAAACTCAGAATTGTATATAATACTGTAATATACTACACAGTCTGAATAATGTGAGACTGCTATATAATATATGTACCTAAAAATACACATAATTTCACGATCACATAGTTTGGTACAAAGTTCTACAACGCATTAAGCAAATTAATTCAGGCGAAATGGAAATGTTATTCTTTACTGATACATTTGCTTTGTAAATTAATGTTGATTTATAAGAAGTAAATGTGCTTCTGCTGCCCAGGACAAAATGAGATTAACCTTGAATGTCAGAGTGAAATCTGATTAAATTATTCTTATCAAATCAACGGTCATAAATGAAAACCTTGTTAGCTTTTACTCACAGAATGCCTTGCGACTGTAGGATTGTTATTTGTCAGTTGTACATTATGTACATAATGGGGTGAATAATGTATTAAAATATGCACTTTTCTAACCTCTCTAACATTGTGGGAAGTTCTTAAGACACGTAGTGACTTTTTTTTACACAAATCACCCAAAAATGAAAATTTACTCACCCTCATGTTGTTCCAAACTTGTACGAATTTGAAACAAAACAAAAGATTTAAGATTTGAAGAATGTTGGAATTGTGTTAGAATGTTACTTTTGTTAGTTAATGGCTACCTGCAACTGGTTACCAGCATTCTTCAAAATCTCTTATTTTGTGTTTAACAGAAGAAAGAAATTCATACAGGTTTGGAAAAACATGACGGTAAGGAAATTTCAGTTTTGGCTGAACTGTCCCTTTAAATTGTATTGCTGACCAGATGATCCAATTTTAGGATGTCCTAACAAAAAATCATCTTTAAATAATATTGCAGTTAGCACTATGCAATCAGATCTAACTATTGTTAATCTCCCAAAAGAAAAGAGGAACCCTTTGGGTTGACAGGCATGCCTTGAAACATTTTTCATGCCGTTCTCATGAACTGTTCTATAAGAAAACTGAGATTGATAAAATCAGTAATCCAGTTCAGTTGAGTTCCCCCCTTTATGAGTTACATTATACTCCTAATGTCCAATAATTCTCCCCATATGCTAAAACAGATTCCTACAACAGGCCAGGCAGGCTTTGAGCTTTGAAAACTTTGTAAAAAGAGCAGCCTGTCTGTCTCAAAGCTTTCTTCTTTGACTGATCTCTGTCCTCATCTCGTTTCTGCCCTTAGCTAGAAGCTATCAAAAAATCTTTCAACATCCTCAAATATTTCAACATTACCCTGTCAGGGTTTATTGTGCAATAATGACTGACTAATTAACAAAGAAACACCGTCCTCTATTATTCGTAGATATTGCTTGGAAACAGAATTGAATGGGCAAATAAAATCCAACAAGTAACTGCACAGACCAATTATTGCCAGAGAAGAGGAACATCCGTTAACATCACTCAACTTTCTTCTCTTAAAGTAATTAAGTCTGAGTGCAGTAATTAGTCTATCTCATTCATCTGTAACTGTGCCTGACATATAAAGTACACATTTAACATTATCCACTGTTCTTTCCTCTGCACTTCTTCATGAAGAGATTATTTAGATTTTTTTTTTTTTTCTCATGACCAATTTCCGTTTAGGTATACAATAATAATAAAAGTGTGACTTGAAACTGAGCACACAAGTTTACATTCGCAGTAAACCGCACTGTGCTTACTGTGAACTGTGCTTAAGATATAACAGACACTACAGGTGGTCAAAAATAAGAATGTTCCGGAGAATGTGTGCAGATATATCTAACCAAACAAACCTTCATTCTGATATCCAAATCAAACATAATCACATCCAAGCAGTATGATCACTTAAAAACATCCCAAACATCTGTAACAAATCAAACCACAAGAGGATTCCTCACTTGTATCTATCAGGCTGCATTTCTTGAGCAATCCGTGCACATTCTGCATGAGATAAGAAATCATATAAAACAAAACATTTTCAATACTGTGAGTGAAAATTAAAAAGAGGCCATATACTGAAATTCCACCTGGCCAAATATCTGTTGTACTCTTATGTTATAATAATAATTAGGCAAATTTGGCACTGCCTTTACATTGGATCAATATGTTCACATGGACACCAGAGGTACAAAGCCTCTGGACGCCTGAACAATATGTCTTTGGCATTAAAACAAGAAATACAAAACAATGTCAGAACTGTTACGCCTCCCTGTGAACATTTTTAAACCACAGGGGAAATGATTTAAAATAGATATGCATGCAAGACCCTGTCTATTCGTCTGATGACCAGCTCATAGCCTGACCTGACATTAACCTGAAACACAAGGATTTAGTGCAGCTGAGAGTGAAACTGGTGCGGTTTTGACCAAACATGGAAACATCATCTTTAGCAGTGAGTTATAGTAGATACCTTTCAAATGCTCAGCCGAATCTCATTTAGACTTCACAAGAGAAACAGTAGAGATCAAATGTGTTCAGGTTACTGCCTAGACACCAGTGATAATCTAATTTTTATTTTTTTATTTGAGCCTCTTTAATAGGTATCAAAGAAATTATTAAATTAATACATGGACTTTAAAACTGGTAATATTTAAATGTACAGTATTAAATGGATAGACCCAAAATGGAACATTCTGTAATGTATTCACTCTCAAGTTATTTCAAACCTCTGTGACTTATTTTTTTTCCCACTGAACACAAAAGTAGATGTTTATATGGAAGCCCGTTTCCACCACTGAATAAAAATAAAAAAGGTAATTGTGAATTTTAATCTCACAATTCTGACTTTTTTCTTAGAATTCTGAGATATAAACTCGCAATTGCAAGATATAAATTATATAGAAAAAAGATAATAAAGTTCACAACTGTTTATATCTCGAAATTGTGACCTTTTTTTAGAATTGCAGGCTTATATGTCGCAATTCTGACTTTATAAGATGCAACTGCAAGTTATTAAGTCATAATTGTGAGATATAAACTTGCAATTCTGAGAACATATCAGTCTTTTTCCCCCCTCAAAATGTATAACTTTATAACTCGCAATTGCGAGATTATATCACACAATTCTGAGAAAAAAGTCAGAACTGCAAGAGAAAAAAAGTCAGAATTGTGAGATAAAAAGTCACAATTACCTTTAATTTTTTTTTATTCAGTAGCAGATACAGGCTTCCCTATGTTTAGTACAATGTTCATACAGCTCTTTTCCATAGAATAAAAGTGAATGTGACCAAGGGTTTTCAAACTCCAGAAATGACAAAACTACCATATGATTTAGGCAATCTATTCCAAGTCTTCTTAAGACATACAATAGATTTGTGTGAGGAACAGACCAAAATTCAAGCTGTTATTCAATAATAATCTTTCATCTCGGCTCTCAACTCTCATTTACACTTGTGTATATTCAGATATAATCAGTTCTAGTAGTTTTAGTACTTTAACTTGAAACTTAAACTTATTTCAGTCGGTTGCCAAAACAACATTTCTAATTTTTAAGCTTTTCATCCAATATTTATATTTTATTTCAGCTTTATTAAAATGACCAGAAAACTATTTTTAACAGTTTTAGTTTTGTAGTTAACAATAATAACACCGATAATTGAATGTTTGGATGAACAATTCCTTTAACAATTTAGACAGAAGCTCAATGCTGAAAGTCAAACCAAGATTACAGCAAATAGTTTATAATCGCAAGAAAACAAATAATAATAATAACTATTTATTTGATAGTTATGCCCTCTTTTAGAAACGGTGAGGAGGTTTACTCATCACTGGCACTATTTGTATAAAGGGTTGCCAAAATTGTGCCACTTCTAAGATCAATCTGTGTTAATAACTGCTTCGGCAAGGAGGGAAGGCTTGTAAAGTACATTGTAAAATCAATTAGAGACATTAACAGATTGCTCCTGTTAACCCACTCTAAGTGTCTGTGATCTTAATGGCAGAAACTAAAACTACACAGTTATTATAGCTGACACCCTAAAACATCAGAATCAATATTTAAGGTCTTTACAGCAGTGTCAAATTCATCACAAGGTAGAGTTAGCGTTCAATCACAGGTTGGATGCTTTTTTAAAAATGTGTTGAGACAGGTCTGAATAAAAGTGATGTCAGGGTACAAGGCCGCCGCATCGCACAGTGCCATCAAATTGAATTTCTCTCTCTAACGGGACGTTTTTATAGACAGCAATAACAACAATGTCCTTAATCTAAGATAAAGCCATAAAAAATGTGACCACCTTCATCTCAGCTGCTATTCAAGAAGTTATCAGCGAGAGAACGCTATCAGGATGTTCTCATTCCTCAATCATCAACAATAAAACATTCTCTCATATGTTTTGGATTCATTTCTTGGCTTTGGGTTTCACGGCTGTGTGAAAGATTTGATTTGACCTTGGCTGAACCTGAACACTGAGACATTTACATTGAAGCTTGCTAACATGTACATATCATTCTGATTAGGTTTTGGACACAGTCCTGCATTAATAATTCTTGGAAAACAGCAGTGTTTTGTGGTACCTGGTTCTGATTGAGCCAATTGTCCAAAGTTCCTCTCACAAACGTGACACTTTTTCAGTCACACCAAGCGAAACGTGAGTCCGACTGCCACTGAATGGATTCAGAAAGCTCAACTCAAAGCCCTAGAGTAGAGAGCGGACTTAAACCACATGGCTAAGTCGCCCAAATGTTCCTTGGTAGGGAGAATGTCACATTCCAGACATACCTCCGGAACGGTCTAGAAAAAAAATGTGTAGAATATGAAAAATGTGAAAGGCTGTTATTGACGATTAAGGTTTGCTGGATGCTGGCCATTAGAGAAGTCTCTATGGAAACAGAAGCAGAGAAAGCTGTGTCTTCTGACACCTTTTCTGCATCACCAATCATCAGTCTGATAACGAACAAAGTGGGAAAAATGCGGCACTTGAGGGGATCAAGGCTGTAGCTTTCAGACAAAAAATAAATAAAAAATCACTTCTCACTGTGTATTCGCTCGTGTTGCACAAGGACAGATTCTCCAGCAGCCCCTAACAAAAGAGACTAAGTGTAACTCTAAATCCTTATATTTATACCATTTGAAAGCTGCTTTAAAACAAAACACTGGAACAAGCAGAGACGTTAAAGCAATTAAGTGAGCTGAATGTGTACTATTAATTAGGATACAATAATATCAACAGGGGAATATTTTGCAGAGGTGGGTAAATCTTCCTTTAGAAACAGCCTCTGAGACCATTTTGACATAGACTGCTTTGCGAGAACAAAGAAAAAACACTAAAGTTAAACTAGATTAGAATCAAACCTCCTCTTTATTTGTGTTTATTTTATTAATCTTAGAATGTAATATTTAGTCACCTCTAAATCTAGAAAACTATGTGTATGTTTGTACTGTATATATTTATGGGTTATTCATTCTGCAATTTAGGGTACATTTCATGTCCACTGATGATAATTATACATATTTTTTAACAATTTTCTTTAGAAATATCCATTAAGAGAATACATACCATAATCTCACACATTTATTTTGTGCACCCTGCTTCTTAGTTTGCTTGAAGATGCTTTTTTGTCCTTTCATGCTTTTTGAATTGATGAGTCTAAAAGTTCAAAAATAATGAATAAAAAATGTTAGCCAATATTATGTATATTAAAGGGATAGTTCACGCTCAGTTGCTGGTCCCCACTGACTTGCATTGTGTTTTTTTTACATACTATGGAAATCAATGGGGACCAGCAACTTAAGGTGAACTATACCCTTAAAATTATTTAATTTATTGAAATACCTTGGTTTAGAAATAGATTGTTTAAACTGTATTTTCTTTCCAATAAGATAGTATTCTATTTTACTCACATCCACAAAACAATGTCAGCTGTTTCTAACCAAACACTATGGTGGCCCAGTAGTGCACAACACAACCAAATTTCCACAACACAAAGAAATCGTTGTGTTATGCTAATAATGTTAGATTGTGGCTTGTTTGTGTTGTGTTGTGACTTGTTTCCGTTGTATTGTGCTAATTTCATTGTGTTGTGTAGATTTCATGTGTCGTGCACTGCTGGTCCACCGCAAAACACAACACCCCCAACAAAAACTAAAAAATGGTTTATCACAAAAACATTTGTCCAGCATCATGTGATTTCATTTTGAAGACATTATTGACCGTCATCTATGTTTGGTAGATTTTTATGGTTTGCAGTATTTTTATGATTTTAATTCAAAATAATATGGTTGACCTGATCAAGAAAATTCCATTTGGTTGACCAGACAATGCCTGCCACTGAAATTCTGAGTCAAAACATGTTGTTGTTATATATGATTACAATTAATTATTGTCCCCAAAATGGTAGATGTGGGGTAAAGTGTGTCAGATGCTTTGAAGTAAGCTGTGTCAGTGGCTCAGCTAATACAGTTCTGCCATCAAATGTAGTAAAAACTTTTACAAATACTATTATTATTACAAATAATTTGTCAAAAAATAGTTAGCTAGTTTAATATACAGCAAAATAAGACTTAAAAGACTTGAAATAAGATGCCACATGACTGGCCAAGTGCTTTGCAGCACACAAAAATAAAAAAAAAGAGACTACTCACGCAAACCAAACATCATGGTTTGTCTAGAGCCACTTTACAGTAATAAAATGGGGAATAATTCCCCAAAACATCATTGTAACAAAGCAAATCATAAGGATACACCCATTATATTGGTGCATAAAACGACAATGTTTTTTTCTAGAATGAGACGGCAAACCATGGAGTGTAGACATTCAGAGTACTGGCCTTAGTTATAAAAACCAGAAAGGTCAAAACATCAGTGAAGTAATTCATTTGCCTGGGGTGGAAGACACACACGAATAATAGAAATGCACAAATAAAAGACAGGGAAATAAATAGTGGTGTATTTAAAATGCCTCTGTTGTTTTACGCAGATCATAAAGTTTCATAGCGATGAGCATTGCATGGTCACAACCATGTGCTTTGTTTTGTTCAAGAGTCGCAAAGTGATGTCATCTATTCTTATGCAAATCCAGTTTGGGGGTAATTGCCTTTGTAATAGCAGAGCCTACTTAAAACCAGCTGAAACTATGAGGAGAAAAACAACTGGAATCGTGGAAAGACTTGATGCTGAATATTCTACCAGCTCTTGCGGCTAAACAGATTTCACTTTCAAAGTTACAGAGCATGTTCCAGCCGATTATGTCATTTTTAAGTGTCTTGTAAAAGCCTGTATGGTATTAGCATGCTTCTAAATGGGTTTTATAAAGATAATTTTTATGATAATGTCTAAGATAGTCTAAGATTACTGTGACATTATCATTTCTAACATTTTTAGCATTTTTCAGGCCAAGGATAGAGAGAAGGAGCAGGGATCCCTTAACTGGGGTAGCATTTTAAGTTCTACACTATGTCACTTACATTGCAAAACCATAACAATTATTGATTAGCTATATTGGCACATTGCATTTAAATTTTACATAATGCATTTTGTGAGTGACAGGGAAACATTTAATGGAATTTTAGCTCATAACTTTAGATTGAGTTGTATTTTTGTTTACCGCACATTACCTTTTTTCTCCGAAAGTATGGAAGATTAAATATTAGTAAAAAATACAGTTTAGTAATTGATTCCCTGTTGAAGGTCCCTGATATAGAAATTAAGAACTTAACTAATTTCAGAAATATTCATTAAAACATTTAACATCAAAATCAAAAACGATAAACATACTATCGTTCAAAAGTTTGGAGTCAGTTATTTTTTTAAATAAATGAATACCTTTTTTTCTACAAGGATATAGGCCTATTAAATTCGTCAAACGTGATTAATACGTTTATAATGTAACAAAAGACTTTTATTTCAAATAAATGCTGTTACTTTCTATTCATTAAAGAAACTTAAAAATGTAGCAGTTTGCACAAAATTCTTAAAAATCACAACAACACAAAACACATATCACAATAAGAAATGTTTCTTGAGCACAAAATCAGCATATTAGAAAGATTTCTGAAGGATCATGTGACAGTGAAAACTGGAGTAATGGCTGCTGAAAATTATTAAAATATATAAAAAATTATTACAATATATTAAATTTTGAAATATATTAAAATAGAAAAGTTATTTTAAATTTTAATAGTATTTCACAATATTACAATACAATGTTTCTTCCTATACTTTATTTTTGAGTCTTGGTGAGCAGACTACTTTCAAAATCATTAAAAATATTACCGACCCCAAAGGTTTGAACAGTGTAAACGTTTTGTGTATATATTTGTGTTCTTCTGTATATATGGCTTTTAGCAATTAACAAATTAAAAAGTAAAAGGACCTTAATGATGCAGTGAGTCCAACCAGAAATCTCCATTAAGAGCACTTTACCAACATTCTTCCATGCACTTTTCATATATAAGGTTATCCTTCATCTCTTTTCTCCCAGAGACCCCATTTCTGAAAGCTCAGTGTGTTCAATAGGGACTAACTGTACCTTAGAGAAATGGAGGTTCCGTTGACAGACTCTGAGCGCCGTCTGCTCGGATTAAAGCCCTCCTGTGGGGCATAGTGCTCATTTCCACAGCACAGGATCATAAGAAAGGCTCTCCGAAAAGCCCGGTTCAGAAAAGCATATAGGAACGGATTCAAGCCCGAGTTGATGTAACCCAACCAGAGCCAAGCGGTCCACATCTGCCAGGGCACGCTGTAATTGATGAAGGGATCCACCATGTTGGTGATAAAGAAGGGCGCCCAGCACAGACAGAAGCAGCCCATGATGACAGCCAGCGTCTTGGCTGCCTTGGTTTCGTTCTTAATGCGACTGGAGCCTTGTTGATTGTGGTTGGGGTAAGTCGAAGAAGGGGCTGAGCCGGCCCGGTGCAGTGAGCCGATTCGCCGAGCGTGTCCCATAGCGGTGACATAGATTCGCTGATAGGCGAGAACCATCAGCACCAGAGGCACATAGAAGGCCACGGTTGAACACACCAGAGCATAGGGTCGGTTCACCATAAACACACAAGTCGAATTATGGGAGGAGTTGAATTTTCTTTGTTCGATCTGGGAAATGACATGAAAAAACACAGAAAATAAATTAAGGATGCATCAATATATAATAATGATATGTTGTAATGATATGATAACTGATAAATGGTTGATATTGCAATTCTATCCTATTTTGTCGCTAAAACTAAAATTAGTCATTTTAAATGCAACAAGTGAAAGTACAGTATTAACAATGTATATGTTGTGATTTGCTAAAGATTACATTTACCAGAAATTAACCTTAGATTAAGCTTAAATTATTGTTAGATTCTGTAAAATGCCATCTACACACACACACACACACACATATATAGTAGAAAATAAGCAGCCACAATGAAATATCCTAAATTGACCTGAACATAATATATATACCTATATACAATATTGACTAATAAATTAAAAAATCCCTAATATCGGTAACCAATATTACTGATAACCAATATTGTACTGATTTATCACCTGAGGTCTTAACAAATAAAGATCTAGATCTAACAAATAAATGAATACAACATAATTCTATACAACCAATTTTTTATAATCACTACTGTTCAAGCTGCATTTACTTTAAATTATCAAATAGTAAAAACAGTAATATTGTAATACATTACAATTTAAAAATAAATTATTTATATTTTTATATATTTTAAAGTGTAATTTATTCCTATGGTGGCAAAACTACAGCCATTACTCCAGTCTTCAGTGTCACAATTATTTGAAAATATAATTTTTTTGTAGCAATGTAAAAGTCTTTACCATCGCTTTAAACCAATTTAATGCATTATTTTGAATACTAAAAAATATATTTTTTAAATTAATAAATGCTGACTTCCCACTTTTGAACAGTGGTGCAATCTGTTGAATTCATATTCAATTTTTTAAAATATATTTTATTATTTTAATTACCAAAAATATTACCTTCCTTAAAATGGTAACACTCAATAAGTAACATAATTTAGAGCCTTTCTACAATATAGCCAAAGTAAATAACATCATTTCATTTTTTTAATTGTTACATACAATTTAAAAAAAATTGTATGTAACATACAATTTTTAAAAATTTTTTAAAAAAAAATGTACCCTGAATTTGTGGCTTTTTTTTTTCAAAACAAAGTTTTTTTTATGCATCTTACAGAGATCTAGCAGATAGTGATTACTTAAAAGATATATAACATCAGCATAATAAGAAGAATGTATCCAACCGCTCTTTACTTACAAAGCTCTCAATTCCAATGGTATTCCAACTTTGCATGATGGGAAAAGAGATGAAAATGGGGATGACCCAGCATCCAACCAGCATCAGCGAGACTCTCACAGGTGTCATCTTGTTATTGTAGACCAGAGGCTGACAGCAAATCGCATAGTACCTGCCCAAGACAAGAGGTGCAAACATCTCAAGAATGATACATGGATGCTGTCAGGCAGTACAGTGTCTTTCGTAATCAATATGTCCCCACATACTGTACTTTCACATACCCAGATGATTCTGCTGATCTTTCCTTGAAAAGCTAACGCTGTGAATTATGTACACCCAGAAAATATGCTCTCACTAGAGACTGCAGAAGCAAAGACATCATGAGCCATGGGAATCATACGGATGGAGAAAGAACTTGTTGATACAGTGGGACAGATAAACAGAATTTGTTGCTCAAAAGAGAGAGAGAGAGGCTTTGAGAGACTAAGAATGAGTCATGTTACTGCCATATGGAGCAGGTGCGGTGCATAAATCACAGCTGCTCTCATATGGGCCAAGAGAGCTGCGGTCTTACTAATGGGTGAGCATGAGAAAATCTGCATACGTAATCCAGCAAATTACACATAATTAGCTGACACACTGACAAACCCCTGGAGTTAGTGTCAAAGACATAAACTATGTGTTTCTTTTTTGTGAGTACATTTCTGAATGTACAGTTCACTCTGTGAGTTGTAAATAAAACACATTTTACAATCAAAGAAACATAACTATTAGGAATCGGACAAAATAGAAATTAGACATTATAACACAGGCTGGACATCATCTTTACATATAACACAGCAAGGTGCCAGAAAAGCATTGTAGAACATTGTAATTTTGTTATGCACGATTACAGGGCTTAAACCTTTCAGAGTGCCTCTGGTTGCCAAAATGCAAATCCTACAGTTTAGAGAGGGAAAAAAAGTTACAATAAACTGCATGCATGAATAAATAAATCCAAAATTTTGGAATGATAAATCTTTTTGGAAAGACATCTCTTATGTTTACCAAGGCTGCATTTATTTGATGAAAAATCCAATAAGAACAGTAATATTGTGAAATATTATTAGAATTTTAAATAACAGTTTTCTATTTTAATATATATTTTTAAATATTATTTATTCTTCTTATATTCCAGTCTTCAGTGCCCACATGATCCTTCAGAAATCATTCTAAAGTGCTGATTTGGTGCTTAATTATTATTGCTGCTTTAATTTGTAATGATATTTCACAATATAACAGTTTTACTGTATTTTTTGATCCAATAAATGCAGCTGTGGTAAGCATAAAATACTTAAAATAAAGATCTTAATTATTCCCCAATTATTGACTGTCATGAACCAAACAGGTTTTAGAGAGAAAAAAAACATATCATCAAATCTAGCGAAGAAGACTGTTGTCCCAAAGCTATTACGCACATGACAACATGTTCTAATTTAAGACCTATTTTCTCAATATTGCCATGGCAACACAAGCAGTTATTTGGTGTAGAACAACATTAGTCATTATTTTTGTTTTGTTTCTATATTAGCTATACAAACACACTCACCTGTCCAGTGCAATGCAGCACAGATGCAGAATAGACGCAGAGGTTAGCAGCACGTCCAGTGTGGTACGGATCAAGCAGAACGTCTCTCCATATTTCCATTGACCTGTGGTCAGCTCTATGGCTGCCAGCGGCATCACAACAAGTGCAACTAGAAGGTCTGCAAATGCCAGTGATACAACGAAGAAGTTGGTCTTCTTCTTCCTATATACGGAACAGTAAATAAACAAAAATAGCAGTAATAAACATTTTATTTTAGTGTCTATACACAGAAAATACTCATGTTTAAGCTATAATGATACTTTATCATACTCAAGAGCCCTCACAGACTGATGCATTTCCAGTTATGTTATATTACCCTGGTATCAAGTTACAGAAAATTAGTTAAATCTGCTAGTTGAGAGTTTGTAATACAATGGCTGAGGGGGGGATGGCAAATTTGAAAAAAAAAAAAAAAAAACGATATCATGGATTTTTTTTTTTCTTTTGCTGTTGGAGAAAATTGGAACATAAAGAAAAAACTATATTTCTTTCAGTTCACCGCTATTGACGTTTACCCAATTATAATGACCTCAGCTTCCGAGAACACAGAAAATGTTAAAACGATCCATTTTAACTTATTTAACTTAACCATTTTAAAGTATGAACAATCTGCCATTGGTTGGAAAAATAGATGGCTCCACCCCAAACTCACGCCATTGGTTGAGCTATTGTTTGCTATGTGGGGCTGATCAGAAGTTCTCAAACAAACAGAGCATGTTTTGAAAACCCCAGAGAACCACAGTGTTACTTGTTTGTAACATCAAAGGGATAGTTCACCCGTTCCAAACCCGTAAGACCTTCATTTATCTTCGAAACACAAATTAAGATATTTTTCTGACCCTGCATAGACCTCTGTTCAAGGGCCAGAAGGACATTGTTAAAATAGTCCATGTGACATCAGTGGTTCAACTGTAGAATACTTTTTGTGTGCAAAGAAAACAAAATAACAACTTTATTCAACAATTTCATCAAAAATGTCTTAAATTGTGTTCCGAAGATGAACGAAGGACTTACGGGTTTGGAACGACATGAGGGTGAGTAATTCATGACAGACATTTTTGCGTGAACTAGCCAATCCCTTTAACCTACAAATGCCTTACTTTTAGATATCTTGCATATTAAACTTATATAGTATTTATTGTAAAATCAAAAATGTACACTGACACAGCCAATTTAAATGTAGATATGAAACCAGCATTACCTTAGCTTTCTGTCTTTACAGAGAGCCACCATCACAAGCAAATTTCCAAGTGCAGTCAGTATAATGATGGTCACCAGGATGACAGACAGCATTATCTTCGAAGTGTGTTTAGACACACCTTCATCCACTGAACTGTAGACAAAAATACACAGGCAATTATATATAAACAGATAAGATCAATACTTATATATGTAATCAAATATTTTGAGGTGGTTCTTACTCGTCCGCTGAGCCTGATGATGTTGGCCATCACTGGTCATCTGTATGGAAGTGGTCAGATGGGGTTTTGTTCACACAAGACAATGCAGTCCCTCTCCTGTGGGATAAACCACAACTGTTTTGTGTTCTCACATCCCAAATTCAATCATATTCTTTCAGCATGAGCTTCAAAGTGAGAGCACTGAGACTAAACCATCAGCACGTTTGTAAATGAAACACAGGCTGGTAGGATATAACAAATAAATATGAGCCATGATGAGTGTCTGACCATCTTCCTTTCTAAGCAAAACTACAGGCTCACAAGAACTAATCATTGCATGCTGTCAATCAGCATTTTGTTGACCAAATCAGTGATTTGAAATTTACTTTGTTACAGAAATTAGGACCTAAAAAAATATTAATATTCCTAATAACCATTGCACATAGCAATAACCTAATAAACTTTAAACATTGCAATGCAATGTCTAAAATGTGCAAATTTGAATGGAATACAAGACGTGTGAATATTTAATATATTAGCAGTATCTGTGAAATGAAGCCATTGTAAAACTGACTTGGAAAGTGACTCTTCTCTTGCATTTTTTCTATAGCTTGCTTCCTTACTTGGCATATTACGATTATTATAACTACAAAAAATATTTTTTATATATTTACATTTATATTTATGCATTTAGCAAACCCTTGTGTGTGTATATATATATATATATATATATATATATATATATATATATATATATATATATATATATATATATATAATAAATAATAATTATATGAAGGGGATAATCATATAAAAAGTTTTTGAACAGCAAGAATTCAAAAATATTTAAAATAATTAATTTTGAAATACAGTGTTTTTACTATTTTAAATAACTGTTTTCTATTTGAAATTTGAATATATTTTAAAATGAAAAAAGTTGAATTTTAGCATCATTACTCCACTCACATGATCCTTGAGAAATCATTCAAATAATAATATTCTCCTCAAAAAAAAAGAAAAAAAAGGGGAAAAAAAAACATTTATTATCATTAATATTATGTTGAAAACAGCTGAGTAGAATTTTTTCAGGTTTCTTTGATGAATAGGAAGTTCAGAAGAACAGCATTTATCTAAAATAGAAATCTTTTGTAACATTATAAATGTCTTTATCATCACTTTTGATCAATTTAAAGTATTCTTGCTAAATAAAAGTATTAATTTCTATAACCCCAAAGGTCCGGAACATTTAGTTATACAAAAAATGTTTTAATAAACAACATGCATAACAAATCAACACAATTTAAAAAAATAAATAAAGTGTGTTTTGCATTCAAAATACATAAATAACAACTGCACTTATGTGTAGCTAACTGCAGTAAGTGTCAGCAATAGAGGTCGACTATATGGGTTTTTTTCTCTGGCCAATGCTGATATCTAGAAATCAGGGCAGCCAATGGCCGATATATGATTTTTTTTTTTTTTTTTGGCCGAAATGTTTGGCCAATTTTCCTTTTTTTTTTTCTCATAAAATTAGTATGAGTATGAGTAAATGTTTATTGCAGGGCACATGATAGTAATAGTAGTAGTAGTAGTAGTAGTATAATTCATAGTAATAATACATGGCTCAAACTTAAGCACCTTCTCAAAACAGTTCTGAAGCATGTTTTTTGTTTATGTTTGTTGACAGACACCAGTGTTTCCCACAGACATGCAAGCTTTACTGAAAACGGTCTTTTCAAAGATACATTCATATAAAAACATCCGCGCTGCATTTTAATTTTGAAACGCGCAGTGCTCAGTTTATTAAGTAGGCTTTAAGCCTTTTGGAAAAATCTATTTGTGGCGGTCAGTTTTAATACTGGACACTGCTATAATAAGTCAAATGGCCATAATTTAAGTGAAAACTAAAATAAATAAATAAATAAAAAATGAACTCATATTACACAGCGGTGAAGTGTCGCCCGATTACGCCAAACCCTCACTGGATGTCATGACAACAATGTCACGCAGGAAAACTTTAAATATCTTGCCTTCGCTTTCATTTCAGACCATCTCCAAATAGACATAAAAAATAAACAAATGACTTACAAGTGTAACATCCATTTATCAAAGTAGGAAATATAATTAATGCTTTTGAAATATGAAATGGAGGCGGGTCCGGATCTGGACCACAGTCCGGACTATTTTAAAAGGGCTGGTATAGTGTATAATATTACAAAAGCTTTTTATTTCAGAAAAAATGCTGATCTTTGGGTATTTTTCTATTCATCAAAGAATCCTGAAAAAATGTACTCAACTGTTTTAAATATGATAATAATAATAATAATAATAATAATAATAATAATAATAATAATAACAGCAAACAGATACAAAGCATATTAGAATGATTTCTGAAAGATCATGTGACACTGAAGACTGGAGTAATGCTGCTGAAAATGTAGCTTTGATCACAGGAATAAATCTAATTTTAAAATATTTTCAAATAGAAAGCAGTTATTTTAATATCAAAAATATTTCACAAGATTACTGCTTTCGCTGTATTTTGGATCAAATAAATGCAGGCTTGGTAAGCAGAAGAGAATTCTTAAAAAAACATTAAAAATCTTACTGTTCAAAAATGTTTTCCTGGTAGTGTCCATACACATATTCAAAATATGTTAATATTAACACATTTTGAATTTTAATATGGATAAGTTATTTTTACTAACCTATTTCTTCTGTGCCTAACTGTATTATATAGCCTAACTTCCCCCCCACTTTACACAGACTTTATAGATGTTTTTGCAAACACATTTCAGATTGGATGTGTCAAAGAAGGAGTACTTGAGCCTTACTGATGGTGCTGTGGGTACATAAAAACAAAAAGGTTGAAAAATACTGGCCTAAATTGAAGTCCTATGTATTATTTATACCCCAAAACACCATCAAATATTGAAGGTAAAGGCACTGAAGATAGAAAAACTTAAGTAACACAAAGTGCCATGCATGCCTCCATCATCACACGACTTAGTGTTAATACCCTCACAATGGCCCAAATCACACCCTGTGCCTGTGGGCGCTGGAGCCAGAACCTTCACACACTCAGAAGTGGCGAGCCCTCGCTCACAAGAATAAACACTGCGGAAGCATGTGAATTTTCGTGCCAGCTGGGAGGCTCAAGCTGGGTATTACAGAGACAGCTTGGACATTTCTTTCCTGTTCGGTTGCTTTCATTGGAAGTTTCAAATAGGCCCATGATCTTATAGCCCTGTAGCAAACACGCTGGAACAAAACCCAGCTACATCAGCTGAGCTTACACATGATTCTTGTGTAGGACAAACTAAAAGGGTCTTTTTCCAAAAAGGTGCCACTTTTTTCCCTCTATGATATGTTTAAAATTAAAGAAATAAAATCTGTAAGCACTTTTACTACTGTATGTGTCAAAACAGAAATTGTTAACCCTAAAGGGAAAAATGATATGGAAAAAAAATAGAAATTATATTATATATATAATATATTATTTATCTTAAATATATATATATATATTTATTATAAAAAAGGTCCCTCAAAAAAATTGCTATTTTGTAAAAATTATTATTTCCATAATGTAAGATAAAAAATTAAACTTTTATATATTTAGTTAGCCACCAAGTAAAATTTTTGGTTTTATTGTTTTTTATATTGGCACATTGCATTTAAATTTTACATAATGCATTTTGTGAGTGACAGGGAAACATTTAATGGAATTTTAGCTCATAACTTTAGATTGAGTTGTATTTTTGTTTACCGCACATTACCTTTTTTCTCCAAAAGTATGGAAGATTAAATATTAGTAAAAAATACAGTTTAGTAATTGATTCCCTGTTGAAGGTCCCTGATATAGAAATTAAGAACCTTAACTAATTTCAGAAATATTCATTAAAACATTTAACATCAAAATCAAAAAAACGATAATTTGTTCAAAAATCACTATTATTCAGCAAGGATGCATTAATTTGTTCAAAAGAATACCTTTTTTTTCCCTACAAGGATATAGGCCTATTAATTCGTCAAACGTGATTAATAGGTTATAATGTAACAAAAGACTTTTATTTCAAATAAATGCTGTTACTTTCTATTCATTAAAGAAACTTAAAAATGTAGCAGTTTGCACAAAATTCTTAAGCAGCACAACAATTTTCAACATTGATAATAATAAGAAATGTTTCTTGAGCACAAAATCAGCATATTAGAAAGATTTCTGAAGGATCATGTGACAGTGAAAACTGGAGTAATGGCTGCTGAAAATTATTAAAATATATAAAAAATTATTACAATATATTAAATTTTGAAATATATTAAAATAGAAAAGTTATTTTAAATTTTAATAGTATTTCACAATATTACAATACAATGTTTCTTCCTATACTTTATTTTTTGAGTCTTGGTGAGCAGACTACTTTCAAAATCATTAAAAATATTTACCGACCCCAAAGGTTTGAACAGTGTAAACGTTTTGTGTATATATTTGTGTTCTTCTGTATATATGGCTTTTAGCAATTAACAAATTAAAAAGTAAAAGGACCTTAATGATGCAGTGAGTCCAACCAGAAATCTCCATTAAGAGCACTTTACCAACATTCTTCCATGCACTTTTCATATATAAGGTTATCCTTCATCTCTTTTCTCCCAGAACCCATTTCTGAAAGCTCAGTGTGTTCAAGAGGGACTAACTGTACCTGAGAGAAATGGAGGTTCCGTTGACAGACTCTGACTGCCGTCTGCTCGGATTAAAGCCCTCCTGTGGGGCATAGTGCTCATTTCCACAGCACAGGATCATAAGAAAGGCTCTCCGAAAAGCCCGGTTCAGAAAAGCATATAGGAACGGATTCAAGCCCGAGTTGATGTAACCCAACCAGAGCCAAGCGGTCCACATCTGCCAGGGCACGCTGTAATTGATGAAGGGATCCACCATGTTGGTGATAAAGAAGGGCGCCCAGCACAGACAGAAGCAGCCCATGATGACAGCCAGCGTCTTGGCTGCCTTGGTTTCGTTCTTAATGCGACTGGAGCCTTGTTGATTGTGGTTGGGGGTAAGTCGAAGAAGGGGCTGAGCCGGCCCGGTGCAGTGAGCCGATTCGCCGAGCGTGTCCCATAGCGTTGACATAGATTCGCTGATAGGCGAGAACCATCAGCACCAGAGGCACATAGAAGGCCACGGTTGAACACACCAGAGCATAGGGTCGGTTCACCATAAACACACAAGTCGAATTATGGGAGGAGTTGAATTTTCTTTGTTCGATCTGGGAAATGACATGAAAAAACACAGAAAATAAAATTAAGGATGCATCAATATATAATAATGATATGTTGTAATGATATGATTACTGATAAATGGTTTGATATTGCAATTCTATCCTATTTTGTCGATAAAACTAAAATTAGTCATTTTAAAATGCAACAAGTGAAAGTACAGTATTAACAATGTATATGTTGTGATTTGCTAAAGATTACATTTACCAGAAATTAACCTTAGATTAAGCTTAAATTATTGTTAGATTCTGTAAAATGCCATCTACACACACACACACACACACACATATATAGTAGAAAAAAAAGCAGCCACAATGAAATATCCTAAATTGACCTGAACATAATATATATACCTATATACAATATTGACTAATAAATTAAAAAATCCCTAATATCGGTAACCAATATTACTGATAACCAATATTGTACTGATTTATCACCTGAGGTCTTAACAAATAAAGATCTAGATCTAACAAATAAATGAATACAACATAATTCTATACAACCAATTTTTATAATCACTACTGTTCAAGCTGCATTTACTTTAAATTATCAAATAGTAAAAACAGTAATATTGTAATACATTACAATTTAAAATAAATTATTTATATTTTTATATATTTTAAAGTGTAATTTATTCCTATGGTGGCAAAACTACAGCCATTACTCCAGTCTTCAGTGTCACAATTATTTGAAATATAATTTTTTGTAGCAATGTAAAAGTCTTTACCATCGCTTTAAACCAATTTAATGCATTATTTTGAATACTAAAAAATATATTTTTTAAATTAATAAATGCTGACTTCCCACTTTTGAACAGTGGTGTAATCTGTTGAATTCATATTCAATTTTTTAAAATATATTTTATTATTTTAATTACCAAAAATATAACCTTCCTTAAAATGGTAACACTCAATAAGTAACATAATTTAGAGCCTTTCTACAATATAGCCAAAGTAAATAACATCATTCCATTTTTTTAATTGTTACATACAATTTAAAAAAAATTGTATGTAACATACAATTTTTAAAAAATGTAAAAAAAAAAAATGTACCCTGAATTTGTGGCGTTTTTTTTTAAAACAAAGTTTTTTTTATGCATCTTACAGAGATCTAGCAGATAGTGATTACTTAAAAGATATATAACATCAGCATAATAAGAAGAATGTATCCAACCGCTCTTTACTTACAAAGCTCTCAATTCCAATGGTATTCCAACTTTGCATGATGGGAAAAGAGATGAAAATGGGGATGACCCAGCATCCAACCAGCATCAGCGAGACTCTCACAGGTGTCATCTTGTTATTGTAGACCAGAGGCTGACAGCAAATCGCATAGTACCTGCCCAAGACAGGAAAGGGCAAACATCTCAAGAATGATACATGGATGCTGTCAGGCAGTACAGTGTCTTTCGTAATCAATATGTCCCCACATACTGTACTTTCACATACCCAGATGATTCTGCTGATCTTTCCTTGAAAAGCTAACGCTGTGAATTATGTACACCCAGAAAATATGCTCTCACTAGAGACTGCAGAAGCAAAGACATCATGAGCCATGGGAATCATACGGATGGAGAAAGAACTTGTTGATACAGTGGGACAGATAAACAGAATTTGTTGCTCAAAAGAGAGAGAGAGAGGCTTTGAGAGACTAAGAATGAGTCATGTTACTGCCATATGGAGCAGGTGCGGTTGCATAAATCACAGCTGCTCTCATATGGGCCAAGAGAGCTGCGGTCTTACTAATGGGTGAGCATGAGAAAATCTGCATACGTAATCCAGCAAATTACACATAATTAGCTGACACACTGACAAACCCCTGGAGTTAGTGTCAAGACATAAACTATGTGTTTCTTTTTTGTGAGTACATTTCTGAATGTACAGTTCACTCTGTGAGTTGTAAATAAAACACATTTTACAATCAAAGAAACATAACTATTAGGAATCGGACAAAATAGAAATTAGACATTATAACACAGGCTGGACATCATCTTTACATATAACACAGCAAGGTGCCAGAAAAGCATTGTAGAACATTGTAATTTGTGTATGCACGATTACAGGGCTTAAACCTTTCAGAGTGCCTCTGGTTGCCAAAATGCAAATCCTACAGTTTAGAGAGGGAAAAAAAGTTACAATAAACTGCATGCATGAATAAATAAATCCAAAATTTTGGAATGATAAATCTTTTTGAAAGACATCTCTTATGTTTACCAAGGCTGCATTTATTTGATGAAAAATCCAATAAGAACAGTAATATTGTGAAATATTATTAGAATTTTAAATAACAGTTTTCTATTTTAATATATATTTTTAAATATTATTTATTCTTCTTATATTCCAGTCTTCAGTGCCACATGATCCTTCAGAAATCATTCTAAAGTGCTGATTTGGTGCTTAATTATTATTGCTGCTTTAATTTGTAATGATATTTCACAATATAACAGTTTTTACTGTATTTTTTGATCCAATAAATGCAGCTGTGGTAAGCATAAAATACTTAAAATAAAGATCTTAATTATTCCAATTATTTGACTGTCATGAACCAAACAGGTTTTAGAGAGAAAAAAAACATATCATCAAATCTAGCGAAGAAGACTGTTGTCCCAAAGCTATTACGCACATGACAACATGTTCTAATTTAAGACCTATTTTCTCAATATTGCCATGGCAACACAAGCAGTTATTTGTGTAGAACAACATTAGTCATTATTTTTGTTTTGTTTCTATATTAGCTATACAAACACACTCACCTGTCCAGTGCAATGCAGCACAGATGCAGAATAGACGCAGAGGTTAGCAGCACGTCCAGTGTGGTACGGATCAAGCAGAACGTCTCTCCATATTTCCATTGACCTGTGGTCAGCTCTATGGCTGCCAGCGGCATCACAACAAGTGCAACTAGAAGGTCTGCAAATGCCAGTGATACAACGAAGAAGTTGGTCTTCTTCTTCCTATATACGGAACAGTAAATAAACAAAAATAGCAGTATAATAAACATTTTATTTTAGTGTCTATACACAGAAAAATACTCATGTTTAAGCTATAATGATACTTTATCATACTCAAGAGCCCTCACAGACTGATGCATTTCCAGTTATGTTATATTACCCGGGTATCAAGTTACAGAAAATTAGTTAAATCTGCTAGTTGAGAGTTTGTAATACAATGGCTGAGGGAGGGATGGCAAATTTGAAAAAAAAAAAAAAAAAAAACGATATCATGGATTTTTTTTTTCTTTTGCTGTTGGAGAAAATTGGAACATAAAAAACTATATTTCTTTCAGTTCACCGCTATTGACGTTTACCCAATTATAATGACCTCAGCTTCCGAGAACACAGAAAATGTTAAAACGATCCATTTTAACTTATTTAACTTAACCATTTTAAAGTATGAACAATCTGCCATTGGTTGGAAAAATAGATGGCTCCACCCCAAACTCACGCCATTGGTTGAGCTATTGTTGCTATGTGGGGCTGATCAGAATTCTCAAACAAACAGAGCAATGTTTTGAAAACACCAGAGAACCACAGTGTTACTTGTTTGTAACATCAAAGGGATAGTTCACCCGTTCCAAACCCGTAAGACCTTCATTTATCTTCGAAACACAAATTAAGATATTTTTCTGACCCTGCATAGACCTCTGTTCAAGGGCCAGAAGGACATTGTTAAAATAGTCCATGTGACATCAGTGGTTCAAATACTTTTATGTGTGGAAAGAAAACAAAAGTATCAACTTTATTCAACAATTTCATCAAAAAATGTCTTAAATTGTGTTCCGAAGATGACAACGAAGGACTTACGGGTTTGGAACGACATGAGGGTGAGTAATTCATGACAGACATTTTTGCGTGAACTAGCCAATCCCTTTAACCTACAAATGCCTTACTTTTAGATATCTTGCATATTAAACTTATATAGTATTTATTGTAAAATCAAAAATGTACACTGACACAGCCAATTTAAATGTAGATATGAAACAGCATTACCTTAGCTTTCTGTCTTTACAGAGAGCCACCATCACAAGCAAATTTCCAAGTGCAGTCAGTATAATGATGGTCACCAGGATAACAGACAGCATTATCTTCGAAGTGTGTTTAGACACACCTTCATCCACTGAACTGTAGACAAAAATACACAGGCAATTATATATAAACAGATAAGATCAATACTTATATATGTAATCAAATATTTTGAGGTGGTTCTTACTCGTCCGCTGAGCCTGATGATGTGGCCATCACTGGTCATCTGTATGGAAGTGGTCAGATGGGGTTTTGTTCACACAAGACAATGCAGTCCCTCTCCTGTGGGATAAACACAACTGTTTTGTGTTCTCACATCCCAAATTCAATCATATTCTTTCAGCATGAGCTTCAAAGTGAGAGCACTGAGACTAAACCATCAGCACGTTTGTAAATGAAACACAGGCTGGTAGGATATAACAAATAAATATGAGCCATGATGAGTGTCTGACCATCTTCCTTTCTAAGCAAAACTAACTACAGGCTCACAAGAACTAATCATTGCATGCTGTCAATCAGCATTTTGTTGACCAAATCAGTGATTTGAAATTTACTTTGTTACAGAAATTAGGACCTAAAAAATATTAATATTCCTAATAACCATTGCACATAGCAAATAACCTAATAAACTTTAAACATTGCAATGCAATGTCTAAAATGTGCAAATTTGAATGGAATACAAGACGTGTGAATATTTAATATATTAGCAGTATCTGTGAAATGAAGCCATTGTAAACTGACTTGGAAAGTGACTCTTCTCTTGCATTTTTTCTATAGCTTGCTTCCTTACTTGGCATATTACGATTATTATAACTACAAAAAATATTTTTTATATATTTACATTTATATTTATGCATTTAGCAAACCCTTGTGTGTGTATATATATATATATATATATATATATATATATATATATATATATATATACATATATCAGTTCTTCTCTGCTGGCTTAAAATTAAAACACTAATAATAAAAACTACTAGAAAAAAAATAATTAAAATCAATATAAAAAAAAAATAATTTTGAAATACAGTGTTTTTACTATTTTAAATAACTGTTTTCTATTTGAAATTTGAATATATTTTAAAATGAAAAAAGTTGAATTTTAGCATCATTACTCCACTCACATGATCCTTGAGAAATCATTCTAATATTATGATTTGCTGCTCAAAAAAAAAGAAAAAAAAGGGGAAAAAAAAACATTTATTATCATTAATATTATGTTGAAAACAGCTGAGTAGAATTTTTTCAGGTTTCTTTGATGTATAGAAACCTCAGAAGAACAGCGTTTATCAGAAATAGAAATCATTTGTAACATTATAAATGTCTTCATCATCACTTTTGATCAGTTTAAAGCATTCTTGCTAAATAAAAGTATTAATTTCTATAACCCCAAAGGTCCGGAACATTTAGTTATACAAAAAATGTTTTAATAAACAACATGCATAACAAATCAACACAATTTAAAAAAATAAATAAAGTGTGTTTTGCATTCAAAATACATAAATAACAACTGCACTTATGTGTAGCTAACTGCAGTAAGTGTCAGCAATAGAGGTCGACTGATATGGGTTTTTCTCTGGCCAATGCTGATATCTAGAAATCAGGGCAGCCAATGGCCGATATATGATTTTTTTTTTTTTTTTTTGGCCGAAATGTTTGGCCAATTTTCCTTTTTTTTTTTCTCATAAAATTAGTATGAGTATGAGTAAATGATTATTGCAGGGCACAAGATGGTAATAAGTAGTAGTAGTAGCATAATTCATAGTAATAATACATGGCTCAAAGCACCTTCTCAAAACAGTTCTGAAGCATGCTTTTGGTTTATGTTTGTTGACAGACACCACAAGTGTTTTCCCACAGACATGCAAGCTTTACTGAAAACGGTCTTTTCAAAGATACATTCATATAAAAACATCCGCGCTGCATTTTAATTTTGAAACGCGCAGTGCTCAGTTTATTAAGTAGGCTTTAAGCCTTTTGGAAAAATCTATTTGTGGCGGTCAGTTTTAATACTGGACACTGCTATAATAAGTCAAATGGCCATAATTTAAGTGAAAACTAAAAATAAATAAATAAATAAAAAAATGAACTCATATTACACAGCGTGTGAATTGTCGCCCGATTACGCCAAACCCTCACTGGATGTCATGACAACAATGTCACGCAGGAAAACTTTAAATATCTTGCCTTCGCTTTCATTTCAGACCATCTCCAAATAGACATAAAAAATAAACAAATGACTTACAAGTGTAACATCCATTTATCAAAGTAGGAAATATAATTAATGCTTTTGAAATATGAAATGGAGGCGGGTCCGGATCTGGACCACAGTCCGGACTATTTTAAAAGGGCTGGTATAGTGTATAATATTACAAAAGCTTTTTATTTCAGAAAAATGCTGATCTTTGGGTATTTCTATTCATCAAAGAATCCTGAAAAAATGTACTCAACTGTTTTAAATATTGATGATAATAATAATAATAATAATAATAATAATAATAATAATAATAACAGCAAACAGCAAATCAGCATATTAGAATGATTTCTGAAAGATCAATAAACAATGAAGACTGGAGTAATGCTGCTGAAAAATGTAGCTTTGATCACAGGAATAAATCTAATTTTAAAATATTTTCAAATAGAAAGCAGTTATTTTAATATCAAAAATATTTCACAAGATTACTGCTTTCGCTGTATTTTGGATCAAATAAATGCAGGCTTTGTAAGCAGAAGAGAATTCTTAAAAAAACATTAAAAATCTTACTGTTCAAAAATGTTTTCCTGGTAGTGTCCATACACATATTCAAAATATGTTAATATTAACACATTTTGAATTTTAATATGGATAATTATTTTACTAACCTATTCATCTGTGCCTAACTTATAATATAGCCTAACTTTCCCCCACTTTACAGACTTTATAGATGTTTTTGCAAACACATTTCAGATTGGATGTCAAAGAAGGAGTACTTGAGCCTTACTGATGGTGCTGTGGGGTACATAAAACAAAAAAGGTTGAAAAATACTGGCCTAAATTGAAGTCCTATGTATTATTATACCCTCAAAACACATCAAATATTGAAGGTAAGGCACTGAAGATAGAAAAACTTAAACACAAAGTGCATGCACTCCATCATCACACCGTTAATACCCACAGTGGCCAAATCACACCCTGTGCCTGTGGCGCTGGAGCCAGAACTCACGCAGAAGTGGCGAGACCGCTCACAGAATAAACACTGGAAGCATGTGATGTATTTGCCCAGCTGGGAGGCTCAAGTGGGTATTACAGAGACAGCTTGGACATTTCTTTCCTGTTCTGTTGCTTTCATTTGAGTTTCAAATGAGCCACATGATTATTATAGCCCTGTATCAAACACGCTGAACAAAACAACAGCTACACAGCTGATCTACACATGATTCTTGTGTAGGACAAACTAAAAGGGTCTTTCTACAAAACAGGTGCCACTTGTTTCCCTCATATGCATATGTTTAAATTAATGTAACAATCAATATCTGTAAGCAGCTTTTACTACTGTATGTGTCAACACAGAATATTGTGTAACCCCTAAGGAAACATGATGATGGAAAAAAGAATATGAAATTATATATATATATATATATATATATATATATATATATATATATATATATATATATATATATATATATATACATACAGGTCCTTCTCAAAAAATTAGCACATTGTGATAAAAGTTCATTATTTTCCATAATGTAATGATAAAAATTAAACTTTCATAGGCTATATTTTAGATTCATTGCACACCAAGTGAAATATTTCAGGTCTTTTATTGTTTTAATACTGATGATTTTGGCATACAGCTCATGAAAACCCAAAATTCCTATCTCAAAAAATTAGCATATCATGAACAAGGTTCTCTAAACGAGCTATTAACCTAATCATCTGAATCAACTAATTAACTCTAAACACCTGCAAAAGATTCCTGAGGCTTTTAAAAACTCCCAGCCTGGTTCATTACTAAAAAAAACCGCAAACAAAGAAAATACTGAACAAATAACCTCTTTCCCAGAAGGCCATCATTGACACCCTCAAGCGAGAGGGTAAGACACAGAAAGAAATTTCTGAACGAATAGGCTGTTCCCAGAGTGCTGTATCAAGGCACCTCAGTGGGAAGTCTGTGGGAAGGAAAAAGTGTGGCAAAAAACGCTGCACAACAAGAAGAGGTGACCGGAACCCTGAGGAAGATTGTGGAGAAGGACCGATTCCAGACCTTGGGGGACCTGCGGAAGCAGTGGACTGAGTCTGGAGTAGAAACATCCAGAGCCACCGTGCACAGGCGTGTGCTTTTGAACCAGAAACAGCGGCAGAAGCGCCTGAACTGGGCTACAGAGAAGCAGCACTGGACTGTTGCTCATCCAAACAAATTACTTCTTACGAAAGAAAACAAATCATGCAATTCATAAATAAATCAACCAGACACAGTCTGGAGGATAGACTGGGGAGAAGGAAAAAACAAAATGCCTGAAGTCCAGTGTCACGTACCCACAGTCAGTGATGGTCTGGGGTGCCATGTCAGCTGCTGGTGTTGGTCCACTGTGTTTTATCAAGGGCAGGGTCAATGCAGCTAGCTATCAGGAGATTTTGGAGCACTTCATGCTTCCATCTGCTGAAAAGCTTTATGGAGATGAAGATTTCATTTTTTCAGCACGACCTGTCACCTGCTCACAGTGCCAAAACCACTGGTAAATGGTTTACTGACCATGGTATTACTGTGCTCAATTGGCCTGCCAACTCTCCTGACCTGAACCCCATAGAGAATCTGTGGGATATTGTGAAGAGAAAGTTGAGAGACGCAAGACCCAACACTCTGGATGAGCTTAAGGCCGCTATCGAAGCATCCTGGGCCTCCATAACACCTCAGCAGTGCCACAGGCTGATTGCCTCCATGCCACGCCGCATTGAAGCAGTCATTTCTGCAAAAGGATTCCCGACCAAGTATTGAGTGCATAACTGAACATAATTATTTGAAGGTTGACTTTTTTTGTATTAAAAACACTTTTCTTTTATTGGTCGGATGAAATATGCAAATTTTTTTGAGATAGGAATTTGGGGTTTTCATGAGCTGTATGCCAAAATCATCAGTATTAAAACAATAAAAGACCTGAAATATTTCAGTTGGTGTGCAATGAATCTAAAATATATTAAAAAATCATTTTTGTCATTACATTATGGAAAATAATGAGCAAAAATACAGTAAAATTAATTATTGATAAATTAATTATTATTAACATATATATATATATATATATATATATATATATATAAATATATGATGAAAATGATACAGTATATTAATGCTTTTGTTGTCTCTTGCAAATGTTTGTGTTCACCCAAGAAACTTAGCGTTTGCAAAGTTTTGTATTATTTAAGCAAACACAAATTTTCTCAGAAAATACAAAAGCTTTGCAAGAGAACACAAAAGCATTACATTTTTATAATTATTATTTTATATTGGAATTTAAATCTAGTATTTTGTTTGTATTCCTTTTTTAATTTTGAATTGGCATATTGTATTATTATAAATCCTTAACAATGTCCCTAGTTTGTGTGTCAATCCTGTTAGCATCATACAATATATACCCAGTTATAATGCACTATTATTTCATAAATCACACTTTCTGAAAGTACATTTTAAGGACAAATTAAAGTGTCTTCCTTTTACCACCTTATCTAATATTTTATCATGTTTTTCAGTAGGTGACAATCTTAAAATGTCAACCCTGTTACCATGATTTTGTATGGTAAACAACTGACAAATGAAAAGTATACATCTATAAAAACATTACTATTAAATTATCTTTCTAAGAAGCAAGCAACATTGTTTCATAATCTTGAGCACAACAAGGCTTGTCAAATTAAACTGTAACTGTCAACTCTGTTACCTTTCAGAATCTATACAATTAATGTCCTAAAATGCATCCATTTAGCTTACGATACCATAATGCAATTAACACTTAACAATTTTTTTTTTTCAGTCATATGAAACTTCAAAATCAAACTGGGACAGGCACCCGTTCATCAAATGATCAAAAAGACAGCTGATGCCATGTGACACAACACTAAATTTTACTAATCTTGTCTCATAATATCTAAGAGTTCACTGTTTCCTTCAGCTCAAGGGATTTCAAACATAGCTAACTGTCTGAAGCATATAGATCTATTCTGAAAAAACGAATCTGAACATTCCTGTTTTTACAAAAGCATTAAATAAATTGGGAGTTCAAACTATATTTGTGAATTAACACTCCTAATGAACATGTTATACTTGAAACCGCACCCAAAAGTGATACATCACAACCTGAATGCTTCACTATCGAACAATTGACAAAAACACTAAAACATGGTTGTATTAAATAAAATATTAGACTAATATATTACAATCAAACAGGTAGCTCTATAGGTTTCAATAAGGATCTACCTCAGCAAACACCCATAACTCTTGGTAAGTTAGTGTCACTTTAATAAATTGGCAATACTTACTGGATTTCTCTGGTTTTCTCTAGTTTCTCTGATTTGATTGATTTCTCTTATATGAAGATTAACGTGACATAATTGACATGATGAAAAGAATCTGCACTGACAAACCCTCTAATAACTGATTTTGACACCTTCCCACACAACCTCTTTTTTCATTTCATGCCACCAGAAAAACTGAGTGGCATTTGCATTTAAAGTGATAAATCACAATCTGTGGTGAAAAGAAAACATAAGCTATAAGCCTCACACAAGTTATGAGAGTGACATTTTCCCACCATCATAAAACCCATATTGGTGTAACATATATGTAGTGGTCTTAAACACACATTTATCATGTAGTTATGGATTTACATGTCTACAACAATAACAATCCGTAAAATAGTCTTTGATCACAAAAACATACAATAAAATTAGCATTATATGTATCTTAATTTTACTATATATGTAAAATAAATACAGTAAAAGCTATTATTAGGTTTCAGTCTTGAAAGGATCACCCAAAGGTTGCACCCAAATTCCTCTAAAATCTGATTAGTAAACAAATAAACTCTGATATTCTCTAATTGAAACTAAGAGCGCCAATATTGTAATAAATACAAATGGAATAATTTTGGGATCTAATTTGTTATTAGTAACTTTGTGGAATTTAGAAGAAAAAAAATCAATAACCATAATAACAGTAGGCTACTACAATTATTAAAATATTTTAAAACAGACATTAACGGTAGCTACTTTAATGACCTGTTGCACATTTTGGCACTTGAAGGCATTTAAGTGCAAAGCAGCATCATTCAGATAAGTTTACTCACCCAGAGGCTCCGTGTTTCAGACGTCTTTGTGAATCCACACGTATTTCTATAAACTGTCATATTCCATCCCAGTTAATCGAAGACTGAAGTGCTCTTCTCTGCCCTGTGTTACAGTTAAACAGCGGCAGCAAACAGCAGATCATCTGTTGATGTAAGTGCACCGGCGCGCTTAGTCTCTGTCTGTCCAAAGCACGAGTCTGAAACAAACCACAACAGAGCAACAGCGACACCTGGAGCTTCACTTCACAGTACTGCGCTCAGACATCGAATCTACGTACCTACAAATGTTGTTGTTGTTGTTGTTTTTTTGTACAAAAATTTTTCTGATTTTATTACTTATTTTACTAAATATGATTTTATTTGCAATATTCACTGAAAAAGGTACAAAGCTGTCACTAACATAATAGCTACCAAATCTAAACCTTTTTCTGAGAGGGATATGTACTTTGCACATACATGTGTCAGTTGTTATACTGAGCAAAATAGGATGCTATAGTAGTACACTGTCAAAAATATAAATGGGGGATAAATGATTATGAAGTTAGGGAATAAGAAATCTGATGACGGATGAGACCACGTTCCTTGAAGATCCTCAATCTGAGGCTTCTTTATGCCACTAGATGGTGCAAGATTACCATACATAACCCATATCTTACTGAATGACCGGTATATTGTGCTGCTGAATGTGTTTGTCTTTAGTATATATTTGCTAGGTCGATACAATCATGATATATAGTCCCTATAAATTATTTACATATTTACAGATGTGGTCAGATAACCTGGAAAGGACATTGCAAAGTAGGTTTTTCATGCCCTGCAAAAACTTGTGTAGGCTAGATATTGGTCACACAAGTAAAAATTAATTACCGAATAGACGAAAACATAATATAATAATAAAAATAACAACAACAACAATAATAATAAAAATAATAAAATTTGTTGCAATGTTGACTCCGGTTAAGATTTTTTTTTTTTTTTCTTTTTTTTAGCAAACAAGAATTTACTTTGATTTACATAAACTAGTGTTGGTAAAAAAAAAAAAAAAAAAGGTTAGGTTCATCTGTTGGTGGACACCTCTTGTATTCAGCTTGTCTTCAGTCTGCAATATTAAATAAAACGTAGCTTGCATTCAGTGGCCTTACATGACAACCTCCTGTGGGTTATTGATATTACCGGCATTTATTGAGCTGTTCTGCTCCCTTTACCATTAAAGGAAGGCCAGTTCCTTTACAGCTGATGCTGTATGTCAGAATTCAGCTTAATTGCAAGTGAAAGAACAAAACCAAGTAAGGAAGCTGCACAATACAATCTATTTCAATTCAGTGACACAAGATAAAAACATTCACACACACGCTGTTTATCAAGAAAGGTGATAATGAAATTGCTTATTAATGTTAATAGACACAGCTGAATGAGTTGTAAAGTTGAGTGCACAGCAGAAGAAAGGAAGTGGTGCTGTGCTGCTGCAGACAGTGGTGAAATTTTAGACAGCTTCTGTGTTTCTGGTGACTTTGCACTCTTTGGTATTGAACAGATTTCAATACTGAAGGCAGTTAATGCTTGTTTTTTTATTCTGAGAAAATCAGAGTGCTGAATTATTTCATTGTAGTAAGAGAAACTGAACTAGGGAGAAGGAAAAGTGTTGTAACAAAATCATATTTTGGTCAAATGCAACATATTAAAGGAATATAAAACAAAAACTACTATTGTCAGATTATTAGAAACATGAAAATAAAATAAAATAAAATAAAATAAAATAAAATAAAATAAAATGTTAATTGCCTACATCATTATCATTGGAAACTCATCAAATTAAATAATATAAAAATACAATAAAATAACAATTATTATTGTCAATATATTACACCTACGTATAACATAGTATAATTGAAAATTCATAAAATTAAAAAAAGAAAATCAATCAATCAATCCAAACTAAAAATGATTATTGTCAATAATTTACTACATAAAATGTTATTGGAAATTAATAAAAAATAATAATAATTGCAAATTATTATTAAAAAAATTATAAGAAATAAGTATTATTCCCAATGCTTTACAAAGCTCCAGCTATGTTTGTAAAGTCTTAGTCTTTTATAAAGGTTGGTTGTCAGCTGTTATATCAGGCCTAGATTTCATCATGGAAAAAATAAATGATGTTGATGAGCTTGGCAAATGCAGGATAGAGTTTATCTTAAATGGTTTACTGGGCAGCGTGTGCTTTTTCTCAGACATGTGCCTCACAGACTCGCTGGGTGAAAATAATGATTTGCATGACTCTTGTTCAGTCTGTTGTTATTGATTTACTCTCAAGCAGTTGTTCTGAACCAGAGAGTCGGACATGTTCCCAGCACAAAAGAGAATAAATATACTCCTACACCATCATTTTTTGTTTCAACGTTCTGTTTAATCGCTGTGGTTACAGAGAAGCGTCGCTGTAGATTGGTAAAAGAGATTGGTGTTAAATCGTCATGATTTGCACGTAGGGGCTTTCATTGCTTGCCCTTGTCCCTCAACTGAATAGGTCAGAGCTTACACTAACTCTTGGCTTATGATTAGGAATTGATTGTTATGTGCAGTCCGTTTGAATGAGAGGACCTGGGGTCAGGAGCTGAGGTCATCGTGCCACATCCTCCTCTGAGCCATAAAATCAAAACACACATCCTGAGTGCAGGGGTAAAGCAAGACACACACCAACTGCACCTCGGAGCCTGCGCATGCAACCTTAGGGTGCTTTATAATTCCCTGGCTGTTTGGAAATGAGTGAATAATCCGGGCAAATGGAGCGGCGTGTGTGCCTAGGCATTTTCAGCATCCTGTGTCCACACTGCCAGAGTGTATTATTAACCTCGGGGAGGTCATCGAGTCAGGCCGTTCTCTGAAAAGGAGCAGAGCAAGTTTCCAGTGAACCTGCTTTGGAATTTATCACACAGAACTGATCAGTGTAGCTGGCACAAGAGTTAATATTCAAACCGCTCAGAGGATCTGAAAATTATCAATTTGGAACTATATTGTGAAAGCTATGCAAACACATTTATATATATGGCTGTTCAGTCAATGCTAATTCACACTTTTTTGATTAATGAATGAAATAAGATCTGTTGTTGACAATATTTGAAGGCTTTCACACTTTGTTCTATACATACCCTACTGTTTAAAAGTTTGTAGTCAGTAAGATATATATTTTTAAAGAAATTAATACTTTTATTCAGCGAGGATGCATTCAGTTGATCGAAAATTTAAAAAATGACATTTATAATATTACAAAAGATGTCTATTTCAAATAAATGCTGTTCTTTTGAGGTTTTTATTCTTTAAAGAATCCTGAAAATAAAAAAAAATCCCGGTTTCCATAAAAATATTAAGCAGCACAGCTGTTTTACACTTTATTTTTTAACTGAAAAATTCTAACTTTTTATCTCAGGGATAAATTACATTTGAAAAAATATATTAAACTGGTGGTGGTTGAGGAGATTATCCCCCTTCTATGTAAAGCACTTTGAGTGCCCAGAAAAGTGCTATATAAATGTAAGGAATTATTATTATTATTAAATAATTAACAGTTAAATAACTAATTAAACAATTAAATAAAAATAATGTATAAAACTAAAATAATGTATAACTAAAATTAAATATTTCACAATATTACATAATGTCATAATATTTCACAAATACACATTTTTACAATATTTTTGATCAAATAAATACAGCATCTGAGCTTAACAGACTTCTTTTAAATAAATAAATAAATACTTATAAATACACACACATGCAGGTATATATTTAAGAAAAATATGTTTATATGTTTTACACAGTACACACACATATGATACAAACAAAAACTTTTATTTTGGGTGCAATTAATCATTGCCCAGCACTCATTTTTATATTTTCAGTTTTATTATTTCAGCCATTTCAGTACATCAAGTTAAACTAAATGAAAATGAGAAATGTTTCCTTGGCAAGTGGCTGAAACAAAATAAGTTTAGGTTATTGTATATTTTATTTTATTTCAGCTAACATTTACTTTATTTCGAGAAACAAAATTTGTATAAAAAAAAAATAAAATTATGGTTTTCGTTTTAGTTAACTATAACAACCCTTCCTCAGACATGAATACTGAAGGTGTTATGTACAAACTGCTAACAAGTTGCTATATAACTACTTAAAATCATCATGGAAATCTGCAACATTCTACATGAGCATGCAAGAAACTCACAACAGATTTCTCACAACAAACTTGTAAATTGCAAACAACAGACTTGCAATTAATTTCAAAAGTGTTCAGAAATTCTTCACTAGAGAACAGAACAAATGTCGGCGCTCCAAGTTTGCTTCTGATTTTTTATGTTTGTCAGATTGTTAGGCCATAAGCCAAGTCTGGTCAAGTCTGTTTCATATGCCGTCCTAATAGGGTTATACATAAAACATCAACACCTGCTCCATTCTCAGGAAGGATTGAGCTGTTTCCTACTTTAAAATAACTCACTCTCTATATATTCAAACAGAGACCACAGTTCAAGACCATCAAGTCATTAGCATTCACACCTGTGTGTTTGAGATAAAGCATGTAAAAAACCAAAGCATATAAGTGCATAGTGGCTTACAGGTGGCAAGCTGTTTTTTTACAGTTTGCTCAGTAGGTGACAAGACGTCTACTGTCAGTAAACAGGATGCAGCAGCCACTTAATGACACATTAGTGCCACCCAGACAGGGTTAATGCTCTGACAAACACTGAGTCAAGAGTGTAATTGTTCCACTGGGTGCTCTGTTTAGAAGTAATGGCACTGTCTTACAGAGGTTTATGCTGAAGTCTAAAACTGGTAGAACTGTTTTGCGATCAATTATTAATTCTAATTAAAGTTCTTTAATAATACATCAGCATTAATGTTCATTGGTGTTTTAAGAAACTGGGTACTGTAATGAAACTACATAGATAATAAATTCACAATTCATTATGCCAATTGGATTGAATGACTTAATAATTGCATAGCTGTCCTTGTTAAAAGGAATTACATATGTTTATACACTCTTTGAATATGCTTGTGGCCTCTATATGTGCAGCAAAGTTGTCATTTTGAATATCCTTCCTGGTGAACATGAAATATTAGTGTGCATATTCAAAAGCACATGAATCTCAGGCAAAAAAAAAAATCCATGACCTTTCATTCTCTTGCCTTGATTTTGTACAGTGTAATTGATTTTTAATGGGATAGTTCACTCAAAAATGAAAATTCTGTTATTAATTACTCTCATGTCGTTCCAAACCCGTAAGACCTTTGTTCATCTTCAGAACACAAATTAAGATATTTTTGATGAAATCCGAGAGCTTTCTGACCCTGCAACAATGCAACTGAAAAGGGCCAGAAAGGTAGTAAGGACATCGTTAAAATAGTCCATGTGAAATCAGTGGTTCGAATGCAATATTATGAAGCAACAAGAATACTTTTTGTGTGAAAAGAAAACAAAAATAATGACATTGAAGTCTTTGACGAGCGTTCACAAAGTATTCTCGTAGCTTCATAAAATGATGGTTGAACCACTGATGTCACATGGACTATTTTATCAATGTCCTTACTACCTTTCTGGGTCTTGAACATGTCAGTTACATTGCTGTCTATGCAGGGTCAGAAAGTTATTGTATTTTGTAAAAAATCTCATAATGTGAGTTTCAAAGATGAACAAAGGTCTAATGGGTTTGGAATGACATGAGGGTGAGTAATTAATGACTAATGAGTGAACTGTTGCTTTAAGAAGCTTCAGCTATGATATCACACCCAGACCTCACATTTTTGGGGGAAGTCGTGGCCTAATGGTTAGAGAGTTTGACTCCTAACCCTAAGGTTGTAGGTTTGAGTCTCGGGCCTGCAATACCAAGACTGAGGTGCCCTTGAGCAAGGAACCGAACCCCCAACTGCTCCCCGGGCGCCTCAGCATAAATGGCTGCCCACTGCTCTGGGTGTGTGTTCACGGTGTGTGTGTGTTCACTGCTGTGTGTGTGCGCTTTGGATGGGTTAAATGCAGAGCACGAATTCTGAGTATGGGTCACCATACTTGGCTGTATGTCATGTCACATCCTGTTCTGTACCTTTTTGAAGAAGAACATATTGTGTTTTCGTCTGTCAACATCTGGGACAAATTCAAATGAGTTATTTTAAAAACAAATGCAAAAAATTGATGACGCAGATGTTCATTGGTGGCTAATGTTTACTTCAGTTTTCACTTCGATTACAAACATCCTCCTGTCACACATATAACCTCATATATTACATATTATAATTCTCTCTTGCTCTCTAGTACAATTTTCTGTACTTTCTTCAACAAAAATGATTGTAAATTATTACATGCATTACCTTCTTTATGATTATATATTACAAAAACATACTTTACAACTACAATGCTCATTGGAGCAGAGATTACTTGCTCTCAAAGTTGGGTTTATTATCCAGATGGTCTCCTCCCACACCCCAGTCCCCCCTCCATCCACCTTGTGTTCTTCAGTCATGCACACTTATTTCCTATCAGTTATTTTTCCTGCCCTCCCTTGACCCCGCTGACCTCTCGCTCTGCAGCCTATCTGCTCTCACACTCAGTTTTAAAAACACTGTGCTACACAAAGTGTCAAGCTTTCTCTTGCCCTTCCTCTCAGACCTCTCAGTGTGACAGGCTTACCTCTTACTACACTCTGCTTTTGCAACTTTACAACTGATGTCTCAAGACTCCAACTAGAGCAGAAGTTTTTTGCATTTAGAAAAGTCAGATGAATAGTGTAGTGTGTACTTGTGCTCTTTATTTAACTTGTCATTACTCAGAAAATCAATTCATTGGGGATCACACGGGATAATTATAGAGCGAATCTCAAGAGTCTAGTGTTAGCACTAGGTTTCATTCAGTGCTGTTCACGTGGGAAGTCAGCTCATTGTGTGCATCAGCTTATCCATTGTTTTATTCATATTCTGATGACACATTTTCCAGTAACCCTAAGTGTAAAGGATAACACAAAGTACTTGATTCACTGAATAGCTATTTTTGTGTCACTTGTAAGTGAAAGCCTAGTAATTTATGCATCGCTAGAGACACTAAACGGAACTGATAAAATAATGCTTGTTTCCAAACAAGTTTCCCAAACACAGACTAAAAACCTTGTATATATTATCACGTAGGCCTAACAACAAGAGATTTTCCTTCACAGTATTTCAGCAGTCATGCCATGTGTCCTGTATTTTGTTCCCATTCTTAATCAGAACTAGTTGTGAGTAGATTCTTTCCCACGCTTTCGTCAAAGCAAGCAAAACGCTCTGAATCAATTCGGGATTCAAACTGAATGATCCGCACAGCTCACTCACACACTGAAATGTCTGGAATGTTTTTTTGTTTTTTTTTGACTACACTGAGAACAAAAAGAGTGATGATTAGTTGCATATTATATAATCAGACCTATACATTTTATCAGAACCACCTGAAATAGAGTCTATCTGCTTGTCAGCCACAAAGAAAATACAAGTTCAACATCTGCACGTGTGCCTGTGAACGACTCCTTACAAGTGAGAACATTTTCCAGTCAAAACACTAGAAGTACACGTACCATGGCATTACCTTTTTTATTTATAATGTGCAGTTTATCTTTGGTTACCATGTAAATGCCATGGTACACAGGATAAATACGGTAATAATTCATGATATTGCTATATATCAAAGTACTGTATATTTCATATTATCACTAGATTAATGGGCAACTTTTTGATATGCTGTGTTATATGGGGTGACAAATGGGGCAGGACTGAAAAAAACAAACAAAAACATTTTAAAACATTATATGGGTCATTATTCATTGCAGTGATTAAAGGTATCCCTCTAATTTGCAACTGTTAAAATAAACTTTAAACACCAGTAAATTATTAAATTATTGTGTACATGTATTCACTGTTAATGGTTACATTATTTAAAAATACATATTTAACTGAGAAAACTTTCAGTAACAAATTGCAAGTTCAAGAGGTACTATCAACTGCAACAATATAACATTTTAAACACAAATAAATTGTATTGTAAATATAAATTTTATTTAACATGCACAGTTTAAATAAAATGTAAAATTTAAAGTTAATAAAAAAAAAACTTTTTCAATTATATTTTAAGAAAATGTTGTGTCCCCCAATTATATGTCTGTGGTGTTAGAATAATTACTTGTATTATAATCTGGTATTAATAAAAAATCGAAATGTTCTTAAGCTGCCATTTTACAGAATATAACATATTAAAGGGATAGTTCACCCGAAAAATGAAAATTCTGTCATTAATTACTCACATTTATGTCATTCCAAACCCGTAAGACCTTCATTCATCTTCGAAACACAAATTAAGATATTTTAGATGAAACCGAGAGCTTTCTGACCCTCCATAGACAACAATGCAACTGAAATGTTCCCAGACCCAGAAACTTAGTAAGGACATATTGTGTTGTTTAAGTGTAGATGTACTCTTGAAAACGGCGGAAGACATGATTTGGAGGAGAAGAATTGCTGAATAATGTTATTTTTGTTTTCTTTGCATTAAAAAGTATTCTCGCTGCTTTGTAAAATTACGGCTGAACCACTGATGTCACATGGACTAGTTTACCGATGTTCTTACTATGTTTCTGGGCCTGGGAACATTTCAGTTGCATTGCTGTCTTTGGGAGGGTCAGAAAGCTCTCGGATTTCATCAAAAATAACTTAAATTTGTGTTCTTAAGATGAATGAAAGTCTTACGGGTTTTGGACATCATGATGGTGCGTATTTAATGACAGAATTTTTCTTTTTGGGTAAACTATCCCTTTAAATAAAGCTTCAATAGACAGTTTGCCACTTATATTAATGTCACATGTTCACATCCTGATGTTTACATGAAAAAAAAACACCTCTGAGTCAGCCTTGTCCCCCTTGGTACAAATCAGCAACTGTGTTTCTGTGTATGTGCTGCGTGACAGTAAGGTGTCCCATAGCAGACAGTGCCAGGGGCTTGTTTGAGGACACGAGGGTGACAGGGCCCCCTCAGGCATGATGTGGCGAATGACACGTCATCGTTCTTCTGGACTTTCTGCCTGTCCATTTACGCGTTAGTGCTGACCTCATCGGCATCTGACGTGTTGTCTCAAATCTCTAACTCCAATCATGGTTGACATGGCCTCATATTCAGTGACAGCGTGTAGTTGGGCTGAGGGCTGGTGTCTACATTAAGATGAAAATAACTGTGACGCTGAACAGAACAGCCAGTAGTAGCACCTCAATCCATCCATCCATCCAGAGAGAGAAAAAAAGAAAGAGAGAGAGAGAGACAGGAAATGGGTCTTTAATGTTATAATGATCCACATAGTAGTAGCCTAAATGGTGAAACGTACTGCAGTTTTTCCCAAGAGCCAAACAGTCTATTTACAGTGACTGTTATCATGTATGTTTTTAAAACTGATAGTTCACCTAAATAAATAAATAAATAAATGTAAAAATTGCTATCATTTGCTCACCCATATGGCTTTTGGAATATAGCATTAAAGTCATATGGATTATTTTCATGATGCTTGTATTGTTTGTTTTTTTGTCCTTTTTGGAGCTCAACAACCTGAAAATATAGTCATAAAAACATTTTCATTCTTTGAAATATAATAAACATTAAACTGAAATAAAATGTAAAAAACTTAAACTTACTTTTTTAAGCTAGCTGACAAGGTAACATTTCTAATTTTAATTCAGTTTAACTAAATGAAACTAAATTAACTAAAACTAATAAATAAAAATATTAATAAACTATAGAGACATACTTAATTTTTTTAAAATGACAGAAACACAACAAAATTACTACATTTTCTAATAATATTAAAGTGAAAACAAAACATTTAAAATAACATTTAATTCAAAATATTAACAAAAACTTTAATTGTAAATATCAATCATACTAAAATAACACTGATTCAGTGAGTGGTGAGTAAATGATGACAATATTTTCATTTCTGAATGAACTATCGAGGAGATCAAAGTTTTCTGTAACTGGTGTGCTCTCAGAGTTCAACGCATGTCGTGTCTGTGAAAGCACATAGATACAGTCAGGTGCTGCAGGGCATGCTGGATAAGTGTGTGGAGGTCATGATGCGCGGGAAGGCAGTCCTGGTTTTAGCAACATGAGTTGTGACAGATTCATCCGGCAGGCAATGACAGATCAGAGACCACAGATGAGTTAGGAGATAGAAGGAACAGACTCTCTGTCTGCTAAATAAAGAGTAAGAAGAGAGGGATAATGGTCAAATTGCGGTTTATATATAATTTTTTATTTGGCTGTTAAATACATACCTATATATATATATATATATATATATATATGGAATGTCGCCAGTTAGATAGCTAAGTAAATGTGTGTGTGTGTGTGTGTGTGTGTGTGTGTGTGTGTGTGTGTGTGTGTGTGTGTGTGTGGATAGATAGACAGACAGACAGACAGACAGATTACATAATTAGTCACAATTATGCTTTGGCAACCATTCAAACTGCGTTTAAATTTAGAAACCGAATTGGACTTTTATAGGCATTGCCAAACTGGCGCACAACCATACTATGCACCAGATCTTCAGAGAAATGGCCACTTAAGGCAGGAAATGTGATGCTTTTAAACTTCCGGAAGCATCTGAACAGAGCAGTTAAGTCTCGGGTCCCTCAGGTAGTGCCTCTGCGATAAAAGCTGTAAGTGGTTTGAAGCTTTTTGAGATGTGTTGCATTTAGAGTGGCTGAGTACTTCCAGTACGAGGCACAGCTTTTTACCATCCACAGAGGATAATGCATTTCGTAAATAGACTTATTCATTAGGTATCTCTCCCTCTTACCTTGGTCATCTGGTCTTAGTCATGGATAGTTTCAGAACATGGATGTCACAAGGTACTTGACTGATACATGGTGTAGATCATGTCATGAAATCATGCCTTGGTGGTTTGTGGTTGTTCTCTGAAACATGAATACCAATCTATGTTTGTTGGATTTACCAAATGAGCCTGTTTTCATTGCCATAAATCTTATCAGTGGCTGGTCTAGAAACCTCACTTTGACCTTGATTTTGAAGGTCGTGGAACAAGGAAAACAGGAAGTAATGTTCACCATCCTTCTTAAAGTGAGCAGCACACTGCCAGCTGTATAGTCTGATAATGCAATCCAAATATTGGATGATTCACTCCGTCATTTACGTGCTTAGATTATGAGTTCTGGCTGATAGAGGCGGTGGAGGGTCACATGACACAGACATGGGCTTTAAATCATACTGAGGATGGTGACTCACACTGCTGGACATCGCTTTTTTTCTTACCGGTGTGTGTTTGAGGGGAAATTTGCATTCAGACTGCAGCGATAGCAGATGTTTGATTAAATAAGTGTGCATCGCTAATGTCGTGTTCATTATTGTAAATTACAAGAATGAATCATCAAATACCACACTGTATTGTCAGAACAGCATCATTAGGGAACTTAATGAATGAAATATTACTTTTCAAGATTATTAACCCTTCACATGTGGAAGATTTTCTTTTATTCTCAGTGTCAGTGAAATAATTACACCATCTGAGAGAATCAGAAACGAATTTGTTTCTTCTGGTGGTCCGTTTTCAGCTGCGGAGCAGATGTTATCTGTTGCTGTGTTGTGATATAGACTTCCACACATATGCTATTTACACTTCTTTAACACACTCTAAAAAGCTTTCTGCTGTTCTCTTCATCTGTCGAGTTGAACATCCTGTGTCACTCGACATGCAATTACCAAAAGCAGGCCTGGTTTAAGGACACCTGCCTATCAAACTCAGAAGCTCTGATTTCTTAGAAATGCAACTTTGGGATTTTGGTTCCAGGAAAGTGGCTTTACTGATTCAGGTGGATCTTTTATTAGAAACTGTCTGAGTCATACGCTCACAAATTACTTTCCTCAGCCCTTGATTGACAGACTCTCCTCTCCCATAATGGAGAGCTGCTTTTACAGATCTGCTCAGATCTATCCAGAGTTGCATTAAGAGTTAATGCACTTTAGAACACGGTGGTTTCATATATAGCTCAGATGAAAAGATGCCGTCATTTTATGCAGTATGTGCAGAGGTGAAATGAAGGTCTAGTAAAATTGCTTTAACATAAAAAAAAAAATATTTTCTAAAGATAAATATGCTTGTACCAGGACTGTCTATAGAGTCAAAATGCAATGTATTTTTTTTTTTTACACAATATGCCCATTAATTAAAGAAATGGTTCACCCAAAAGTATGTGACATGTGAAATACGTCGACACGTGATCAATTTTAACTGCTAGTTATGTCATATGATATTGGTTTTTTTTCAGCATCTCACGCCATGAGCATTGTATTTACGAAGCTGTGTCAGGTTGAATTTCTGAATTTATTATTTTTATATCTTTTTTTAATGTATTTGTTTGTAATTGATCTCATTAAATTGACAGTCCTAAATAAGACATATCTCAGGATTTGGTTGAGTTTATGCAAATGGAATCAAAGTAAATGAGCACCTGAACTGATTAAAATGAGATGCCAGTTTGGTCGTTCAAGTATTTGGATGCTGATGTGTCTTTCATTCATGCTGATTTCAGTGGGGAGTCCTCTCTTTTCTTTGACAGCGGATTGGATCTGGGAATGAGTCTCCTACACTCTTTAAGCTCCTCAGAGACAGGCAGCAGGCGGTTGTTGCCATGGTAGCTGGTCACCTGATTGTGTCTTTGCCAATAGGGATTCCCCATTTATAACATACTGTGTTGTTGGAATTCTTATCAGGGCGTGTTGCATGTGTGTGTGTGTGTGTGTGTGTGTGTTTACAGTGTGTTCGGATGTATTATAATGTTTAAATATGTTTGATTAGCAGACGTGCATTTTCCCCCAATAAAGTGCATTGCTTCCCATGGGATCATTATCGTTTTGTGTTATATCTTATCTCTACTTGTGTGTGCGTGTGGTTGTATGTTAGAAATAGGGGGTTTGAGCTTCCTCCCGTGATGCCCTGGGAAGGGGGGAATGAGTCAGGAGTGAGTCAGAGAGACCCCCTCCCTGCCTTGCCCTCACACACACACACACACACTGACATACTGAGATGGAAGGAGAAATGGCAGATACTCAATTTATCACAGTGGGCTGAATGTATTTTCAAGTGCATAGACAGACTACCTTGATGACATAAAATACACATGCACAAATATTAAATCTAATTTAATTAAGTTAGATTATAACTATATTATTATGTTTTACATTTTAGAATTTATACATATTACAAAAAAATAAAGCTTTTACCAATTTTCTGAATAATGATTGTGATGAAAATCAAAATCCTGTCATCATTTACTCCCTCAAGTTGTTCCAAACCTGTATGAGTTTCTTTCTTCCGTTAAACATCTTAAAATATATTTTAAAGAATGTGTGTAACCAAACAGTTGCTGGTAGCCATTGAATTCCTTGGTAGTTTTTTCCCCATACTGTGGAATTCAGTGGCTACCAGCAACTTTGGTTACCAACATTTTTTAAAAACATCTTCTTTAGCAGTCAACAGAAAAAAAAAAAAAAAATTACACATTCATACAGAACAACATTGTCACACCCTCAGCTCGTTCCCTCAGCCCCAGTCACCATTGCCAGTCACCATCCACTCAATCTCCCATGCACCGCCCACGTGAACCGTCACCTGAATACTAATTACCTGCACCTGCACCAGCAATCACCACACCTTTTAAATACTCACCTCACTCACTCACTCACCGGCTGGAATCAAGATTGCATGGACATTCTTTGTGGATCTTCTGCCTGCTCCTCATGGACCGTAGTTGTGGCTCTGTGGAGATTCAGACACATCGATTAAGGGAAGTGACTCTTTGTTGTACTGGCTTTGCTCTGTACTTGAACTCACCAGTTGATCAGTGCTTGAAGATTCACCGTCTGTGACCACACTTACCTGCTCTGTTATAGTGCTATGCTAATAAAGCTTCACGAAAATACTTACCCGTCTTCTCCTCTCCTTGTGTGGATGTGACAGGATTCCAGCCCCTAAAACAGAACTTCATATCTCCCATGGATGTTAACGCTGCAGCTCAGGGAGCTGCTCCGGACCCCGTTCACCGAAATGGTGACTGCCCTCCGCCAAGTACTACAGTCAGTTTTCACCACCCACCGAAACCGGTGCTTCCGCCACCAACAGCACGCCCATTGCACGTCCCACGTGCTATACGGGTGAACCGAGTGGCTGCAGTGGGTTTATTCTGCAGTGCTCACTGTTCGTCAACGCGAATACCTGTAAATTCCCCAATGAGGCCACCAAAGTCGCCTTTGTGATCTCTCTTCTCACCGGACGAGCGCTACAATGGGCAGAGGCTCTTTGGAGCTCCAAAAGTCCAGTTCTATCCTCATTCGACGCCTTCGTCACTCACCTCCAGGAAGTGTTTGGGGGTGGCTCTAAATCCTCTCTCAACCCATGATGAACTCTCTTAAATCTCCGGCAGGGAGCCGCTGAAATACACGACTACACTCTCCGTTTCCGAACATTAGCCGCCACCAGTGGTTGGAACCAAATTGCCCTACTAGCTGCGTACCGTAAAGGTTTAAAACCCCAGATCAGAAAGCAAATGGTCATTTACGACGATAATGTCAGTCTAGAGACATTCATTAGAAAGACAATAAATGTTGCTCAGCACCTCTCGGCTTGTGCCTCAACGGCTTCATATGCCATCTCTCCATCGGCCAGAACGCCCTCGCCCCAACGAGACCAGGAGGAACCCATGATCACCGACTCCTACCGCCTAGAAGCCTCTGAACGAAGGCGCCGTATCCAGGAGCGGCTGTGTTTATACTGTGGCGAGGCCACTCACCTGATCCACGCCTGCCCAGTCCGTCCGCCTCGCCCAATGGTGAGTACAGTCTCATTTACCCCATCAGTATCTCACATACCTCATATCAAAGCCCAGATAACAATTACTCACGTAATCTTTCCATCCATGTCCTGGTGGATTCCGGAGCCGCCAGCAACTTCATCTCATCTCACTTCGTAACCAAGCACCGTATACCCATCATCCAGAATGAGACCACTTACCGTATCACTACCATTCAAGGATCACCATTAGGCAGTGGCAAAATAACTAGAAGGACACACGAGCTACAACTCGTTCTGCCCCACGGACAACGGGAACAACTGGCCCTCCTCGTACTTCCTCGCGCTACCGTTGACGTCATCCTGGGTAGGCCGTGGCTGGCCCAACATAATCCACAAATCAACTAGAGCACAGGGGAAATCCAGGCATGGGACCCGGAATGCCAGAGTCACATTCACCGTTCACCAGTCCAGAGTTCACAGTCTGCGCCACCGCATCTTCAATTGCACTCCACCTCCATAGGAAGACCTGCCCTTTACTCCTCCTACTCCGATGTGTTCAGCAAGGAACAAGCCACCCGGTTACCACCTCATCGGCCCTGGGATTGTAGTATCGACCTGCTGCCAGGTGCCAAACTACCGCATGGGAAAATATATCCACTCTCCCGTCCTGAGCAGGTGGCGGATGGAGGAATACATCCAGGAGGCTCTCGATCAGGGGTTCATCAGACCATCCACATCTCCAGCTGCATCCAGTTTTTTCTTCGTCCCCAAAAAGGATGGCGGACTTCGACCATGCATCGACTATCGGGTGCTAAATGACGCCACCGTCAAGTTCGCCTACCCGTTACCACTCGTTCCGGCGGCTCTGGAGGAACTGCGCGAAGCCAAGGTGTTCACCAAACTCGACCTCCGCAGTGCCTACAACCTGATCCGTATCCGAGAGGGAGACGAGTGGAAGACTGCCTTCATCACCCCTGCTGGGCACTACGAATATCAGGTGATGCCCTATGGACTTGCTAACAGTCCATCCATCTTCCAGAGTTTCATGAACGAAATATTCCGTGATTATCTCCACCAATTCGTCATTGTCTACATAGACGATATCCTGATCTACTCCCGGAACATAGAAGAACACCAAACCCATGTCTGCCACGTTTTTACAACGACTCCGAGACCATCACCTCTACCTAAAAGCTGAGAAGTGCGAGTTTCACTGCACTACTGTCTCCTTCCTCGGATACGTGATCTCTGCAGAGGGAGTTCATATGGAGTCTGCCAAGGTGGATGCTGTGGCCAACTGGGCGGAGCCCACAACGGTGAAAGAACTCCAGCGTTTCCTTGGCTTCGCCAATTTCTACCGACGTTTTATCAAGAACTACAGCCTGCACTCGGCTCCTCTAACATCCCTCCTAAAAGGAGGTCAGTGCCAGCTGCGCTGGACATCCCAAGCTCGAGAGGGCCTTCGGCCATCTTAAACACCTCTTCACCTCAGCACCCATTCTTCGACATCATGACCCGTCCAAGCCTTTCGTCGTAGAGGTTGATGCAGCCAACCACGGCATTGGAGCCGTGTTATCCCAATGGTCTGGTGAACCTTGCTCACTCCATCCGTGTGCGTACTTCTCTAGGAAACTCTCTCCTGCCGAATGCAATTATGGTATCGGAGACCGTGAGTTGTTGGCCATTAAACTCGCCCTTGAGGAGTGGCGGCACTGGCTAGAGGGAGCCCAGTTTCCATTCACTGTTGTCACCGACCACAAAAATCTCCAATATCTGCAGAACGCCAAAAGACTCAATGCTCGTCAGGCTCGTTGGTCACTCTTCTTTGCTCGCTTTAACTTTCAGATCACGTATCAGCCCGGTCACAAGAACACTAAAGCAGATGCCCTGTCCCGTATGTACTCACCAGAACCAGACACCAACGAGCCTGATTCGATTCTGCCACCCTCCGTTTTCCTCGCGCCCATCCTCTGGCAGATCGACGAGGAAATTCGAGCCGCCACCCTCGAGGAGCCTGCACCTCCGGAGGTTCCCACGGGTCTTATATACGTGCCCACAAAGCCAGCGACTCCCTCTACTGGAAAGGTGCGCACACGTCACCTGGCTCAGGACACCCTGGAAGCAGGCGAACCCTCTCGCCTCATCCAGCAGAAGTACTGGTGGCCGAACATGGTTCGTGACGTTACCCAGTACATCCTCGGATGCTCGGTCTGCGCCGTTACCACCACACACTCGTCAACTTCCCGTAGGTAAATTACAACCACTGCCCATCCCTCGCCGACCCTGGACCCATCTAGGGGTGGATTTCGCCACTGACCTTCCCCCCTCACGGGGGTACACTACCATTCTGGTTGTTGTAGATCGTTTTTCTAAATCCTGCAAAAACTAATCCCTTTAAAAGGTCTTCCCACAGCGTTCGAGACCGCCGAAGCCCTCTTCACCAACGTGTTCCGGAATTATGGCACTCCAGAGGACATTGTATCGGACAGAGGTCCTCAGTTTATTTCCAGAGTCTGGCGAGCGTTTTTCCCAGCTTCTCGGGACATCCGTCAGTTTATCTTCTGGATATCATCCACAGACCAACGGCCAGACCGAGCGGAAGATTCAAGAAATCTCACGGTACCTCCGTACTTACTGCTCTCAACACCAGGATACCTGGAGCCAGTATCTGCCGTGGGCTGAGTATGCCCAAAACTCCCTTCGCCAAACCACTACAGGCTTAACCCCTTTTCAATGTGTTTTAGGCTATCAACCACCGCTGTTTCCCTGGTCAGGAGAAGTCTCTGAGGTGCCCGCGGTAGATCACTGGTTCCAGGAGAGCGAGAGGGTGTGGGACTCAGCTCACATCCATCTCCAACGGGCAGTTAGGAGGCATACAGAGACCGCTAACCGCCGCAGATCGCCTAATCCCGTCTATCTACCTGGAGACAAGGTTTGGCTCTCCACTCGGGATATCCGCCTCCGACTGCCCTGCAAAAAGCTGAGTCCCCGCTACATAGGGCCGTTCACCATCCATTCCCAGATAAATCCCGTCACCTACCGCCTGGACCTACCACCACGCTACCGGATTTCACCCCACGTTTCACGTCTCACTGTTAAAAACGTCACACTGATCCAGTTTCTCCTTCCTCCACAGAACCGGAACCGCCTCCCCCTCCAGACCAACCCGAGATCCTCGGAGACAGCATCTACCAGGTCCAAGAGATCCTCGACTCCCGGCGGCGGAACGGCCACCTGGAGTACCTCATAGATTGGGAGGGGTTCGGCCCCGAGGAGAGGTCGTGGGTACCACGCAACGACATCCTGGACCCGGCTCTCCTCGAAGAGTTCCACCGACAACACCCGGACCGCCCGGCTCCCAGAGGTCGTGGTCGTCCCCGTCGCCGCTCTAGGGTGCCTGGAGTCACCCGTGGAGGGGGGGGTAGTGTCACACCCTCAGCTCGTTCCCTCAGCCCCAGTCACCATTGCCAGTCACCATCCACTCAATCTCCCATGCACCGCCCACGTGAACCGTCACCTGAATACTAATTACCTGCACCTGCACCAGCAATCACCACACCTTTTAAATACTCACCTCACTCACTCACTCACCGGCTGGAATCAAGATTGCATGGACATTCTTTGTGGATCTTCTGCCTGCTCCTCGTGGACCGTAGTTGTGGCTCTGTGGAGATTCAGACACATCGATTAAGGAAGTGACTCTTTGTTGTACTGGCTTTGCTCTGTACTTGAACTCACCAGTTGATCAGTGCTTGAAGATTCACCGTCTGTGACCACACTTACCTGCTCTGTTATAGTGCTATGCTAATAAAGCTTCACGAAAATACTTACCCGTCTTCTCCTCTCCTTGTGTGGATGTGACAAACATGGGGGTGAGTAAATTATACTACCCCATTAATGTTTGTTAAATATGGTTATAAATTTATGTGAATATGCTCCTTAGCTCATACTTTAAATATGAGAACAAACATTTGTAAAAAGAGGCCTCCAATCAGTTGATACTTGGTAAAAGTGTTAAATGTCCTATTGAACCATTATTATTGCTTGTTTAAAATAAAATATATTTGTTCCACATTTGATAATGTGCCACTGTGGGAGCCTGTTTATATTTAAACACCTGCTTTATTAGGAACCGTTAACACTCTTCACAATGCGTTGTTGAATAATGTCTCACAAACACTTATGTTCATCTCTAAATTATTCTCTAAAATCAGCCTACATTCTCTAAAACCCACTCTTAAACTTTTATGTTTTTTTTTAAACTAAATTAACCCACCTACACATTTTTTTTTTGCTTTGTATTCTCTTATATTTTGTTGTTTGTTGTTGTGCCATTGGTGTGACCCAGATTTCTGGCCACTGATGGCTGTTCGTACAGTTATGCACCTGTCATCTCACTATCGGCTGCTTGAGTCTCAGTCTATTTTGCATTTTTCCATTGACAGGTCATTCATCTAATTCAGAGCGCCCTTCATTTGCTGTACAGGACCAGAAGGGTCGACGATGTGCGAAACTTGACATCATCGCCATCACCTGTCATATCTGGCATCTATGCTCTAAAATCATTTCTGGGACAGCCCGCTGTTCACCTGCCAATGTCAATCTGCGGGTTATAACCATAATGAACCATCTGCCTTGGGAGGTCAAGTTGCTTTGGAAGGAGTAGTGTCTCACAGCTTCTTTGTTCCTGCTGGTTTGTCTCATCTCTGCGGGCATCCGATGGAACAAACACCCTAGTTCAGTGTGCCCACGACTTTCATCATCCCCCCTCGAGCATCACAAATGACTCTCCGGATGTGTAATAAGACGCTGCGCATGGATGGCCGTCTCAGCCACTGTGAACGAGGCCGGGCCAATCTCACATCAAGAGCTCTGAGTTAAGTACGATGACAGCCACGCTATTTGCCCTTGACTTTTTTGTGATATTTGGTGACGTGGAAGGGTCTGGTGACTCTGAATGAGTTTGGCTAAGTGTGAAAATACACGTCTGAATAAAGCAGATGACAGTAAGCTCTGTTAGATCCTGTCAGCTTGTCACCTTGCACACATGTTGAGACATACAGACAGTACACAATATAAGATAATCTGTTCTTTACTGAACATTATGAACCTACACAGATGTATGTAAGGCATCATGATGAGCAAACATTGACAGATATATATTACATTATTCATCGTGCACATCCAGGGGGCAATTAAATTGTGTTATTTAGGTGTCGACTTAAATATCTAATGCATTAAAAGGGCACATTTTATAAGGGCTATAAATGTTTTGAATAGTTTAATCTAGTTTATCATAAAAGGTGAAATAAAAATAAATACTAAAGTAATAAAAAAAAAAAATTTCATACAGTAGCATTTTAGATCAATAAATTTGATGAAGGTGGCATAGCTTAGATAATAGTTGGAAAGAAGTTCATATTGAGATCTCTGATATTTGCAGAACTTGCCTATTCTTGAAATACAGTATTAATGCAGTTGATAATAATACTTAATAAAAATATAAATAATAATAAACTAACAAATTAATAATTCTTAAATTTTATTATCCATCTCAAATGTTTATATATTTGACATTTCATTTATTTGCTCATTTGCTCATACATGCTAATTTCCCTTATTTTTACATCCAGATTATCTTCTGCCATCTAATGCTCACTTAAAGTTCATCTTTAATTTAATAACACAAAATATATCTCCAGCAAATATCAATATGAACATTCATTGTGTTGTTAAACCTACATTTTATTTTGTATTTAAAGAAATTATATTGACTTTTAATATCTCCAATTTATCTGTTATCTACCATAACATGGAAACAATTATCGGTTTATCAGTATCAACCAAGTTTAATATCTCTGCATACGAGTCTACATTCTTTATGGAAGAATAACTGTTCTGCCAGTCCAACATAATGTAACCAATTTAATTAGAGCTGACGATTTATAAAGTTAGTCTGGGGTTTGAAAAAGCTTTTTTTTCCCTCAGGCTTCAGTGATTGCACTACTGCTGCCCTAGCTTGAGGATTTGGAGAGCTGGCATTACCTCAACCCTTTCTCTGCTCTAACTAGTGAGTCACTCTCAGCTCTTCATCTGTTATAAAACACCACACAAACTCCATCCTGCTTTGGGACAGATGGATTAAACGCACAAAAAAAGTAACGATGCGAGCTACATGGACCCAGGTGGGCTCCCTCACCTGCTCTCTTGTAGCCTCGCTATTTGTTTCCAACCATCAGATGTGTTTAATAGCCTCTATTTCCCCTGCTATTAGCTATTTATCTCTCTTTAGTCCATTAGGTTGCGTGCAAAAGCAGATTGACCATAGTGCATGTAAAAATAAGCATCTAGACATTCAACATAGACGCTCTACAATGGGCTTTATGTACAACCTTATCAGTGTAGTGTGCTGAGTGAGTCAGTGAATAGGTCACTGACGGGGAGATGGGCTCCTTCATTGTCATTGAATTTTTTCTCTCTCTCTTTTGGAAAATTACACGTCTGATACCGCAGCTGGTTCTGAACCTTGGCCAGCGTTGCATAACCTGAGTTTGCGTCATCAGGTAGTGGCTCACATATGCCTGCTGCTGTTAACCAGCCTGTCAAGGGATGTGGGCGTTCATACCAGAGGTCTTGCTCTCTTCGTTTTCACCATCTTTTAACCTATTTTTAGTTCTTCATTTCTTCAGAATTTGTCATTGCACTCAGTCAGTGTCACAGAAATAAAAATACCACCTGAATTGCAAAACCAACTGCTTTCTCATCAAGACACAACAAGTTAATAGGGTAAAAATAGATATAACCATACTTTCCCCATTGATTAATAACAGTGCATTAAGACTGTTGTTTCATATTGCAAGTGTTATTTTATTGACATATTAAAGGTCTTTACAAAGAGGACTTTAGATATCTCTTTTTATGACCCCAAAATATACTCCAGACTACTCCAAAATAAGATATTTTTTTAACAGCCAGAAAAACACGTTTTTAGGAATAAAATGTTACATAAATTAGGCGAATGATATCCACAAACCCCTATTTAAAGTGCATATTCGGAAGAATCGGAGTAACCAAATAGTTAACAGTAGCCATTGACTTTCATAGTATTTGTTTATACTATGTAAGTCAATGACTAATGTCATCTGTTTGGTTACCCATGTTCAAAAAAAAAAAAATTTACATACGCAAATGGATAAAGAATAATTGCCTGTAGTGTTTTGCCTTAAAGGGATAATTCACCCAAAATTACAATTCTGTCATTAATTAATCACATTCATGTCATTCCAAACCCATAAGACCTTCGTTCATCTTCGGAAAACAAATTATGATATTTATGATGAAATCCGAGAGCTTTCTGACCCTGCATAGACAGCAACGCAAATGGCACACTGAAGGCACAGAAAGGTAGTAAGGAAATAATTAAAATAGTCCATCTGACATCAGCAGTTTAACCATGATGTTATAAAGCTTCGAGAATACTTTTGTGTGCAACAAAAACTTTATTCTTTATTCAACAATTTATTCTCTTCCACATGGAATATTTTAATGATGTCCCTACTACCTTTCTGGACCTTGAATGTGGTAGTTGTGTTACTATCTATGCAGGTCAGAAAGCTCTCGGATTTCATCAAAAATAGCTTAATTTGTGTTCTGAAGATGAATGAAGGTCTTCTGGGTTTGGAACGACATGAATGTGAGTAATTAATGACAGAATTTTGATTTTTGGTTGAACTATCCATTTCATAACCAATGGTGTGAGTTTAGGGGCAGGACTATCTGTGTTCAGCCAACAGCAGACTGAAAATGTGTTCAATTCAAACCTTAAAACATGTGCTTTTAAAGGTCCCAGGCTTGTGACGGAAAACCCTGTAATCCCAAAATCACATTTTGTGCACCTAAACCGGACAGGTCTATGACCAATAAAAGAACTTTGTCCTCATTTTAAGATTCACTGTTGCGGATCAACGGGGGCCTGATTTTTGGATCGAATCTCACAATAGGGGAAGCAAGACACCTGCTCCCCCCCTCTCCCCACAGACACACAAAGCCCTTCTGGAAGTTTCTGTGCGTGGGCCGTGTTCCACTTCCCCTTCCTGTGCTGTGCCAGAGGCAGTGGGCATGTAATTCCCCCTCATCCTTGTCTGTCAGCTGCTAGAATGAGTCACTGGGCAACGGGCAGCAGGCTGGGTCGCCTCTGCCCACTGAATACTCCCCTCTGCCAGTGCACACAGATGGGCCCGCTGATGGAGACAGGCATTTTGTGTGTGTCCCTGTCCACCTTCTCATATATCTATTGTTGATCTATTCCCACACACTTCCCACAATAAAATTATGTTTCTGTGTTAGCGTTCAAGATTTGAGTTTGTCAGCCTTTTCTGACCCACATTGACCCTCATCTTAGTCTGTCTATGTCAAGCTAAATGCTTGACTTCCTTGAAAACACTGTGCAATGCCTTCCATTAATAACAGTAATATTATTTTTTGCTTTAGAGCAGACCTATTCAACTGAACACTAAATGTTTTTTGACACTGACTTTTAATGCCTTTTTAAATAATTGCACTCAACTACAGTAACAGTCTTTGTATAATAAGCACATTGGTAGTTTCTTTTGGGAGCGTGAACAAATATTTGTCAGTCCGGTCTAGTTGGAACTGATGCTTTTTCTCATCTTTTTGCATTTCTATTTGCTTGGAGAATGACACTAGGAAAAGGCCTCGGAGTGAAGAAAAGGGGTCTTTTAATCTTCTTTGATGGAAAATTTAAAACCCAGTTTGTCAATATGACAAATAATGATCATTTGTAGCTCAGCCACTGAAAACCACTGATTTTAAAGCTGAACATTTGACAACTGAGAGGCACATTTTTCACAGAGAGAAGTGGGAGGAAGAATCTTACACAGAGTAATACTGCATGACGTACAGTACTGTTCAAATGCTGTTGTTTTTTTTTTAGAGAAATGAATACTTTTACTCAGCAAGGATGCAGTATATTTATAAAGGCAGTTATAATAAAAAAAAAATCTATTTTTTAATAAAGCTGTTTCTTTTAACTTTCTATTCACCAAAAAATCCTAAAATACAAATGTGTTACAGTTTCCACAGAAACATTTTCAATGAGAAATATTTCTTGAGCACCAAATCAGCATGTTAAAATGATGTCTGGAGAACCATGTGATACTGAAGACTAGAGTAATGGATGCTGAAAATTCATCTTAGCCATCACAGGAATAAATTACATTTGAAAATATAGGCTATTAAAATAGAAACAAGTTGTTTTAAAATAAAATAATATTGGACGATATTACTATTTACAGTTTTGCTGTTTTTTTAACAAATAAATGCAGACTTCTTTCAAAAACATTCAAAAATCTTACAGACCCCAAACTTTTGAATGTAAGCATATCTCACTTTACAGAAAAAAAAGCAGTCTAGAAGGAACAACTGGGTGGAAAAACTAATTTGGGCGACTCAAATTTTCAGGCAGCCCGATCTGGGCCAGTTGAATGGACGTGCTGTAATATTAAAGATTCAACTGAATCAAACATTTATTACATAAAATGCAGATCAAATAACCACATTTGTAGTTAATTTTGAACTATTTAATAAAAAATAAAAAAAATCAGTTCACAGATTGTCTGCAGTACCATCATGGACCACCAGGAGTTAGTGAATACTTGGTACGTAATATGAGTGTTTCTGAACTTGTGAACTAAATGTCAGTTTAAAGAGTCGATTGCTTTTTTGATAAGAGGCATTAGCTATTTCCTTACTCTTGAATGTGTTTGCAGATTATCTGGATCAGTCTATACAATACAGTCTGATGATTTGAGTTTAAGAAGCAATATTTATGATACTCTTTTACTCTGATCTCATTTTATTGATTTGATATATGTTACTGAAATCTTGACCAAAAATAGGTCTTTCCCTGCTTAAATAGAAAGGAGACTATTATCTAGATGATGGCTCCCCGGGGCATTACCAGTATGGCCACCACATGAACTTGCCTGCCTTACAGGATCTTTAAAAGCAGCACACCACCATGATCCAGAAAATGAAACGGAGCACATCTGACAAAGGGACAACTGCAGTTCTTCAAAGACCCCCTTGTAAGTAAAGCATTTTCATCTCAAAGTAAGCCAATGTATCTTTTCTCTTACTCTCTCTTGCTGTGACTTCCTTCCTACATCCGGAGGGAGGACAACAAAGAGCTATATTAATAATTGATGTACGCCCACATCCAAAAAGAGGAACTCCCATCCCTGCTGGTCCCCATGCCTTACTTTCACTGATCACCATTCAACCTGTATATCTTCAATATCTATAAGTTTGGCACATGCCTCCACCTCTTGTACATCTTGTTCTTAGGGAGTTTTTCATTTCCTCTATGCTTACAGCCTTGTAAAGCACAATGTCAACAGCCAGTATTCACCCCAGCACTCTCACACTGAATAGTAACAATCTACAAAGCTTCAAGGTCTCCCCTAAGTGACATGGTCACCTTTTTATTCTGTGAGCGGCTGCTTTGAATGAAGCCAGATGGCTCACTGATCATCATGGCTCTTTTTAGTTTGTTCTGAGGAAAGTAAAGGAAATTGAGAGCAGGAAATGACCCCTTAGAATTTTTTTTTTTTTTTTTTTTTTTACCTCATTAAATAGTATAAAGACAAAGAAATATTTGAGTATTGAAATAACTGATGTACACACACAAGATGAAGAAAACTTTTGCTTTTGTCTAATAATTCATCCATACCTCTAGGTGTCAGTGTAAGTCTGAGACGACTGCATACGAAGCTGGTTCACATGCCTCTGTTAGCCCCTGCTGATTTGATGTCATGTGAATTTATAATAACATACTAGCTATACCCTTCCATATAAAGATATAAGACAACGCTAGTCAATGCTACACTTTGCTAATCACAAGAATGACAAGTGAATAAAGAAAAACATTCCATCAGCACTGCTTCCAGAATTATTTTTCCTACTGATTTTTAAAAAGTTAAAGCATCATATGAACCAAACCAACCAGCTAGCATCTGAAAAACAAAAAAAAAAACAACAACTGAAAATTAAAAAAAAAAAAAAAAAGATTAGTTCTTCACCTTTGTACTCCGGCTGAAAAAGGTAGGGTAGGGCGAAGAACTCCATCTGTTTTTTTTCTCAAACTTTAAAATCGTCCGACATTGTTGTTTTACGGTTTTTTGTAAAGGGCGTTTGATCTGTAGTAGCTGACCTACATCACTGCCTGTTTAGCCCCGCCCACCAATCAGCGTATGTAGTGTAAATAATGAGAGAGGCAAATGCAGGTCTATACAGAAACCAAAAGATAAAGATGCTCTGAAGACAACAAGACGCTGTGCAATGCCAATGTCTTTGAATTGCCTTCCTTCTGATCCTAGCATTAAGAAAGAGTGGATGAACTTAATGGTTTATGTAGTTCTAGATGCATCAGTAAGAACTTGGTCCTTTGTTCACTTCATTTTACTGCTGAGTCATTTACTAACAAGGCACAATTTGAAGCAGGATTTTCAGAAAGATTGAAACTGAAAGAGGATGCTGTGCTAAATATAATGGATCTGAATGTAATGTTGCAACACACAAGTGTTAGTGACTTTTTTTATGACGTGATCACTCTTGCTTTGTCTGTTAAACAGATTGTTTGATATGAGTATTTATGCATTTTTAACCTAAATCAACTATTAGCCAATCATAGCAGTGGGCGTTTACTTCCGAGTCCACAATCCACCATGCCTATTCAACTGGAGCATTCAGATGTGGAGGGTTAAAAACAGGACAGAAAATTATGATTTTTATATGTAAAAATGTGATGTAAAAAAACATAAGTGGACCATAGAGAACAGTACAAAATAAAAACAAAGGCAGTTCATGACCCCTTTAAGTAATATGATTTCATTTATTTTACAGGAAATAAAGCACCAAATGCATCTTATCATTTCGAAGAATTACTGTGGTAACTTTGTAACATTCTCCAGCCTTGACTGCTGATGACATCACTTTTTAGCGGACATAGAGTGGGCAGCAAGTGATAGGTGAGAAATCAGCCAGGTGTGTGCACAGCAGCACGGCAAACAGAGCGGGGGTGTGGATCCGTTTCCGCCGCGACACAGTGACGTCCCTCCAGGATCGAGTTGCTTTCTGAGACACGGCGCCTGCAGTCACCTCATCTGTCTAACAGCCCTCTTGTTTGTCATTAGCCAAACAGTAAGATCCGAGGGGGGCTGTCCATTGATGACCGTATTGAAGGCCTGTGTTTGCCGTTCACTGTTTGTGCTGGTCACAGCATGTTCGGTAATTGCACTCTACACCAACGCACCGGCGTCTGGTAACCACAGCTGCCCAATCCACCATCACTACATCTCCACAATCCTGATAAGCATGCAGAGAGCTTTGCTTTATTCTGCCAATATCACAGTGAAAGACACATCTGCCTGAAACAGATAACGATCACTGCTGTCGGAAATTATTCACTCGCTCATTCATTTTCCTCTTTGATGTGTTATGATAAGAATTTTAAGGGTGGCTTACACAACCTCTGCAGCATTTGAATGTCCAACAAAAAGCCTGTATTAGAATACGATTTTGCAACATGCTCTGCTCTAATTTCCTCCAACAGGATGTTATTTTCTCAATTTGAATGCAAATATTACCGTTTCATAAACTGTTGACCTGGACTGACTAAACAACCTTATGTCTTTAAAGCTTTATGAAGACTGTGTCCAGCCGGTGACGCAATCAAATGAAGAGAGTGACCTGTTTTAGGCTATCGGAGACTGGGAGGGAGGGAGGGAGGCTTCAGAGCTGCGCTTTTACAGCCCCTGATACACATTCAGTAGGGACAAGTCAGGCAAGGTCTGCCACATTTCAAATCAACTAAAGCAGGTAGCACATCGCCTCATTATTATGTTCTGTTCAGTTCTGAAGGTCAAAAACAGGATGGATTCTGATGTAAATAATTTCTCAAATAATACGTCCAAATCATTCAGAATATATAATACACATTATATAGAAATATTGATAAATATTATTTAGATAGATAGATAGATAGATAGATAGATAGATAGATAGATAGATAGATAGATAGATTTTTAATCTAATCAAAATAACCCAACTGCAGTTTGATTGAGATTAATTGGAATGCACAATGAAAAAAAACATGATTTTTACACATCAAATCAGTGTATACTCCATCAAATCAAATATATATATTCATATATATATATATATATATATATATATATAGAGAGAGAGAGAGAGAGAGAGAGAGAGAGATATATATATATATATATATATATATATATAGAGAGAGAGAGAGAGAGAGAGAGAGCGATAGAGATAGAAATAGAGATAGATATAGAGATAGATAATTATTATTATTAATATTGCTGTTGTTGTTGTTACTGCTGATATTACAAACTAGTAACTCATCAAATTACTAAAATATTTAATACAATATTCAACACAATATTTTCCTTAGGAAAATCTACCTATCAAAGAAGCAGTCAATACTTTATCATATGCAGAAGCTGCTTTCACCTTATTGTATCCGTTACCAAATAATTTCCTCTGAATGAGTCAGGGGATTTTAATTTAATTTTTTTAGTAAGCATTATTTTGGATCACCTACACAAACAAAACCAGGTGGCTGAGCTCAGCTAAGCCATAAACCACAAGCGAACGCTGAATCCTCCACCCCCTCAAGACTCCAATCTGCAGAGTAGCCCATCTGACCCAGCAAAAGACAGAGAAACTTGTCTAGCCGAAGCATTTAATATGTTTTGTGATATTTTTTCTTTAAAAAAAAAAAACATCTTTGTCCCTGACCTTTAGACATTTCAGCTGAGGAAAGACCTCACAAATACATCTCTAGCAAACAGCATGATGTTTGTAATGGCAGGATTTTAAATCTCATTCCTTGAGGTAGTGATTATGAAATGGAAATGTCTTTAATCAGGGAAAGTGACGCATCACTGCAATAATCAAAGATGAAGACGCAGGCAGACTGCAAGCCGAGAAGAGAGGTGCTTGGAAAAATATAGGTCAGTTCTGTTACTGAAAGTCTTCAGCCCACAAGCCCAGTGACGACACCGGAAACCTGCTGCAAACACAGGTCATTAATGTACTATTTCAGTGTTTCAGCCCCAGCAGCCCTGCGGGGAGATTACCACACAGATGCTCATATTGGGTTTGCAGACTAGACTGACACAGCATGTGCAGAGAGGGGTGTCTGAGCGCATAGCTGGAATGTTTTTGCTGGAAGCAAATAGTAAGAGAAAGGGTGACAGCTGGAGAGGTAAATATATATATATATATATTTGTCATTGTAATATTGCAAATATATGTAAATATATGTCTTCACATTAATGAATATCAACTGACTATTTTTCATTTCTACTTTATTTCTACTATATATATATATATATATATATATATATATATATATATATATATCTATATATATATATATATATATATATATATATATATATATATATATATATATATATATATATATATATATATATATATATATATATATATATATATATATATATGTATATATATATATATATATATATATATGTATGTATGTATACACACACACACACCGTATATATATATATATATTTGTATATATGGATTTATATATTTATTTATATAGATTTTTTTGCATTGTAAGATATATTTGTAATTGTAATAGGCCTACTGTGAATATATATTCTCTTTTTCATTTCTACAATTTATTATATATATATATGAGAGTCTTTTCATTGCTGTGAATACTTAATTGTCATGAAAATAATGTTACAATACTATATATATTACAAAAACTGTTAAGATTTGTGTGTGTGTGTGTGTGTGTGTGTGTGTGTGTGTGTGTGTGTGTGTGTGTGTGTGTGTGTGTGTGTGTGTGTATATATATATAGTTTCATATTTCATATATTTCCACAGCCTTGTCATCCTTTTATGATTTCTCATTTTGAAAATAAAAAGCACCCTGCTGACATAGACATCAAGGAATGTCCAGTTTTGTCTGGTGATACCCAGAGCTCCTCAGACTCTCTCTCTTCCTCTCATAGCAACCAGAACTGCCTAGCAACGGTTAGTTGAGGGTGGGTGAGTGCGGTGTAGTGTGTGGCTGGTGTTTGTGTACTGGGTTGTTGTCATGCAGCTCTCATCTCTCCCCAGCGGTGAGATTCACACTGGACCCTGAAAAGGAGCACCTTTATAGTGACAGTCAAGTTTAGTGCTGCATGTGGAGCTCATCATAATGTGTATAAGGTCAATGTTTTTTTTTTTTTAAGTACAGCAAACATCAGTCTGAATTTTGATTTTTCAAGCACTTACATAAAATATTAGTTCACCTAATAGATAACATCTGCTGAAAATTTACACACCCTAAGGTCATTCAAGATATAGTGAAAGTGAAGTGACATACAGTCAAGTATGGTGACCCATACTCAAAATTCATGCTCTGCATTTAACCCATCCTAAGTGCACACACACAGCGGTGAACACACACACACACGCACACACCGTGAACACACACCCGGAGCAGTGGGCAGCCATTTATGCTGTGGCATCCGGGGAGCAGTTGGGGGTTCAGTACCTTGCTCAAGGGCACCTCAGTCGTGGTGTTGAGGGTGGAGAGAGCGCTGTACATTCACCCCCCTACCTACAATCCCTGCCAGTACCAGACTCAAACTCGCAACCTTTTGATTACAAATCTGAATCTCTAACCATTAGGCCACGACTTCCCATATAGATGAGCTTGTTTCTTCATCTGAACAGATTTGGAGAAATTTTGCATTACATGACTTGCTCACCAATGGACCCTCTGCAGTGAATGGGTGCCGTCAGAATGAGAGCTCAAACATAAAAACTTCATAATAATCCACAAGTAATCCACATGACTCCAGTCCGTCAGTTACTGTCTTGTGAAGCGAAAAGTTGTTTGTACATTTGTAAGAAATAAATCCATCATTAAAGCATTTTAACTTAAAACTGGTGCTTCTGCCCATATTACTCCATAATAAGCAATGTTAAGGAAAGAGGAGTCATATTTTAGCCAGAAGCAACTGTTTGAAAATAAAAACATCTTAATGATGGATTTGTTTCTTACAAACATGCAGCTTTTTGCTTCACTTGGGTTGTGTAGATTACTTATGGATTATTTTGATGTTTTTATCAGCTTTTTGGACTCTCGTTCTGACGGCACCCATTCATTTCAGAGAATCCATTGGTGAGTGATGTAAATTTCTCCAAATATATGTTCAGATTAAGAAAAAAGCTAATCATTGATGGTCTAAAAGTGATTACATTTTTAAGCAAATTTTTGGTTTTGGGTGAATTATTTGGAAGCTTAACCTGCCATTTGTAATAATGATCTATTTCTACATTACCATCATCACTGATCCTCAGAAAAATTCATTTACTGTAGTCTGCCCCCCTGCAGGACCCATATGAGGCAAAATCCAGGAAACCTGCTGACAAGATCATCAGTGATCCCTCCGCATCAAAAGCACTGCAGAGCCAACAAAACCAAAACAACCAGACACAAAAACAGTTTTTCCCCTGGAGCAGTGATCATCATCAATAACTCAACTGCACCATTTAAACAGATGGATAACCCACTGTACATCTGTTGTGTACAGCATTTATTGTATTCATCGCTTCTTCCTTTCATTTGTTTACTCATTTTTTCTTAATTTATTACTGCTATACTGTAAAAAAAAAAAAAACTGTGGCTTTCTAAATGTCGATAATAAATAGCTATATTACTTTAAAATCTCTGAATAAATACCTAAAAATCCAAGGTATTTTTTTCTACAATAAAAATATATTACTTAAGTTTATTTAATGAAAAGAAATTAGCATTTGACTAACAAATTTGAAAGTCAAAGTGAAGTGATGTGTGGCCAAGTATGGTGACCCATACCCAGAATGTGTGCTCTGCATTTTACCCATCCAAGTGCACACACAGTAGTGAACACACACCCAGAGCAGTAGGAAACCATATTGTTGCGGCACCCGGGGAACAGTTGGGGGTTTGGTGCCTTGCTCAAGGGTCTCACCTCAGTCACGGTATTAAGGGTGGAGAGAGTGCTGGTTATTCACTCCCTCCACCTACAATTCCTGCTGGACTTGAGACTCGAACCCACAACCTTCAGGTTACAAGTCCGACTCTCTATCCATAAGGCCATGACTGCCCCAAACTAAAATTTTAGTTTTAAGATATATTTAGTAGCATTCAACTACCATTTTTAAAGATATTCTTAATGTTTTTGTTAAATTTCAATCAAAATATTTACAGTTTATTTTTCAAGAACTACAATTATTACGCATTCCATATCAATATTATTCATTTTTAACAAACAACTTAAGAAATTCAGGACACAATTAACAATTGCACATAAAGAAAGGGAAATCGGCTTTTCCCAGCTAACAGTTGCTAACAGATTATATAATATTATTAAACTGTTTTTTTGTTTTTGTTTTTTGTAAAGGATTTCTCAAGTAATGGGTTATTTCAACTACAGTGTGCCCAATTATATTTGTTATGGTACTAAATATTATTCATGTCGTAATTTTTTTTTTTTTACTTATATTTACTTAATTCATAAGGTACATTTCAATGATTTCAAGTGTAAACATTTTATTCAAAAAGTACATCATAGTTTAAATTTAAATGAAGTGTTCATCCTCTTTATTCATTTTATGGTTTTTAAAACTAAGGCTTTTGCCACCTTCACCATAACACATTATTAACATATATTGAATGTGTGTATATTGTATCTTTTGCTTGTTTGCTGCGAGCTCAAGTCAAATTTAGTTGTTAGCACAACTTTTCTGGCTTATAAAATCAATTCTAATTGTAAAGTGTATATAATATTGCCCCAGAAACAAACAACCAAACAGAAAATCTTGCCTAGCTTCAGTTTATCTTTATTCATATCTGTAGAGAATATTAACACTAGTTCAGTTTGAGAACTGTTTGAGCCATTGTACTCTCTGATATGTTGCAACCACCTTGTGAAAATCTTATGCAAGAAGCTTTTGTTTGCCAGGATGTGACCCAGTGAATGTGAAATCTGTGAAATGCATGCTATGTGCCTGAACCTTGACAATTTTGGACATTGTGAAAGGAGGTTATTATTCAACACACATGACCTATGAAACTCATTTTCAGTTTGTTTCTTTTGCTTACACACACTTTTCTTTGGACATCCATTTCATAGCTGTAGACGACTTAAGAAACAAAGTGTATGAGAGGAAAGAAAAGATTATGAGTCATACAGTGGTTTTTGGTGTGATATGTCATTTACATTTAATTTCCAAGCACAGATTAATACATCATACTCTTTTTATTCTCTGTGCATCATGAAATGTTTTACAGCACTTGAGGTTGGATTTATTCTCTCAGACTTTTATGAGCCAACAGCTCAATCCACCTCCTCTCTCAGGTTCAATTGTGGTATAAAGACATGAATACCACTATTCTTCCAGGAAAGGTCACTGTATTCATCGTGCCTCGTACACAAAGAGCTAGCACAGAAGCTTTATTAGCTTCCCGCCTCCTGCAATGACCTTCCAGTTGAGCTGGTCAACCAGACACAGGAAGCATGGCCTTTTTCTCTCCTCCCCCCAGACAGGAGGTGGACGAGGAACCAGATGTCCTGCAACAGGATGACCCTCCTTTAAATCGTTATCTCTAATTAGAGTGTTGCAGGTATCGGGCGCTCTGTAGCACACATCACAGGCCTGCAATTCATACGCTAATTACGTGGAAAACCCAACAGGAAATGCTCTAGTCTCCATCAGGAACCAGTTATATGGACTTCTTGGTGATTGCCCACTCTGTCTTCCCAGAAAACCAACTTGACAGACCACTGACATCACTATCAAATTGTATTTGCTTTTCTAAAACCACATAAGATGTCTGAAACCACAAATATGGGATTCAAAAACCTGGAAATAAACAAGTTACGAAAATGCTCAGCGTTATGACGTAGAATGAATCATTTCTTATCCTACTGCGGTGGTACATGTCAGATGTTCTCCATCTAATCTGAGCTTTATATGATTGATGTGACTGGCTAAAGAGAAGGGATAACTGCCATTGTCCATCACATTTATTTACCTATTCCAGTTAGTGTTAGTAAATGAACTCCCCCGGCCCGCTGGGAGGAAACTCCCGTTGCTTTAGCCCATCACAGCAGGCTAGCTGAGCAGGAACAAGACAGAGAGAGCAGAGCCCCCGGGGTTAGGTCAATTCCATTATCAACGATTGAATTGGCTTCCTGTGCCGCACTGGGACAAAAATACCAGCTAACGTGCAGCTCCAGGCTGGTTTGCTGGTTTCTATAAGTGAGGAATATGGCAAAATGACAGCGTGAGCACTAGCTGCTTAACACAGCAGAATAAGAATGAGAATAACATGATGTTTGTTAAGTTTATAAATTAAAGAAATAAGTCAGTGACTAAAAACCGTATATATAGATTTAATCACAAATGGATTTATACATATATAAATATTGTGTTATATATCATAGTTCAAAGACATGTACAGAGTGTGTGTGCTTGTGTATGTGTGTGTTACATACATACACACATACAAATTCTAGTAAATGTTAATTAAAAAATTATAGATAGACAGACGGACGGATGGACAGACGGAATGACAGATAGATAGATAGATAGATAGATAGATAGATAGATAGATAGATAGATAGATAGATAGATAGATAGATAGATAGATAGATAGATAGATAGATAGATAGATAGATAGATAGATATTTTTCAATTTCAATAAATTTCTTTTTTATATCAGTTTACAGACACCTACAGACAGAGAGACAGTATATTATATATATAATTACACACAGTACACAAGTATATTATATATATATAATTATTATTTAAAAAATGTATTAAAATGTATTATTAATATAATTATTATAAATACATTTATGATTACGGCTCATTTCTAATGGCTGCTGAAAATTCAGCTTTGCCATCAAAGGAATTAATTACATCTTAAATATTACATTAATATAAAAAATCTGTTATTTTAAATTGTAATAACATTTCACAATATTACTCTATTTTTGATCAAATCCCAATTATTTTAAATCAGTTATCAGTTTTTGATTTGAAAATATCAGATTTATTAATGTCACTAAAACACATTTTATCCAACTCTGAAAAGGAAAGTGGGAAAGATGGGACTTGGACTGCATCCAAGTGACCGCAGTCAATTTTACTCCCACAGACCTCAAGTGTACACAGACGTAACATTTAGGTCATGCCACTCACAACTTAAGACTCTAGAGCATAATGTATTTCTTTTCCAAGTATTTCTGTCAAACTCCTTGCACTTCCATCAAATCACCCTCTGGTTTTGCCCTATGTCATTGCTATAAAAATATCAGTTTCAAACCAGTTACAAAGCTGAAACAACACATTTTTCACTGACAGAGGACTGAGCAAGAAGGGTGATTTAGTTTATTTTCTCCAGTTCCTGTGTCACATTCCATTGCGCACAGCCAAAGGCAAGTGATATAGTGAAGCAACAGGATTTAGCTAAACTGAAGGCCATGAAAACACCCTACCACAGGCCTAGCATTCATTCATGTGATAGCTTTAGTTCCTGCGTCAGGCATTCGAAGAACAGGGTGTCAAAGGGTACAGTACATTTACAAACACACACAGACTTGAGACTAAATTTGACATTGGTTGATTCCAATCTTGATTCCTTCTCTTCCTTGTTTTTGCTAAATGAATAAACACGTACTATTAGACACATTTTGCATGCTTTTTTGCTCATTAATTAGTTGTTTTATCGTAAAAGCCGACTTAAAAACAACATTAAGTAAATAATTCCACCCTTCTTCCTCTCCATTGGGCTTTCTCTGAACCGTGTGAACTCAAGCCCTGTGCCGTTTGTCTCCCCGGGCAGCTAGTCCTGTCATGGACCACAACCGATTACTCAAAGAGTGCCACAACTGTCTCTTTAATAGTGTCATTTTTCATCCCAAGAGCTTCTGCTCTCCTGTCTCCACAATCAGGAGAAGCCATTAATTGAAAACCCATTGAAAAACATCTTATCCTAAAGTCTCCTCCATGACTGATGCATTGTCTAAATCAATTTCTCTGTATACAATTTGGAAAGTGTTCAGACAAGGGCTCAAGGTTTGCCCATGCTGCTAACCAGTGTTATTTTAGTATTATTTATATAATATTGTATTATTTATTAATATTTTGATTAGCTTTTTTTTTTTTCATTTTTAAAATTAGTTTTAGTGTTATTCATTTTAATACTTCAATATCAGCTTATGTCAGCTTAGCTGACATTTCAGTTTTTTAAGTTTATATTTTTCCTCTAATATTAATAAATAATTATTTTCAGCTTTTTTATGTTTTTAATTTTAATAATTTGTTATGTTTCTGTGTCATTTTATTTAGTTATTTAAAATATTTATATTGAATTCAAATTGATTTATTTATTTTTTACTGTTATTAATTTTGATACTCAGTTAGCTGCCAAGGCAACATTTCTTTTTTTCTTTTAAAGTTTTAAGGTTTTTTTTTTAGCTGCATTTCAATCGCAGAAAAGATTTTTCATAGTTTTAGTTAACAATAACAGCACTGGTGATACCTACACCATCAAAAACTACCTTTCTCCATTGACATCCATTCAGTCTATAATATATTGTAAAATACTTTTTGAGGCGCTATCAGCCAAACAGTGCTGAGGCTGATTAGTCACATGATATTTATGGATCAGGTGACTGGCATAAAAATTCTCTGTTCTTATAAACAAGATGGTTTAGATTGAATATTAGATTGCATGTAATCATGTCACATGCATGCAGCTGCCATTGAAATGCTAACTGATAAAACAAGCTAAATCCAATGAAATGCTGAATATCCCAAAATAAGCATGACATTGATGACTTGTCCTGCCACAAGGGGGCTCAGTGACATTTTAAACTCCAATTTAAAATACATTTAAGCATATTACAGCATTTTGGCGAATATTTTATGCAAGGGAGCACAAAAATACCCATTCAGCACTCATGCATTGTTATCTTGGCAGCATTAGAATCATGTGCTGGATGGCTACAGTATCCTCATATTGTTCCTTAATCCAATCTAGCACATGTGCTGCTTATCGCTCTCACTGAAGCCACCCAATAGGATTTTCTTGACAATTCAATTACTCGGCAGAGTCCTTCACCCAGACTGACGCCAATCTCGTGTCAGCTGTTAAAACAACTTAACAGTGCCCATGTTATAAAGGTTAGTTGAAACAACTTGAACACAACCCAGTGCAGAGGACCTTAAGCTACTTCTAACAAGCTATGGACACTCATCATCACATATTTGCCAGGTGCCAAAAAGATGAGCAACGAATGTGGACAGCGGAAACTATGAGTGTCAAAATGCACAGCAACTTCCAGCACATTTCACTGACTCACACAGCTGGGAAATATGGATTTAGAACAGACTGTTGAAGACTCAACAAAAGAGCTCTTGTTATTTTGGCCTTGCTTCTATCTTGGAGCCCAAAGAGTAGAGATGGCTCTTTAAATATTTTAAGTAGTCTCAAACAATTTTACAAAGCAAAAAAAGTAAAACCACAAGCTTCCCTTTAACTGTGTATTTATATAGTATGCAGCTGTTTTAATCCTAAAATGTAAAGCAGTGTCTGGTTTCATTTCCTCAGTACAGATCAAAATGTTTCTTATATTCCAACACTTGCTAACGTCTACCAAACATCATTTCCACAAAGCAACAATTTCTTGTTCATTATTTTTGTGCTAGACTGAAACCGAACATTCTGAAGTGTCCAATTATTCTTATTGTCATTTTACAAACTACATACTGCTCGGAAGCCATTTGTAATGATTTATCTCTGAATCGGCAGTGGCGCTGTGTTCTGCATATTTTCAGATTAGCATCCGTTCCAATAAGATTACAGTAAGGACATTATATCAAAATCTTGAATAATCCATCTGACAGACCAGGACTGTTTAGTTCCAAAAAATGTGAATAAACAATAAATAAAAAGAGATTTTCGTTTGAAATTAATATGACTAAAGCTATTATGCTTTTCTTATAGAAGAAGTGACAACTAATTTAGGGCTTATATGATTCAATTGTAGTTTTTGCATCATCCAGGAAATGAAAATAACAGTGAAACAGTGAGGTTTACTGTCAGTAATTAAGAAAATATATTTCCTCAAACAATAGCCAACTGCACTGTTTTCAGCATTGATAATAACAAGACATTTTTTCATCAGCACCAAATCAGCATAACAGAATCATTTCTAAAGGATAATGTGACACTGAAGACTGAAAAAAATGGCTGTTGAACATTCAGCTTTTTCATCAAAGGAATAAATGAATTGATTAAATTAAATTATTTAAAATAGAAGTTATTTATTTAAAATGTTTTACTGTATTTTTAATCAAATAAATTCAGCCTTAGTTAGCATAATAGACTCATTAAATAAATAAATAAATAAATACAGATCCCAAACTTATATAGCCTCAAAAATATATAGTTTATATAATAATTGACATATAAAATATGTTTGTATATTATAGTTATAATATTTCTGTTAATAAATATATATTTTAAAATGAAAACATATTCATATATAACATATATATTACTGTATAAAGCGATGGTGAAATGTAAAGACTTTTCAGATGTTACCAAATAACTTTCTTGCCTTGATACACACTGGTCTCGGGTGTCTTACCTGTCTTAAAGGTTTTGGCATACCAATTAGCCTGTTTGTTTTGTAAAAGCTCACACATGCATACTGATCATGTTTATTTGTTATTTCATGCACTCTTTTGTCCTCTGAGACATAGAACTTTAACCATGAACAAAGCTTTATTTTAATGCCCATCAAACAATGTATCTGCATATATTCTCTACTCCTCATGCCATCCAGACTTTTTCAATGAATCAATACAGTAATTGATGTAATTGATTGCTTGTTTATTGCTAGTGAAGGTGTTACTTTTCTCTTTCCTGTCCTGCCCGCTGATCAGCTTACACCAACATGGCCAGATGTGTTTGCTTTGGCTTTTTATCGTCTGTTAGGGTAAATCAAAGACAAGGTCGTTATTTAGCCCCTGCCCCCCTTTTGTGATGCATCTCATCAACATCCAGCTCTATCACCCTCCCTCTTCATAGTAGAGTCATTACCTCCAGCAGTACTGAGTCATACTGCCTGATGCAGAAGCTCTCATCAAAACAAACTACAAGCCTAAAAGCTCTTCTGTCTGGGTCTGAGGGCACAGTTAGTGCACGCAATAAACAAGTGAGAACAAAACACAAGCCTTAATAAACATCCCAAAATAGCTACATGCTTAAATTTCCAAGGTCATTTTACCTTTGGCCTCTGATACTCAGTTACTCAGATACTCACTCTTTCTGGCATGTATTTGGGGTGAAATTACAAAGTGATTTACTGTAGAGAAACACATAATGGTGTTTTATTATCTTACGCTATGGACACTTTAATGTCTCAGTGGTTGATTTACATTAAAATGAAATGATTTGCTTTTTCTTCTTGTTATATGAAGAACTTTGAAGCTCTTCCATTCATCCACCATCTATTTTTGCAAGGCCTATATAAAAAAATGATATACACTACAGTTTAAAAGGTTGGGATCAGTAAGATTAATACTTTATTCTCCAAGGACGCATTACATTGGTGACAGTAAAGATCTTTATAATATTACAAATGGTTTATATTTCAAATAAATGCTGTTCTTTTGAATTTTCTATTCATCAAAGAATCCTGGAAAATGTATTAGCTTCCATAAAAATATTAAGCATCACAACTGTTTTCAACACTGATAATAATAATGTTTTTTTGAGTAGCAAATAAGTATATTAGAATGATTTCTGAAGGATCATGTGACACTGAAGACTGGAGTAATGATGCTGAAAATTCAGATTTACCATCACAGAAATAAATTATATTTTAAAATATATTAAAATAGTTATTTAAAATTGTTAAAAAATATATATATATATATTTACAAAATATTCACAATATTACCATATAATAATAATAATAATAATAATAATAATAATAATGAATAAATATAATATTATTTGATTACAAATAAATGCACCCTTGTTGAGCATAAGACTTCCTTTAAGACATTTATAAACATTTTACAGAATACAAACCCAATCAACAACTTATTTATTTATTTTTTTTTTTACAATGGATAGTGTACTTACCAAAGAGATAACAGTGAAATTAAATGCTTGAAATTATTTACATTTTGTGTAATTTTGTGTATTAAGTACACATTAAAATGCAATCTAGCAACTTAGTTTGTCTGAGGTTTTCAGATGGACACTTCCGGTTGATGAGGCACATGCATGTGAGGCAAAATTCAGAAGAAATTCTCAAGAACTAGCTGAAGGTTTCCATGGGACAGAGTACAAAAACACCCTCGACAGGATGAAAACAACACACCACCTATGTGACAGATTCTCAAGAGGAAGCTCACCAGTCTAGAAACAACATCTGCTTTCCCCTGACCTCTCTCACTCTGGTACACTTTCTCTTGCTATTATTTGCCCTCTGTTCCTCTTTCTGCACTCCCCAAGAGGCTGAGATCATCCAGGACAAGGTTGCACCGTGTGACTGGACAAAAATAGAAAGACTGGCCTGTAAAGCATCTCAACTGCATGCCAATCTAGTAACATTTAGCCAATAAATTGCAACATCCTGCTCTGTTTTTTCCTGCCTATTATTGTTACTTTCCACAAGCCATCATAGTAAAGGAATCTTCATTGCTTCACAGTACATCTGGTCCATGTAAATCTCAGTTCAGACACTTTAATGTCACGTTACTGGAGAGAGAGAGAGAGTGGGTCGAAAAAATAAAAGAATGAGAACACACTTCCTTTTGTCTTGTTTGACACACAAAACAATCCATTTTAAACAAGATATATTTACTTGAGAAGCAAAACTGCAAACTACATTACTGTTTTCAGATAAATGATCTTAAATTGAGTTTGTCTTAATCAACTGACAAATGAGCTGAATAATGACACAGTTGTCTTTGTAGAGCTGCTTTACAGCAGAATTTGAATATTTGATGAAGTTTGCATCATTGAACCTTTAATTTTTATGTTTATTACTGTGAAGATGCTTTGAAATAATCTGTATTGCACAAAGAGCTACATAAATAAAGAAGAATAAAGGCAAAAAGTAGGTTGTTGTTGTTGTTATTATTATTATTATTATTATTATTATTATTATTATTATTATTATTATTATTATTATTATTATTATTATTATTATTATTAAGAATGATTCTAATAGTGAAGTTTAATCTTTAAAACAAACATAAATAAATAAATGAATAAATAAATCACAACACATTTTCTGAAAACAAGACTTTATCCCAATTTTTGGCAATTTGGCAATTTTTTATTGTAATTTTAAGGATAAATCTAATAAAATTTAGAGAGGTGCCTGCTTTATCAAGCAAGCAGGCATTCAAGCAATTTTGCATTGGCAGTTGTAAGAAAATAAAATAAAATAAAATAAATAGTTTTTATTTATTTTTAATAAACAAACAAATACATTGAAAATCATATTTTTCTTATCCCATGGGCAGATAGTTGTTTTAAGCATAAATCAAACAAAAGTTAATGAGGTTTATGGTTTTTTAAAAATAATAATAAAATGTAATAGAAAAAAATAGGAACCTAATTCAAGATAAATTGTTAATTCAAAAAATTATTTGTAATATTCTTAAAATGCAACTTTATATTAAAAAAAATAATCTTTAAAATAATAATGCTTGAATGATATTTGCAGTGAATGCGAGAGATGAAGTGAGGTGAGGTGAGGATCTGAATAGGTGCCAGAGCTCTGATGTCTTATGTCTGCTTCCTCTTCTCACACAGAGAGGGAAGGCTTCTTGTGTCTGGCATTTGTCACCACTCCTGAGCCAAAGGGAGCTAGAACAGGAAATGAAGGGACACCTTTTTCTGCCACCCGATATTGCCTGTCATAACCGCTTCATTCTAATACTCGCCCAAAACACCTACGTATCAAACGCGAGTGTGTTTGTTACTCCTTTCCTGATTGTTTTCTATTACCTTGTCCAGCTGTGACCCAGCTGCTCTGTCCTAGATCATGATACCCGTGAAGAGTAAACTGGAAACATGCTCACAAGCAGCAGGACTCATCAGGTCCATTTGTGTATCACCACTGAGCCGCCGTGCCCATTCATATTAAACTACATTCATAAGCTAATGTCTCCATGACCTGCATATTCAAGCAATGTTTTGGTGAAAGCAGCTGATTTGCAGGAAAAATCTCCTTAAAGTCTTATGTAAGTTACAATCCCACTGCTGCTCAATAATGCAGCGCGTCTGGCTACAGAACACATGTACTGGGGTGGCACAGAGATTTTAAGAATGAATGACTGGCTCACAGTAAACTTGACAACTATTGATGCACAATAGAGGATTTCTTGTGAAGAAAGCATAATTTTCACATTCCAAGAAAGCTCAGTTTCACATTTTTTAAATATGCTACAAATGTTATAATTACACTACCATTCAAAAGTTTTGGGTCAGGAAGATTTTTTGAAAGAAATGACTATTTTTCAGAATAAATTCTGTTCTTTTAAACTCTCTATTCCTCAGTGAATCAATTGGAAATTGTATCATGGTTTCCACAAAAATAAATAAATATTAAGCAGCAAAACAAAATGTTTTCAACAATTTTAGTAAAAAAGAAATATTTCTTAAGCACCAAATCAGCCAGTTAGAATTATTTCTGGAGAATCATGTCACACTGAAGACTGAGGTAGTGGCTGCTAAAAAAAAAAAATTAGCTTTGACATCACAGGAATAAATTTTTAAATGTTATTAAAATAGAAAAGAGATATTTTGAATTGTAATAATATTTCACTATACAGTATATTGCTGTTTTAATGTATTTTTGATCAAATAAATACAGCCTTGTATAAAGAATAAGGAGCTTCTTTCAAAAAAATCTTACCGACCGATAATGTGAAGCATTTGGTATGTACAATGTGTAAATTGTGTATTTTATATAGCATTTATATTGTCTATCTATCATACTGTAAAGTGATTCATTACATTTATGTGCAGGTCAAAAATAGTAAGGTTGGCCGTTACATGTTACACATTCGGATGAATGCTTAAAATAGAAAACGCAAGCTCTACCCTTGCAAACCACTTATTAAAGCAGCTTGAAGTGATGCTCTGTTGCTAAGTAGCAGGTAAAGCTCGCCCTCTTATGCACCCAAGCAAAATGAGATAGGAGACGCTAACACATGGAAAGCTAACAGGGCTACTGCTCTGCTGTCACTCAGCAGCAGGGGAAAATGAGGTCAACATATGCAAAATGTCTCAAACGAATCCTCTGAAACAGGAAGTTTGCTTTGACAGCACATCCTGATTTTAGTTTAACGTTAAATGGCTGATTTGAAAGAAATGAAGTGTCACTATGAATATATCTGGCACTTTTTACAAATACTTAAACTTAAGAATTCACTTTTTTTATCAATTGGTCAGTGAAAGGAGATGCTAAATAATAAATTAGATTTTTTATTTTCCATTTTTTTTATTTATTTTTTTTTTTTTTTGCAGTTGTTGCAACCGGGTTATCAAAGTTTCAGATATGTCTAAGTACAATTAAAACCCTGATTTGTGATTTGTATTTTCTAACAAATTGCATTAAATAAATCTGAATTTAATAAACACAATGTATCAAAAAAGAGATGAAAAAAGATGAGTAACAGGATAAAAATGCAGCCTAAATGAATCTAGTTAAACAGTAGGTTATTATTATTATTATTATTATTATTATTATTATTATTATTATTATTAATGATTATTGCTATAATTAAGCATAAATCTAACAAAATTTTGTTTTAAAGTTTATTCTTTAAAACAAAAACATAAATCAATCAATCAATCAATCACAAATTTTCTGAATTAAAAAAGAATTAAAAATGCAGCCTTAATTAAACAAGTTATGTATCACAATTATATTCCTCACATATTAAAGAAAAAAAATGTTTTTTTAAATAATGGCAATGGGGCTCAATGGTTGAACATTTAAAATGCAATCAACACTACAATTTGTGTAAAAATAAAAAATAAAAAAGACAAAAGATTATTTATGCATCTTCCTGTCATGCTGGAGAAAGGGTCCAAATGATGTAATTTCCCGGGTGTGTAAATTTTTAGGAATGGTCCATTTCAGAATCAGAATTAGAATCAGAATGAGCTTTATTGCCAGGTATGTTTACACATACGAGGAATTTGTTTTCATGACAGAAGCTCCGCAGTGCAACAGAATGATGGCAACAGAACAAAAAACACATAATAAAAGAATAAAAATACAAATAAGTAGGTAAGGAATAACAATTTACAAACTGACAATTGTATGTGCAGATATATTATGTGCAAAAATTGAAGTGTACACTAAGTATGTGTGTTAGATAAATAAGTGTATGTGTATATAAATATAAATATAAACAGTGTTGTGTGTTCCACAGTTATTATCAAGTGTTCATTAGATGGATTGCCTGGGGGAAGAAACTGTTCCTGTGTCTGGTCATTCTGGTGCTCAGAGCTCTGTAGCGTTGACCAGATGGCAACAGTTCAAAGAGGAAGTGTGCTGGATGTGAGGGGTCCAGAGTGATTTTGTCAGCCCTTTTGCTCACTCTGGATAAGTACAGTTCTTGAATAGAAGGGAGGGTTGTACCGATGATTCGCTCAGCAGTCCGGGCTACCCTCTGTAATCTTCTGAGGTCAGTTTTTTGTGATGGAAAAAAAAACCTGCAGTAACTGGGTGTGTATAATGTGGGACAAAGCTAATAATAATAATAATACTAAACTGAATATTAATTCAATAGATTGTGTCAAAAAAAAAAGTAATTGTCAAAAATATCAAATGTATCTAATAATAAGAGAATACCTTACATGTGGAAATTTGTGCCGTCCAGCTTGTTATTAGGATACAGTAATAATGTTAAATGGAGTCTGGACCTAATAATCTCTCCAGCCGTGTTCATGAATGGGGTGACATAGTCATTTAGTTTGTGCTGGGTTGGCAGGTTTTAATCGGTTTACAAAACAGATTAAAGCTAATGAGGACTTGTGTAACCAGACAGAGGCAAACTTATAACACGTCCACAAAACAGGTTCTATTAGGATGGATTTTTTTTCCAGAGGACATAAATCCAATAAGAAAGATTACTCCTACAGAAATAATTATAATAATGACTGCAAAACTGGAGATGTTTGATTTTAACACCGGAAACTGCATAATCTAGGATAATCTGGTACATCAACCCCCACCACCCACCCTCCATACGATCATGTGACTTGTGTGTCTGGCGGGGGAGGGAGGGAGGGATGTGGAGATGATGTCATCTACAAAGATATGATCACAGCAAATGTGAGACCTACTTCCATCCTCTGCATCAACAAAATCCTCATCACTCAGTGCTGACATGTGACACGAACAGCACGCAAAAGCCATGAATAATGATGACACTGATGTCTGAAAAGCAACAAACGATTGTCTGCCCTGAATACTTCATCGCACTCATGCATCATAACACAACTTGCAGTATGTGACACTCGTGTGGGGACTACAAGGAAAGAGTCTTACCACCGCATCGAGTCATATATTTTAGGAGCACGTAGCATATGGGGCTAAAGAGGATTATGCTAAATTACAATATTTAATACAGCACTATGGCTATAATAAAGGAAACATACAGTACGACTAGGGAACCTTGTTCCCCTTTGCACCTGAAGTGTTGTGTATTCTCTTTTTATGTTTGGCTGCTTGGTTAGGCAGAGGGGATCCCCAATCTGTCCTAAAGAGACGGTTCATTCGAAAATGATAAATGTGTCATTTAGTGTAGTTGTGGAACACAAAAGGAAATATTTACGAATATTTTCTTCTCTGTACAATGAAAGTGAATGGGGACTGCAGTGGTCAAGAGCAGCTTGAATACTGAACAAGTTAATTCCTTTTTTATTTCACACACACACAAACACAAAAAAAAAATTCATACGGGTTTGGAGCGACCCGAGCAACCTAGGCTTGGAAAACGGTGTCTCTATCTACATTTTTTTTTTTTGCAAAACTCCAGCTGAAATGAACACTAGTGGCAGTAAAACACCAACAACTTTTCACACAAATTGTGATTACAGGGCCAGATTATCAATTAATAAAGACTTCTTTTCAAGCAGCTCCTTGCACAATAATGTTGCGACCTCAAAACACTTTTACCATAGTGCATGATTTCAAAACTAATTATTTTTTTTCACATAACCAGCTCTATGTATGACATTTTTGCCATAGTAAAATTGCTTGTTAGCCCACCTGGTACAGCACTGCAAGTCCCATGAACATGAGTCACGATTAAAGAGCACAAAGATTTGTAGAAGCAAATTATAATGGAAAAGGTTGCTTCAGCAAATCCGACAAGACCATTAATCTTCCAGACATTACAGTTCCCAACTGCCATGATACATACAACAGCCAACATAGTAAAATGTTGCCAGATTCACGCTCATGAGTTTCAGATAAAACTGAACATGTTTTTAGCACCACTCACTTGATATTTCATTTTGAAAGTGTCACGAAACATGCAAAAAGCAACACAATACCATTCAGTGTTGCAACAGACTCTTTTTTTTCAATCTGCCTGGGCTGAAATAATGGTAGAATTTTCCTTTTTTCTGGTGAACTTTTCTTTTAAATGCAGCCTGATTGTAAGTTAGAAAAGACTGACTTATGCCAGTACAGTCAACACTTTACCCGTGTCCTAACTAACCCTCATCCTGTCCGGTGACACGCTGCTTTGCTTATGCTTATGCAAAACAGTGTTTTGAATGTGGATGGGGGGGATGTTGCTTCCGGAGATGTAGACGTGTGTGTGTTTGTGTGCGTGTCATATGACAGGATTAATGAGAGGGCGGTGAGCCATGCTGCTGTTGGTCAAAGCTGAGTTAGTCTGAGGAAGCCACAGTGTGGAGGCCTGTCCGCTGGTTTTAACATGCTATGGAATTCAAACAAATGTCTGTGGTTATATTCAACAATGCAACAAAGAAAGAAGCAGCTACTGTTTCAGCTTTGTCTTTTGGAATATTTTAAAGTTGGTATGTGTAATTTATAGTAATACTTACAGTCCGACCAGCCTGACACAGCAACACTGGCTCAACCAATGGCATCAATTTGGGGCGGGGCTATTGGTTTGACTGGCCAATATCATTCAATCTGGTGACACTAATAGTCCACATTATTATCTAAATGTGACAAAAAATGGCTTTTTGAAAGAGTAAGTCTTATAAAGATGAATCTGTCTTCATTGCTTTCATAATGAACAAACTGTTCAGTGCAACTGATATTAACAAAAATGTTTCTCAGAACTTCTAACGGTTGAGATAAAATGTGTTTGACTTGCATATATCATATAGGGAACAAGATGAGCTGTTTCCTCTGAACACAGTGACTAATTGGGTAAACATCAGTATCACTTCTCGAGTCCATATCTCACATTACTTGTGGCTTTGCATTTCCGCCCAGTCATGAGAGCACTGAAACTCATCAAAACACAAATTTGCCCAGCTGCTTTTATTCTTCCCTTTTTAGTTTTGAACAGTCACAGTTTAACATGTCCTGAGCCGGAGACACCACATTATATCAAAATCGGACTTTTCAGCACATCTTCAAAGGGATAGTTCACTGAAAAACTCATTTACTCACCTTTTTGCTGTTCTAAACCTGTATCACTTTCTTTTTCCTGTGAAACATAAAATATGGTATTTTAAAACAAAACAAACAATTTGAACCCCACAGACTTCAAATATATGACCAAAAAAAAAACTTCAAAAAGAATAACTTCTTTTGTGCTCCACAGAAAAATGAAGGCCATAAGGGTTGGAATAACATAAGGAAGTGTAAATGATGAGCATTTTTTAAGTTTTATGTGAACTATTCCGTTCAGTCATTACATATTTTACTGTGTTTTTACACTTGAGTCGTGTGTCGTAACTTTCGGTTTTCTCCTAAAAGGATGAATCATATTCTGGGATAGTGATGTGGTGGTGATGACACATTTGCTTAATAATGCAGAAGAATGTTCAGGCCTGGACCTTCATGTTGTTGACACTAAAGTATTGCACAAAAGATGCTTGAAAAGCTAATCATCAATGAACAAGAATAAACATGAACAATTAAGGAGTGAACTAAGTGGGCTTGCTGGGTTTGAATATCTTCTCATTAACTACCCAGTTAGATTTCCCACTAAAACTGATAAATAAATAAACTAATTAACTACTCTATTACTCTATAGTGCTTCGTCCTCTTGTCAAATCTTCTAAATGTGTTTGTAAGGTCAGTAAATGCAACTACAGTCATACAGTATATCACTGAACTGGTATGTTTAGTATGTTTCTCTTAATTCTTCTATCACTAAAATAAATAACCCTAAAATAGGTATTTAGTGTTTTTCTTTAGCATAAGGTATGTATGGATATATTACATTAGTTAAAAATGTTATCTAAATGTAAGCAGGGTAGGTAGTTTTTTAAAAGAAAAGCTAAAATGTATCAAAATAAACAGGCTTATTAGTTTTTAAATTTGAAAATATTGACATTTTTCAGAATAAATTATTATGTGTTTCACAGAAATGGAAATCATACAGTTTTACAACGACAAAAGTGTGAGTAAATTATGTTTTTAGGTGAACAACCCTTTCAAGTGATTACATATTTTACTGTGTTTTTACACTCGACTCATATGGTACAAAAACCCCCACCCAGAATCTGGCATAAGTGACAGTCTCTGAGCTCACGAGGCTTTCTCAAAGGAGCATCTTCCTGTTGTACACACAGGAAATGGCTAAATGGGTTGAATACGCAAGGGTATGTATGTTTAATGAATGATTTGGAGGCAGAGAGCACATGACTCTTGGGTGGGACCAGTATAATAAGGTTGACCGTGTTGAATCCTGTGACTCATATTCCATACCCCAAGACTAAACCGCTTCCTGTTTGTCAGACGAGTACGGATGGTACTACATGTGAAAAAGCATTGCTATAATACCCAGAATATAGCGTCCTATTCTCCTTACTGTATAAACATGCATGAAATCAGCCTCACTCCCAACCTACTATCAATCCTCACCATAAACACACATCACAGAGGTGGTGGCGAGTTTGACGTCAAGCGTTTGGCTCAAAGTGGCTGCTCCTCCCCTGCGCAGTCACCACATCATCCTTTTGCAGTTTCTACATGTGCCATCACTCCGTTGCTATGACAGCTATGATTTACCCAGAGCCCCCATGAGAGTGCGGAGCTCTGCACACGTGCCCTGAGCTGCCATGGCTACTCTACTTTCTTTCTACTCTGAGACATTCATAACTCATATAAGCCTATGCATTCTCTAGAGCATGTGTTTTCAAATCTTTTGACGTCACGGAATATTCATTTAGAAAGGCTTATTTGTACTATGAAAAATAAAGAAATTGTAAATATGTGCAAAATATAATCTGGAAATTGTTTACTCACCCTCAAGTTGTTCCAACCCTGTATGAGTTAGTTTTTTCTGTTGAACACCAAAGAAGATGTTCTGATGAATGTTGGTAATCAAACAGTTGACGGTAGCCATTGACATCCATAGTATAGAAAAACACACTATGGATGTCAATGGCTACCAGCAACTATTTAATTACCAACATTCATAAAAAATAATATTTTTTGTGTTTAACAGAAGAAAGAAACTCACACAAGTTTGAACAACTTGAGGGTAAGTAAACAATGACAAAATTTCCATATTCAGGGTGAATTAACGGATAATTTTTTTGTCTTTTCTATTAACAAATAAAAATAATTATCTTATCTTAATTATTTTTTATAAAATGAAAACAGTAATAATGTCAAATTCAGTCACATTATTCATAATACATATTTAAAATATTTAATAATAATTGTTTGTTTTTATTTATATTGTTGTCCTAAAATTCCTGGTTCCTGATTTTTTTCAACAAAATCTTGGTCTGTATGTGTTCAACATATCATATAATTTTGAAATCTATATATTATTCTCTGTGAAGAGGAGAAAACAGACATTTGAAACATGGTGATGCAATAGCCACAATCAAGAAAACATTTTGGAGCATTAATAAACAGACTAGACTAAAATCACTTAGCATTAACAATTCTTTAACATGCCACAATTGCTTCAGACAGTGTAAATGAATTGTTTTCAGTCACAAATGAATGCAAAGCCATGTGTGTTCACAGCTTTGCAGGAGCAGAGGGGGGAAGGGAGGATGTGTCATATGATAACATTAACACATCTTTTGGATAGAAAACCTTCCTATCTGCGCTCAACTGAAGCAATGATGGCAAAGCACTATGCAAATACAGGAGTCTCATGAACGAGCTTGTGTTAAATCATGCAAATATTTTACATTCGAGATCCGGAGGAACTGAAAAGCATGCTTTAAAATGCAAAACCATTCCTTCAAATCCACACATAGATATGGAAGCAATTTAAACAAGTATCTCCGTAACTTGGGGTAATTAGTTTTAGATTTAACTTTAATTAAGGAAAAGGCAGAAACAGCCTACCGTATTTTACTTCAGTATAACTATGATGTAATACAAGTACCATTAGGGCTGATTGTTGATTTTTTTTTTTTTCAGCTAAAATCATATTAAATGTTATGTTTTTCGTTTGTTTAACAAATGTTTATTCCATTTTACAGATGATATCTGAAATATGTAAACCCCGGGAGAAGAAGCTCATCTCTATCCTGTTAACCATGTTAACTAATTAACTAGGGGCTTTCTTAATCCCATGAATCAATAAAGAACTCACCCTCACATCTCCATCAAATCAGACAGCTTCCCAAAACCCCCTGTAGGGAAATGATAATTATTTATTTAGAGCAATAATTAACTCTTTACACATTGGCAAGAGCCAAAAACCAGCTGACAAAACATTAGGCCTATTTAAAAGAAAAGAAAAAAAAGTGGATTGCCAGATAGCAGTTTGGTGACTATACACTTTACAGTTCCCACTAACACATTATTTCATTATAAAACAATTGTATATCAAGGTACATAAAGTCTTACAAATTCTTTATTACTGTAAAACGTACTAACCATCAAGTGTTACAATGGAAACCACACGATGTGCGTAAAATCCACTAAACATACAGTCTAACCTACATTATTCATCCAAAATAAATAAACCGTATTCTCAGCTAACTTACTCACACAAAGCACCATGAGGGTAACCACCCTAGTTAATTAAACAACAAAAATAAAAATAATACCTAAAAAACTTCAACGTAGAATACATAATTCACTGTAAATAATAAATAAATGTGTATGTATGTATGTATGTATATATATATATATATATATATATATATAGCTATATATGTTACAGTCACTTACAGAAGCTAATTTTACTATGACGTTTTTATATTCCCATAAAACTTCACACTGTTTGAACGTCACTTTGCCGTAGGTGTATCCATATGTTGTTTACCTTAGAAATTATTATTTAAATTTCTTCTAAGCAAACTGTCTCGCCATCTCAGAAGAGATATCTGATGGCTGGGTTCTGGTTTAGACGAGGAAGGTGGTCACCATCGATCGTCGCTGACTCTTATGAATGAAGAGCGCTTAATGAATGGAGCTCGTAGCAGACGTCATCTCCATTGTGACGTCGCGATCCTTTTATGGAGCGCGCGTCTGAAGCCCATTCATAAAACGGAAAGAGAAGTGCCCGTGGTAGTAAAGCTCTCTGGAGGGTAACACAACATTACACTGCGCACTGGCAACGCTGGATTTGACGTATTGTTGTTATTAAAGCACCATTTGACCGTGACCAGTCCCCGTCAGAGGAGGAAAATGGTCACAATGGACGAACTTTGTGAAATGGATTGCAGCGTTTTGAAGAGGTTGATGAAGAACGACAGTGCGAAATGTCTGCTTTTGGACTGCAGGTCGTTTTTAGCGTTCAGCGCCGGTCATCTCCGCGGTGCTGTAAATATTCGCTGTAACACGATAGTTCGGAGGCGAGCGAAAGGCTCCGTGAGTTTGGACCAGATTCTGTCCGGTGACGATGAAGCGAGATCCCGTCTGAAATCAGGGCTGTACTCCGCCGTGATCTTGTACGATGAGCGGACCTCCGATACAAACACTATGAAAAACGACAGCACAATCACCCTGGTACATAACGCTTTGTGTAGGGATACGTTTAGGACAGAAATCTATCTGCTAAAAGGTAAATTCCAATCTACACTACACAAAAACTGAAACAAAGCTGCCATATTTTGAGAAAATACCTGTTTTCAATGTGGTCAACTCTAGTAGCGGGATAATGATGTAATGTAGATTGCCATTTTCTCTGCTGGATTATCTAGTTTAAGATAGTAGCGTTTTTTTGGAACAGGCTAGCTGGTTTAAACTGGTCATTCGCTGCTTGACCAGTTAACATGTTCCAACTTGACCACCTTGAGCTAGTATGACCAATTAGAAACCAGCTCCCATGTTCTGAAGAAATCTGGATCTAAAAATTTTCATCTGTTATTTTATAGACACAAATAAACTATTTAAAATGCTTCACATTTCTATTATAGAGGTTTGTGCATTTTATTATTTAGTAGGCCTTTTACATTATGTTAAATGTATTCAAAGTGTCACAAATCTATGGCTTGTCTGAAAAGAGTGGGCCTGATTTCAGAGTTATATAACTGTAAAATGAAATATATATGAAATGTAAAAATTGTGTTCAGGTGGTCCCATCTTTTAAGTGGAATTACTGAATGCATCCTCTGTGACCTCAATAAAATTCCATTGAAGTATCAGCAAAAATAAAATTCAGTTTTCATCTTAGATGGTTTAAGGTGGCCTATAGCTGGTTTTTAAAAACAGCCCAACGAACCAGCTTTCTTTAAGCTGGATACAGTTTGAGCAAAAGTATTAAAAATATTTTTTCACTTTCTAGGAGGCTACGACAGATTTTCCACACAGTATCCCGATTACTGTTTGAAAACCAAAACACTGGCAGTATCCAGCCCTCAGTCCAGTGTGGAGAGCAGCTGCACCTCCTGTGGAACTCCACAGCACGACCAGGTAACTACATTACAGTGGATACTTTAAGGTCAGCTAATGGGCAGCATTGTGTAACATTAAACGTCCTGTTGACTGCTGTCATCCGCTGCTCTTCCGGCTGATGTAGCAGTGCTTTAGAGTGCGTTCCTCTGTGATAGGGGGTGTACTGTGTCAGACACTCCAGTATGCTTTAGTGTTGATTCCCACATCGATCGTTTCCTGTCTCTACAGCTTGTTAAGTAGGCCAACCAATGACATAACGGTGGGCCAAATCGATACGCATTTCCAGAATAAATAAACTGGACGTTATTAGCTTGACCTTTTTATAGCAAACAGAGGTGTAAGTGATCTGATGCTGTAATCTGTTGCAAATGCTTTAGATAATTTATCGAGAGGGGCCTGTGATGATTATACTGACAACTTAATAAAAACATGTATCTTTTAAATTATAAATGCATTTATTATTACTATTTTGGTTACACTTTATTTTAAGGTGTCATTGTTACAGTGTAATTATACATTTAAGTACTGAGTGATATTAATTAACTACATGTACTTACTATATGGTTAGGATTAGGGTTTGGTTTAGGGTTACCTGCATGTAATTATGCATAATTATTGTTATTATAATAGTAAGTACATGTAACATGTAACAAGTACACCTTAAAACAAAGTGTTACCAAAAATATTTTTTAACATGTATTTAATATCCATTACTAATAATTAATTTTTTGTCACTTTTTTATTATAGGGTGGCCCTGTGGAAATCCTCCCCTTTTTATTTCTTGGCAGTGCTCTCCATGCGTCTAAAAAGGACATGCTAGATCGTATGGGCATTTCTGCTCTATTGAATGTATCTTCAAATTGTCCGAATCATTTTGAAGGGGATTACCAGTATAAGTGTATCCCGGTGGAAGACAACCATAAGGAGGACATCAGCTGTTGGTTCATCGAAGCCATTGAATTTATAGGTATGTCCATTATTACAGTATATTATATTATTATACATAATACAGATTTTTAAAAAATACATATAGATTTAGTCAACTTTTGGATGGTTAGGGTAGGTGTAACCGTCGAGGTGTAAATTACTCTTGGTTGTTATGGCTCCTTTCAACTGCAAATGACGTGCAATTCATCAGCAATTAAAACGTTGATCTGCATTGCAGAGCTTTTACAGCAATTGCACCCTTCTTTTTATTCTTGCTTTCATTTCAATAGCTCATCTTGGTCACATATGCATGTAGCTTGAAGAATATGTTTGAATGCATTTTGATGTGTAGAGTTCTTTGTATAAATACGATGATGAAAAGTCTGCGTGTCATAGGTGCAAAATATGGGTTGAATGCTGCGGTATGGGTGGGTCTTCCTCATAAAAGGGTATCCGTGACTGAGTGGAGGGGTGGGGGTTGGAAATCCTGTATATCCAATTTCAGCTCAGCATCCTCTGCACTAAAGCAAGGCCCCCAAGTAGGCTTGCCGCATTTGATCGCACCATCCTAGGTGTGTGTGTGTGTGTGTGTGTGTGTGTGTGTGTGTGCATGTGCTTGTATGTATGCGTCAGAGTGCAGAGCTTAGGGACCAGAGTCTGACTCATCCTCCATTCAGGGGTACCTTGATACTGGAGTTACCTCAGATCTGGGTGTATATGGCTGTGCAAAGGCGTATATGCAGACAGTAAAGTGAAGAGGAAAAAGTAACCTGACTTCTGTTTGGATATACGTGCTAACTCTCCCTTTGTACCATGGACATGTCACTTTTTTGTTAATTAGCAGCTTGTTAGCAATGGCAGGAGGTGTCTGTGTGTACAACGGTGTGAAATCCACCCCAGACCATTTTGTCTGGGTGTTGAGTGTTTGTTGTCCAACTGTGACTGTCAGCTTTGGGTGAATGTGTAATTCTCAGTTCTGTGTGTATTTCTAGGAATGCATTGTCCTTGTTATTGGATGTGGTTATAATACCTACAAATCACAGCTCATTGTATATAGCAAACTGTTAAACTAGCAACAGGGATATTATTATATATAATTATAATTACTTTTCGTATTAAGTTTTATTTTAGATTTGTTTGTTTATACATTTAATTTGTATCTTTTCAAAAATGATTACTGAACTGTGATTGGATGTTTTACATGTCAATCAGATGGCCTCTTGTTTGATTTGATAGGCTCCGGAGATAATTAATTCAGGCCATCCACCGTCAATAGAAAATGTGAACACTTAAGTATTTTCTCTGTAATTTAGGCATAATAGTTTCATAGTAATTCGGTCACCTTTCATACTTAGAGTCTAGTTTTCTGTTTTGCAATATCCTGTCATGTTTCCTGCAACATTTTCAGAGGTGACTCTGCTAAATCTCAAATGCAAATGTCAAAAATATTTTACATGAGTTGATTGGGAGTTTGCAGTTTAAACTGAACGAGATGCGATATTAAATAATGGCAAGAAAGAAGTTTTGAACTGAGTTCCTGTCACAGGCTGCATGCAAAACAGAACATAACCTTATTCCATGACCAGCATAGTTTGAGTCACGTAAAAATGATTCGGTTCATTAAATTAATAGTTCTAAAAGATTCGTGAAGTCAGGTAACTGTAATAATTCATCATTATTAATTATAGTGTAAATAATACAAATAGTTAATAATTATTAATTTGATATATTTTAATATATTAATAATTGTATTATTTATAAATGTTCCTATGACTTCTGAACCTGCATCAGAATGTTGCGGGCATCAGCTTCACAGTAAATGTAATAAGATGAGTCATGTCTGAACTTCATCTGTGCTTAACTAAACTCTCTGCTCTTTCTTCAGACTCCGTCAAGGATTCCAACGGCCGTGTTCTGGTGCATTGTCAGGCTGGCATCTCACGGTCAGCCACTATCTGCCTGGCGTACCTGATGAAGAAGAAGCGGGTGCGTCTGGAAGAAGCCTTTGAGTTTGTTAAACAGCGGCGCAGTATCATCTCCCCCAACTTCAGCTTCATGGGTCAGCTGCTGCAGTTCGAGTCGCAGGTGCTGGCCACTTCATGTTCTGTAGAGGCTGCCAGCCCTTCCGCCACTCTCGGCCCCAAGTCTTCCTCCACCCCCACGTCGCCCTTCATCTTCAGCTTCCCTGTGTCAGTAGTGACGCACAGCCAGTCCAGCAGCCTCACCTACCTACAGAGTCCCATCACGACCTCCCCAAGCTGCTGATACAACACGAGACTCTAAAAAACTGCAAAAAGGGTGAATTTCTCTGACGTTCTTCACTTGGCACAATCATGTGGTCGTTCCAGCTGAGCTGCAGCTTCGGCTTCGCTGGTGACCCGTCCTCATCTAACTCACCCTGCAGTCTTCACCATGCATTAATATCAGAAGAATAAGTTGTAATATTCTGTGGGGACGGTTTATCTCCTTCATTTCCTCTGGTTCACTTCCAAAGACTTCACGATTGGCCGGCGGGGCTGGTGGGAATGAAGTGCAGGAGGTCCTGGGACCCTGAGAGGTTCTTCACACTGCATTTGGACTTCCCATTTATCACTTCCTCTCGCCGGCCTTCCTCAATTCCTTTAATAGAGACGGTCATGGCATGACCTTTGGCAGGAAGTGTCTTTCATTTGAATTTGTCAGTGCCTTGTACAGAGAAGGTACACAGACACTTTCACAAGATCCTCACGTCGCCTTTCCTTCAGACCGATCGCAAACAAGACATTCAAAGCATTTCAATCTGCAATACCTATCCGTTCCTCTCACAAATCAGAGCAATATCCTGATTCTCCTTCCTCCCAGTCACCACCAAAGCTGTGTATTGTCTGTTTTCCTTTGTTATATTGTGTGAACATGATTTGGTTTTCTTTTCTAGTTTGTTCTGAGGAGATCTTATGAATTATTTCTGCTGTATGCCTTACCAACAATGACTTCCACACGGAATGTTCTCATTAATAGAATATTTTAAGGAATAGCGTAAGTCAAGATAATGCCAGGTTAGGCCTATACACTGAACCTTTGTACACTGGAAGTTGGGAATGGGATGATTGGGAAGCCACTTTCCTATGAGTCAATTTGTTTTTAATATTCCCCTTTGAGAAGCTCTGTGAGGGAAACATGCCTTGAAGAGTCCATACAGCAGCTGGTATGTTTATGTGTGGGAACCTACTTCTTTTTTATGAGATTGTGGGATCTTTTATAGCACTTTTAAGTGATGCAAAATTGATTTGAGGTTCGTTTCGCACCTCGTCGGAATTGAAATTGTAACCGAGCGGCGTATCCCACTCTTTTTTGGCATATTACGTGGTCTGTTTGTCTGTCAATCACTGATTAGCTGAATGCAATACTTTTTACTGTAGCTACTTGTGGAAATGTTATTGTCTGACATGGCAATATCATTCTGAGGGTTACGATTTTTTTTAATTGTAGCCTACCCTGTTCTGTTGTAATAGGTAGGCTATGTACATGTACAATATGTACATTTTATTTATCTCACAATTGTCACTGTTAAATATAAACTGTGTTCTTTAATGAAAGTGTGGCGTGATTTAATTGTATAGACGAAGAAAAGCTACAGATGATGAATCATATTTTGCTGTATAGGCCTGTAAGTAATATTGCAATCATTTTGTAAAATGAATAGAACATGAGCCATCTCATTATTTCTTACATGAAAAAATATAGAAAAGAATAGCGCGCTATTATGCAGGAGAAGAGAATTAGTATTATATCTGATAAATGAGGGAAGTATTATGAATAGACCGAATAGAGGTTACTTTTGAAGAGCCACAGCGCCTCCTAGTGCGTGTTTGGATCAATTCGTTCAATTCTGACCCACGGAAACCATCCTTCCCACTCAATTCCCGAGAAGTTCGCCGAAATGACAGCGGCTTCCGTGATCATACTCCACCTAACCCTCGGAGACACGCTGTAGCAAAACTGCAATACGTTTAAAGTAGTTAATACACACATATGTTCATTAAATGTGTTAAACCTTTCGAACCTTAAATAGAAAGAGAAGCTGAAATGTAACATATGGACCATTGTTGACTATTTGGGGCAATATTTAAACACTTTTGTTATATATTTAGTAAACAGTCGTGAATCCTTTATGACGTAGCCTAATGTGAATTTAAAGGAATAAGCGGTGCTCTAAGAAACGCTTTGGCTTTCTAGGACTGAACAGTGTTTATATTTAAATACATTATTTTTTTAAAAACCTGCTCTCCCGGTTTTTCAAGACTTTCCATTAATCCAAATGCACTGTATTCCTCTATATGTTATAATGGCGATGTATTTTTACATTTAAAGTTCAGCAGACTTAAAGTAAGCATACATATTTGATCACCAATGTTTTCTAAAAAACAAAAATAAATATAAAAAAAATAAAAATAAAACCAAACCATCACAAACGAACAACGGTCTCTGAGGGTTAAATAAAGAAACTAAAAAAGGACGTGATCAGCTAAGGATAAAAAATAAGGAAACACTCACCAAATAAATATGACTACACATTTATTTATATATAATTTATATATTTTATATATATATATTATTATTTAAATATAGTTTTTTTTAAATCGCGAAAAAATAATCCATCAACTATTTATCTATCTATCAACAATGCTAATTTACTGTAAAGTAAAAAACTAGAATTTAAAATATTATTACCTGTTATAATATTATACTACTATTATATTACACTACATCATAATTATCACCATTTTATAGAATGGAATGGATATGAAAAAAATCTCTTTCCTGAGAAGTGAAATTGAATAAGTGTTCAGAGCAAGTGTGAGAAAAGACATAAGACATCATTTATGACGTACTTTATTAAGACCATTTTACATGATTAAGGAGTGTTTGATTAGTCCGCAGATGGCTTATGGTAGATAAGCCGTTTCTGATTAAAGTTCAGAGGAACATGGAAATAAAGTAAAATTACAGCTCAGAGAATTGAGAAACAGTTCAGGAATTGTCTCCCACGTATTGGCTTGAG